>NC_088389.1:32508712-32811742 GCF_037993035.2 Macaca fascicularis
CTCTTTGCTAGCCTTATTTCTGTGGAATCTGAGAACAGATATTTCGGATCCCTTTGAAGACTCTATGGCCAAAGGAAATATCCTCCGATAACAAAGAGAAAGAAGCTTTCTGAGAAACTTCTTTGTGTTCTCTGAAATCATCTCACAGAGTTGCAGGTTTCCCCTCAAGCAGCCTTTCTCTAAGACAGTTCTTGTGGAATTGGCAAAGTGATATTTGGAAGCCCATAGAGGGCTGTGGTGAAAAAGGAAATATCCTCAAATGAAATCTGGAAAGAAGCTTTCTGAGAAACTGCTTAGTGTTCTGTTAATTCATCTCACAGAGTTACATATGTATTTCGTGGATCTCTTTGCTAGCCTTATTTCTGTGAAATCTGAGAACAGATATTTCGGATCCCTTTGAAGACAATATGGCCAAAGGAAATATCCTCCGATAACAAAGAGAAAGAAGCTTTCTGAGAAACTTCTTTGTGTTCTGTGAAATCATCTCACAAAGTTACAGCTTTCCCCTCCAGAAATCTTTCGCTAAGACAGTTCTTGTGGGATTGGCAAAGTGATATTTAGAAGCCCATAGAAGACTATGGTGAAAAAGGAAATATCCTCAGATGAAATTTGGAAAGAAGCTTTCTGAGAATCTGCTTAGTGTTCTGTTAATTCATCTCACAGAGTTACATCTGTATTTCGTGGATCTCTTGGCTAGCCTTATTTCATTGGAATCTGAGAACAGATATTTCGGATCCCTTTGAAAAGTATAGGGCCAAAGGAAATATCCTCCGATAACAAAGAGAAAGAAGCTTTCAGAGAAACTTCTTTGTGTTCTGTGAAATCATCTCACAGAGTAACAGCTTTCCCTCAAGAAGCCTTTCGCTAAGACAGTTCTTGTGGAATTGTCAAAGTGATATTTGGAAGCCCTTAGAGGGCTATGGTGAAAAAGGAAATATCCTCAGATGAAATCTGGAAAGAAGCTTTCTGAGAAACTGCTTAGTGTTCTGTTAATTCATCTCACAGAGTTACATCTGTATTTCGTGGATCTCTTTGCTAGCCTTATTTCTGTGGAATCTGAGAACAGATATTTCGGATCCCTTTGAAGACTATAGGTTCAAAGGAAATATCCTCCGATAACAAAGAGAAAGAAGCTTTCTGAGAAACTTCTTTGTGTTCTGTGAATCATCTCACAGAGTTACAGCTTTCCCCTCAAGAAGCCTTTCGCTAAGACAGTTCTTGTGGAATCGGCAAAATGATATTTGGGAGCCCATAGAGGGCTATGGTGAAAAAGGAAATATCCTCAGATGAAATCTGGAAAGAAGCTTTCTGAGAAACTGCTTAGTGTTCTGTGCATTCAACTCACAGAGTTACATCTGTATTTCGTGGATCTCTTTGCTAGCCTTATTTCTGTGGAATCTGAGAACAGATATTTTGGATCCCTTTGAAGACTATAGGGCCAAAGGAAATATCCTCCGATAAAAAAGAGAAAGAAGCTTTCTGAGAAACTTCTTTGTGTTCTGTGAAATCATCTCACAGAGTTACAGCTTTCCCCTCAAGAAGCCTTTCGCTAAGACAGTTCTTGTGGGATTGGCAAAGTGATATTTGGAAGCCCATAGAAGGCTATGGTGAAAAAGGGAATATCCTCAGATGAAATTTGGAAAGAAGCTTTCTGAAGAACTGCTTAGTGTTCTGTTAATTCATCTCACAGAGTTACATCTGTATTTCTTGGATCTCTTTGCTAGCCTTATTTCAGTGGAATCTGAGAACAGATATTTCGGATCCCTTTGAAGACTATAGGGCCAAAGGAAATATCCACCGATAACAAAGAGAAAGAAACTTTCAGAGAAACTTGTTTGTGTTCTGTGAAATGATCTCACAGAGTTACAGCTTTCCCCTCAAGAAGCCTTTCGCTAAGACAGTTCTTGTGGAATTGTCAAAGTGATATTTGGAAGCCCTTAGAGGGCTATGGTGAAAAAGGAAATATCCTCAGATGAAATCTGGAAAGAAGCTTTCTGAGAAACTGCTTAGTGTTCTGTTAATTCATCTCACAGAGTTACATCTGTATTTCGTGGATCTCTTTGCTAGCCTTATTTCAGTGGAATCTGAGAACAGATATTTCGGATCCCTTTGAAGACTATAGGGCCAAAGGAAATATCCACCGATAACAAAGAGAAAGAAGCTTTCAGAGAAACTTCTTTGTGTTCTGTGAAATCATCTCACAGAGTTACAGCTTTCCCCTCAAGAAGCCTTTCGCTAAGACAGTTCTTGTGGAATCGGCAAAGTGATATTTGGGAGCCCATAGAGGACTATGGTGAAAAAGGAAATATCCTCAGATGAAATCTGGAAAGAAGCTTTCTGAGAAACTGCTTAGTGTTCTGTTAATTCAACTCACAGAGTTACATCTGTATTTCGTGGATCTCCTTGCTAGCCTTATTTCTGTGGAATCTGAGAACAGATATTTCGGATCCCTTTGAAGACTATAGGGCCAAAGGAAATATCCTGCGATAACAAAGACAAAGAAGCTTTCTGAGAAACTTCTTTGTGTTCTGTGAAATCATCTCACAGAGTTACAGCTTTCCCCTCCAGAAGCCTTTCGCTAAGACAGTTCTTGTGGAATTGGTAAAGTGATATTGGGAAGCCCATAGAGGGCTATGGTGAAAAAGGAAATATCCTCAGTTGAAATCTGGAAAGAAGCTTTCTGAGAAACTGCTGAGTGTTCTGTTAATTCATCTCACAGAGTTACATCTGTATTTCGTGGATCTCTTTGCTAGCCTTATTTCTGTGGAATCTGAGAACAGATATTTCGGATCCCTTTGAAGACTCTATGGCCAAAGGAAATATCCTGCGATAACAAAGAGAAAGAAGCTTTCTGAGAAACTTCTTTGTGTTCTCTGAAATCATCTCACAGAGTTGCAGCTTTCCCCTCAAGCAGCCTTTCTCTAAGACAGTTCTTGTGGAATTGGCAAAGTGATATTTGGAAGCCCATAGAGGGCTGGGGTGAAAAAGGAAATATCCTCAAATGAAATCTGGAAAGAAGCTTTCTGAGAAACTGCTTAGTGTTCTGTTAATTCATCTCACAGAGTTACATATGTATTTCGTGGATCTCTTTGCTAGCCTTATTTCTGTGAAATCTGAGAACAGATATTTAGGATCCCTTTGAAGACAATATGGCCAAAGGAAATATCCTCCGATAACAAAGAGAAAGAAGCTTTCTGAGAAACTTCTTTGTGTTCTGTGAAATCATCTCACAAAGTTACAGCTTTCCCCTCCAGAAATCTTTCGCTAAGACAGTTCTTGTGGGATTGGCAAAGTGATATTTGGAAGCCCATAGAAGACTATGGTGAAAAAGGAAATATCCTCAGATGAAATTTGGAAAGAAGCTTTCTGAAGAACTGCTTAGTGTTCTGTTAATTCATCTCACAGAGTTACATCTGTATTTCGTGGATCTCTTGGCTAGCCTTATTTCAGTGGAATCTGAGAACAGATATTTCGGATCCCTTTGAAAAGTATAGGGCCAAAGGAAATATCCTCCGATAACAAAGAGAAAGAAGCTTTCAGAGAAAGTTCTTTGTGTTCTGTGAAATCATCTCACAGAGTTACAGCTTTCCCTCAAGAAGCCTTTCGCTAAGACAGTTCTTGTGGAATTGTCAAAGTGATATTTGGAAGCCCTTAGAGGGCTATGGTGAAAAAGGAAATATCCTCAGATGAAATCTGGAAAGAAGCTTTCTGAGAAACTGCTTAGTGTTCTGTTAATTCATCTCACAGAGTTACATCTGTATTTCGTTGATCTCTTTGCTAGCCTTATTTCTGTGGAATCTGAGAACAGATATTTCGGATCCCTTTGAAGACTATAGGTTCAAAGGAAATATCCTCCGATAACAAAGAGAAAGAAGCTTTCTGAGAAACTGCTTTGTGTTCTGTGAAATCATCTCACAGAGTTACAGCTTTCCCCTCAAGAAGCCTTTCGCTAAGACAGTTCTTGTGGAATTGGCAAAGTGATATTTGGATGCCCATAGAGGGCTATGGTGAAGAAGGAAATATCCTCAGATGAAACCTGGAAAGAAGCTTTCTGAGAAACTGCTTAGTTTTCTGTTAATTCATCTCACAGAGTTACATCTGTATTTCGTGGATGTCTTTGCTAGCCTTATTTCTGAGGAATCTGAGAACAGATATTTCGGATCCCATTGAAGACTATAGGGCCAAAGGAAATATCCTCCGATAACAAAGAGAAAGAAGCTTTCTGAGAAACTTCTTCGTGTTCTGTGAAATCATCTCACAGAGTTACAGCTTTCCCCTCAAGAAGCCTTTCGCTAAGACAGTTCTTGTTTAATTGGCAAAGTGATATTTGGATGCCCATAGAGGGCTTTGGTGAAAAAGGAAATATCCTCAGATGAAATATGGAAAGAAGCTTTCTGAGAAACTTCTTAGTGTTCTGTTAATTCATCTCACAGAGTTACATCTGTATTTCGTGGATCTCTTTGTTAGCCTTATTTCTGTGGATTCTGAGAAGAGATATTTCGGATCCCTTTGAAGACGATAGGGCCAAAGGAAATATCCTCCGATAACAAAGAGAAAGAAGCTTTCTGAGAAACTTCTTTTGTTCTGTGAAATCATCTCACAGAGTTTCAGCTTTCCCCTCAAGAAGCCTTTCTCTAAGACAGTTCTTGTGGAATTGTCAAAGTGATATTTGGAAGCCCATAGAGGGCTATGGTGAAAAAGGAAATATCCTGAGATGAAATCTGGAAAGAAGCTTTCTGAGAAACTGCTTAGTGTTCTGTTAATTCATCTCACAGACTTACATCTGTATTTCGTGGAACTCTTTGCTAGCCTTATTTCTGTGTCATCTGAGAACAGATATTTTGGATCCCTTTGAAGATTATAGGGCCAAAGGAAATATCCACCGATAACAAAGAGAAAGAAGCTTTCTGAGAAACTTCTTTGTGTTCTGTGAAATCATCTCACAGAGTTACAGCTTTCCCCTCAAGAAGCCTTTCGCTAAGACAGTTCTTGTGGAATTGGCAAAGTGATATTTGGAAGCCCATGGAGGGCTATGGTGAAAAAGGAAATATCCTCAGATGAAATCTGGAAAGAAGCTTTCTGAGAAACTGCTTAGTGTTCTGTTAATTCATCTCAGAGAGTTACATCTATATTTCGTGGATGTCTTTGCTAGCCTTATTTCTGTGGAATCTGAGAACAGATATTTCGGATCCCTTTGAAGACTATTGGGCCAAAGGAAATATCCTCCGATAACAAAGAGAAAGAAGCTTTCTGAGAAACTTCTTAGTGTTCTGTGAAATCATCTCACAGAGTTACAGCTTTCCTCTAAAGAAGCCTTTCGCTAAGACAGTTCTTGTGGAATTGGCAAAGTGTTATTTGGAAGCCCATAGAGGGCTATGGTGAAAAAGGAAATATCCTCAGATGAAATCTGGAAAGAAGCTTTCTGAGAAACTGCTTAGTGTTCTGTTAATTCATCTCACAGAGTTACATCTGTATTTCGTGGATCTCTTTGCTAGCCTTATTTCTGTGGAATCTGAGAACAGATATTTCGGATCCCTTTGAAGACTATAGGGCCAAAGGAAATATCCTCCGAAAACAAAGAAAAAGAAGCTTTCTGAGAAACTTCTTTGTGTTCTGTGAAATCATCTCACAGAGTTAAAGCTTTCCCCTCAAGAAGCCTTTCGCCAAGACAGTTCTTGTGGAATTGGCAAAGTGATATTTGGAAGCCCTTAGAGGGCTATGGTGAAAAAGGAAATATCCTCAGATGAAATCTGGAAAGAAGCTTTCTGAAGAACTGCTTAGTGTTCTGTTAATTCATCTCACAGAGTTACATCTGTATTTCGTGGATCTCTTTGCTAGCCTTATTTCTGTGGAATCTGAGAACAGATATTTCGGATCCCTTTGAAGACTATAGGGCCAAAGGAAATATCCCCCGATAACAAAGAGAAAAAAGCTTTCTGAGAAACTTCTTTGTGTTCTGTGAAATCATCTCACAGAGTTACAGCTTTCCCTTCAAGAAGTCTTTCGTTAAGACAGTTCTTGTGGAATTGGCAAAGTGATATTTGGATGCCCTTAGAGGGCTATGGTGAAAAGGAAATATCCTCCGATGAAATCTGGAAAGAAGCTTTCTGAGAAACTGCTAAGTGTTCTGTTAATTCATCTCAGAGAGTTCCATCTGTATTTCGTGGATGTCTTTGCTAGCCTTATTTCTGTGGAATCTGAGAACAGATATTTCGGATCCCTTTGAAGATGATAGGGCCAAAGGAAATATCCTCCGATTACAAAGAGAAAGAAGCTTTCTGAGAAACTTCTTTGTGTTCTGTGAAATCATCTCACAGAGTTACAGCTTTCCCCTCCATAAGCGTTCGCTAAGACAGTTCTTGTGGAAATGGCAAAGTGATATTTGGAAGCCCCTAGAGGGCTATGGTGAAAAAGGAAATATCCTCCGATGAAATCTGGAAAGAAACTTTGTGAGAAACTGCTTAGTGTTCTGATAATACATCTCACAGAGTTACATCAGTGTTTCATGGATCTCTTTGCTGGCCTTATTTCTGTGGAATCTGAGAACAGATATATCGGATCCTTTTGAAGACCATAGGGCCAAAGGAAATATCCTCCGATAACAAAGAGAAAGAAGCTTTCTGAGAAACTTCTTTGTGTTCTGTGAAAACATCTCACAGAGTTACAGCTTTCCCCTCAAGAAGCCTTTCGCTAAGACAGTTCTTCTGGAATTGGCAAAGTGATATTTGGAAGCCCATAGAGGGCTATGGTGAAAAAGGAAATATCCTCAGATGAAATCTGGAAAGAAGCTTTCTGAGAAACTGCTTAGTGTTCTGTTAATTCATCTCACAGACTTACATCTGTATTTCATGGATCTCTTTGCTAGCCTTATTTCTGTGGAATCTGAGAACAGATATTTCGGATCCCATTGAAGACGATACGGCCAAAGGAAATTTCCTCTGATAACAAAGATAAAGAAGCTTTCTGAGAAACTTCTTTGTGTTCTGTGAAATCATCTCACAGTGTTACAGCTTTCCCCTCAAGAAGCCTTTCGCTAAGCCAGTTCATGTGGAATTGGCAAAGTGATATTTGGAAGCCCATAGAGGGCTATGTTGAAAAAGAAAATATCTTCAGATGAAATCTGGAAAGAAACTTTCAGAGAAACTGCCTAGTGTTCTGTTAATTCATCTCACAGAGTTACATCTGTATTTCGTGGATCCCTTTGCTAGCCTTATTTTGTGGAATCTGAGAACAGATATTTCGGATCCCTTTTAAGACTATAGGTCCAAAGGAAATATCCCCCGATAACAAAGACAAAGAAGCTTTCTGAGAAACTTCTTTGGGTTCTGTGAAATCATCTCACGGAGTTACAGCTTTCCCCTGAACAAGCCTTTCGCTAAGCCAGTTCTTGTGGAATTGGCACAGTGATATTGGGAAGCCCATTGACGGCTACGGTGAAAAAGGAAATATCCTCAGTTGAAATCTGGAAAGAAGCTTTCTGAGAAACTGCTGAGTGTTCTGTTAATTCATCTCACAGAGTTACATCTGTATTTCGTGGATCTCTTTGCTAGCCTTATTTCTGTGGAATCTGAGAACAGATATTTCGGATCCCTTTGAAGACTATAGGGCCAAAGGAAATATCCTCCGATTACAAAGAGAAAGAAGCTTTCTGAGAAACTTTTTTGTGTTCTGTGAAATCATCTCACAGAGTTACAGCTTTCCCCTCCAGAATCCTTTCGCTAAGACAGTTCTTGTGGAATTGGCAAAGTGATATTTGGAAGCCCATAGAGGCCTATGGTGAAAAAGGAAATATCCTCAGATGAAATCTGGAAAGAAGCTATCTGAGAAACTGCTTAGTGTTCTGTTAATTCATCTCACAGAGTTACATCTGTATTTCGTGGATCTCTTTGCTAGCCTTATTTCTGTGGAATCTGAGAACAGATATTTCGGATCCCTTTGAAGACTATAGGGCCAAAGGAAATATCCTCCGATAACAAAGAAAAAGAAGCTTTCTGAGAAACTTGTTTGTGTTCTGTGAAATCATCTCACAGAGTTACAGCTTTCCCCTCCATAAGCGTTCGCTAAGACAGTTCTTGTGGAAATGGCAAAGTGATATTTGGAAGCCCCTAGAGGGCTATGGTGAAAAAGGAAATATCCTCCGATGAAATCTGGAAAGAAACTTTGTGAGAAACTGCTTAGTGTTCTGTTAATACATCTCACAGAGTTACATCTGTGTTTCATGGATCTCTTTGCTAGCCTTATTTCTGTGGAATCTGAGAACAGATATTTCGGATCCTTTTGAAGACCATAGGGCCAAAGGAAATATCAACCGATAACAAAGAGAAAGAAGCTTTCTGAGAAACTTCTTTGTGTTCTGTGAAATCATCTCACAGAGTTACAGCTATCCCCTCAAGAAGACTTTCGCTAAGACAGTTCTTGTGGAATTGGCAAACTGATATTTGGATGCCCTTAGAGGGCTATAGTGAAAAAGGAAATATCCTCCGATGAAATCTGGAAAGAAGCTTTCTGAGAAACTGCTTAGTGTTCTGTTAATTCATCTCAGAGAGTTCCATCTGTATTTCGTGGATGTCTTTGCTAGCCTTATTTCTGTGGAATCTGAGAACAGATATTTCGGATCCCTTTGAAGACGATAGGGCCAAAGGAAATATCCTCCGATAACAAGAGAAAGTAGCTTTCTGAGAAACTTCTTTGTGTTCTGTGAAATCATCTCACAGAGTTACAGCTTTCCCCTCAAGAAGCCTTTCGCTAAGCCAGTTCTTGTGGAATTGGCAAAGTGATATTTGGAAGCCCATAGAGGGCTATGTTAAAAAAGGAAATATCTTCAGATGAAATCTGGAAAGAAGCTTTCAGAGAAACTGCTTAGTGTTCTGTTAATTCATCTCACAGAGTTACATCTGCATTTCGTGGATCTCTTTGCTAGCCTTATTTTTGTGGAATCTGAGAACAGATATTTCGGATCCCTTTTAAGACTATAGGGCCAAAGGAAATATCCTCCGATTACAAAGAGAAAGAAGCTTTCTGAGAAACTTGTTTGTGTTCTGTGAAATCATCTCACAGAGTTACAGCTTTCCCCTGCGGAATCCTTTCGCTAAGACAGTTCTTGTGGAATTGGCAAAGTGATATTTGGAAGCCCATAGAGGGCTATGGTGAAAAAGGAAATATCCTCAGATGAAATCTGGAAAGAAGCTTTCTGAGAAACTGCTTAGTGTTCTGTTAATTCATCTCACAGAGTTACATCTGTACTTCGTGGATCTCTTTGCTAGCCTTATTTCTGTGGAATCTGAGAACAGATATTTCGGATCCCTTTGAAGACTATATTGCCAAAGGAAATATCCTCCGATAACAAAGACAAAGAATCTTTCTGAGAAACTTCTTTGTGTTCTGAGAAATCATCTCACAGAGGTACAGCTTTCCATAGAAGAAGCCATTCGCTAAGACAGTTCTTGTGGAATTGGCAAAGTGATATTTGGATGCCCATAGAGGGCTATGGTGAAAAAGGAAATATCCTCTGATGAAATCTGGAAAGAAGCTTTCTGAGAAACTGCTTAGTGTTCTGTTAATTCATCTCACAGAGTTACATCTGTACTTCGTGGATCTCTTTGCTAGCCTTATTTCTGTGGAATCTGAGAACAGATATTTCGCATCCCTTTGAAGACTATAGGGCCAAAGGAAATATCCTCCGATAACAAAGACAAAGAAGCTTTCTGAGAAACTTCTTTGTGTTCTGTGAAATCATCTCACAGAGTTACAGCTTTCCCCTCAAAAAGCCTTTCGTTAAACCAGTTCTCGTGGAATTGGCAAAGTGATATTGGGAAGCCCATAGAGGGCTATGGTGAAAAAGGAAATATCCTCAGATGAAATCTGGAAAGAAGCTTTCTGAGAAACTGGTTAGTGTTCTGTTAATTCATCTCACAGAGTTACATCTGTATGTCGTGGATCTCTTTGCTAGCCTTATTTCTGTGGAATCTGAGAACAGATATTTCGGATCCCCTTGAAGACTATATGGCCAAAGGAAATATCCTCCGATAACAAAGAGAAAGAAGCTTTCTGAGAAACTTCTTTGTTTTCTGTGAAATCATTGCACAGAGTTACAGCTTTCCCCTCCAGAAGCCTTTCGCTAAGACAGTTCTTGTGGAACTGGCAAAGTGATATTTGGAAGCCCATAGAGGGCTATGGTGAAAAAGGAAATATCCTCAGATGAAATCTGGAAAGAAGCTTTCTGAGAAACTGCTTAGTGTTCTGTTAATTCATCTCAGAGACTTACATCTGTATTTCGTGGATGTCTTAGCTAGCCTTATTTCTGGGGAATCTCTGAACAGATATTTCGGATCCATTTGAAGATGATAGGGCCAAAGGAAATATCCTCCGATAACAAAGAGAAAGAAGCTTTCTGAGAAACTTCTTTGTGTTCTGTGAAATCATCTCACAGAGTTGCAGCTTTCCCCTCAAGAACCCTTTCTCTAAGACAGTTCTTGTGGAATTGGCAAAGTGATATTTGTAAGCCCATAGCTGGCTGTGGTGAAAAAGGAAATATCCTCAGATGAAATCTGGAAAGAAGCTTTCTGAGAAACTGCTTAGTGTTCCGTTAATTCATCTCACAGAGTTACATCTGTATTTCGTGGATCTCTTTGCTAGCCTTATTTCTGTGGAATCTGACAACAGATATATCGGATCCCTTTAAAGACTATATGGCCAAAGGAAATATCCTCCGATAACAAAGAGAAAGAAGTTTTCTGAGAAACTTCTTTGTGTTCTGTGAAATCATCTCACAAAGTTACAGCTTTCCCCTCCAGAAGCCTTTCGCTAAGACAGTTTTTGTGGGATTGGCAAAGTGATATTTGGAAGCCCATAGAAGGCTATGGTGAAAAAGGAAATATCCTCAGATGAAATTTGGAAAGAAGCTTTCTGAAGAACTGCTTAGTGTTCTGTTAATTCATCTCACAGAGTTACATCTGTATTTCGTGGATCTCTTTGCTAGCCTTATTTCAGTGGAATCTGAGAACAGATATTTTGGATCCCTTTGAAGACTATAGGGCCAAAGGAAATATCCACTGATAACAAAGAGAAAGAAGCTTTCAGAGAAACTTGTTTGTGTTCTGTGAAATCATCTCACAGAGTTACAGCTTTCCCCTCAAGAAGCCTTTCGCTAAGACAGTTCTTGTGGAATTGTCAAAGTGATATTTGGAAGCCCTTAGAGGGCTATGGTGAAAAAGGAAATATCCTCAGATGAAATCTGGAAAGAAGCTTTCTGAGAAACTGCTTAGTGTTCTGTTAATTCATCTCACAGAGTTACATCTGTATTTCGTGGATCTCTTTGCTAGCCTTATTTCAGTGGAATCTGAGAACAGATATTTCGGATCCCTTTGAAGACTATAGGGCCAAAGGAAATATCCACCGATAACAAAGAGAAAGAAGCTTTCAGAGAAACTTCTTTGTGTTCTGTGAAATCATCTCACAGAGTTACAGCTTTCCCCTCAAGAAGCCTTTCGCTAAGACAGTTCTTGTGGAATCGGCAAAGTGATATTTGGGAGCCCATAGAGAACTATGGTGAAAAAGGAAATATCCTCAGATGAAATCTGGAAAGAAGCTTTCTGAGAAACTGCTTAGTGTTCTGTTAATTCAACTCACAGAGTTACATCTGTATTTCGTGGATCTCTTTGCTAGCCTTATTTCTGTGGAATCTGAGAACAGATATTTCGGATCCCTTTGAAGACTATAGGGCCAAAGGAAATATCCTCCGATAACAAAGACAAAGAAGCTTTCTGAGAAACTTCTTTGTGTTCTGTGAAATCATCTCACAGAGTTACAGCTTTCCACTGAACAAGCCTTTCGTTAAGCCAGTTCTTGTGGAATTGGTAAAGTGATATTGGGAAGCCCATAGAGGGCTATGGTGAAAAAGGAAATATCCTCAGTTGAAATCTGGAAAGAAGCTTTCTGAGAAACTGCTGAGTGTTCTGTTAATTCATCTCACAGAGTTACATCTGTATTTCGTGGATCTCTTTGCTAGCCTTATTTCTGTGGAATCTGAGAACAGATATTTCGGATCCCTTTGAAGACTCTATGGCCAAAGGAAATATCCTCCGATAACAAAGACAAAGAAGCTTTCTGAGAAACTTCTTTGTGTTCTCTGAAATCATCTCACAGAGTTGCAGGTTTCCCCTCAAGCAGCCTTTCTCTAAGACAGTTCTTGTGGAATTGGCAAAGTGATATTTGGAAGCCCATAGAGGGCTGTGGTGAAAAAGGAAATATCCTCAAATGAAATCTGGAAAGAAGCTTTCTGAGAAACTGCTTAGTGTTCTGTTAATTCATCTCACAGAGTTACATATGTATTTCGTGGATCTCTTTGCTAGCCTTATTTCTGTGAAATCTGAGAACAGATATTTCGGATCCCTTTGAAGACAATATGGCCAAAGGAAATATCCTCCGATAACAAAGAGAAAGAAGCTTTCTGAGAAACTTCTTTGTGTTCTGTGAAATCATCTCACAAAGTTACAGCTTTCCCCTCCAGAAATCTTTCGCTAAGACAGTTCTTGTGGGATTGGCAAAGTGATATTTAGAAGCCCATAGAAGACTATGGTGAAAAAGGAAATATCCTCAGATGAAATTTGGAAAGAAGCTTTCTGAGAATCTGCTTAGTGTTCTGTTAATTCATCTCACAGAGTTACATCTGTATTTCGTGGATCTCTTGGCTGGCCTTATTTCATTGGAATCTGAGAACAGATATTTCGGATCCCTTTGAAAAGTATAGGGCCAAAGGAAATATCCTCCGATAACAAAGAGAAAGAAGCTTTCAGAGAAACTTCTTTGTGTTCTGTGAAATCATCTCACAGAGTAACAGCTTTCCCTCAAGAAGCCTTTCGCTAAGACAGTTCTTGTGGAATTGTCAAAGTGATATTTGGAAGCCCTTAGAGGGCTATGGTGAAAAAGGAAATATCCTCAGATGAAATCTGGAAAGAAGCTTTCTGAGAAACTGCTTAGTGTTCTGTTAATTCATCTCACAGAGTTACATCTGTATTTCGTGGATCTCTTTGCTAGCCTTATTTCTGTGGAATCTGAGAACAGATATTTCGGATCCCTTTGAAGACTATAGGTTCAAAGGAAATATCCTCCGATAACAAAGAGAAAGAAGCTTTCTGAGAAACTTCTTTGTGTTCTGTGAATCATCTCACAGAGTTACAGCTTTCCCCTCAAGAAGCCTTTCGCTAAGACAGTTCTTGTGGAATCGGCAAAGTGATATTTGGGAGCCCATAGAGGGCTATGGTGAAAAAGGAAATATCCTCAGATGAAATCTGGAAAGAAGCTTTCTGAGAAACTGCTTAGTGTTCTGTGAATTCAACTCACAGAGTTACATCTGTATTTCGTGGATCTCTTTGCTAGCCTTATTTCTGTGGAATCTGAGAACAGATATTTTGGATCCCTTTGAAGACTATAGGGCCAAAGGAAATATCCTCCGATAACAAAGAGAAAGAAGCTTTCTGAGAAACTTCTTTGTGTTCTGTGAAATCATCTCACAGAGTTACAGCTTTCCCCTCAAGAAGCCTTTCGCTAAGACAGTTCTTGTGGGATTGGCAAAGTGATATTTGGAAGCCCATAGAAGGCTATGGTGAAAAAGGGAATATCCTCAGATGAAATTTGGAAAGAAGCTTTCTGAAGAACTGCTTAGTGTTCTGTTAATTCATCTCACAGAGTTACATCTGTATTTCTTGGATCTCTTTGCTAGCCTTATTTCAGTGGAATCTGAGAACAGATATTTCGGATCCCTTTGAAGACTATAGGGCCAAAGGAAATATCCACCGATAACAAAGAGAAAGAAACTTTCAGAGAAACTTGTTTGTGTTCTGTGAAATCATCTCACAGAGTTACAGCTTTCCCCTCAAGAAGCCTTTCGCTAAGACAGTTCTTGTGGAATTGTCAAAGTGATATTTGGAAGCCCTCAGAGGGCTATGGTGAAAAAGGAAATATCCTCAGATAAAATCTGGAAAGAAGCTTTCTGAGAAACTGCTTAGTGTTCTGTTAATTCATCTCACAGAGTTACATCTGTATTTCGTGGATCTCTTTGCTAGCCTTATTTCAGTGGAATCTGAGAACAGATATTTCGGATCCCTTTGAAGACTATAGGGCCAAAGGAAATATCCACCGATAACAAAGAGAAAGAAGCTTTCAGAGAAACTTCTTTGTGTTCTGTGAAATCATCTCACAGAGTTACAGCTTTCCCCTCAAGAAGCCTTTCGCTAAGACAGTTCTTGTGGAATCGGCAAAGTGATATTTGGGAGCCCATAGAGGACTATGGTGAAAAAGGAAATATCCTCAGATGAAATCTGGAAAGAAGCTTTCTGAGAAACTGCTTAGTGTTCTGTTAATTCAACTCACAGAGTTACATCTGTATTTCGTGGATCTCTTTGCTAGCCTTATTTCTGTGGAATCTGAGAACAGATATTTCGGATCCCTTTGAAGACTATAGGGCCAAAGGAAATATCCTCCGATAACAAAGACAAAGAAGCTTTCTGAGAAACTTCTTTGTGTTCTGTGAAATCATCTCACAGAGTTACAGCTTTCCCCTCCAGAAGCCTTTCGCTAAGACAGTTCTTGTGGAATTGGTAAAGTGATATTGGGAAGCCCATAGAGGGCTATGGTGAAAAAGGAAATATCCTCAGTTGAAATCTGGAAAGAAGCTTTCTGAGAAACTGCTGAGTGTTCTGTTAATTCATCTCACAGAGTTACATCTGTATTTCGTGGATCTCTTTGCTAGCCTTATTTCTGTGGAATCTGAGAACAGATATTTCGGATCCCTTTGAAGACTCTATGGCCAAAGGAAATATCCTGCGATAACAAAGAGAAAGAAGCTTTCTGAGAAACTTCTTTGTGTTCTCTGAAATCATCTCACAGAGTTGCAGCTTTCCCCTCAAGCAGCCTTTCTCTAAGACAGTTCTTGTGGAATTGGCAAAGTGATATTTGGAAGCCCATAGAGGGCTGGGGTGAAAAAGGAAATATCCTCAAATGAAATCTGGAAAGAAGCTTTCTGAGAAACTGCTTAGTGTTCTGTTAATTCATCTCACAGAGTTACATATGTATTTCGTGGATCTCTTTGCTAGCCTTATTTCTGTGAAATCTGAGAACAGATATTTAGGATCCCTTTGAAGACAATATGGCCAAAGGAAATATCCTCCGATAACAAAGAGAAAGAAGCTTTCTGAGAAACTTCTTTGTGTTCTGTGAAATCATCTCACAAAGTTACAGCTTTCCCCTCCAGAAATCTTTCGCTAAGACAGTTCTTGTGGGATTGGCAAAGTGATATTTGGAAGCCCATAGAAGACTATGGTGAAAAAGGAAATATCCTCAGATGAAATTTGGAAAGAAGCTTTCTGAAGAACTGCTTAGTGTTCTGTTAATTCATCTCACAGAGTTACATCTGTATTTCGTGGATCTCTTGGCTAGCCTTATTTCAGTGGAATCTGAGAACAGATATTTCGGATCCCTTTGAAAAGTATAGGGCCAAAGGAAATATCCTCCGATAACAAAGAGAAAGAAGCTTTCAGAGAAAGTTCTTTGTGTTCTGTGAAATCATCTCACAGAGTTACAGCTTTCCCTCAAGAAGCCTTTCGCTAAGACAGTTCTTGTGGAATTGTCAAAGTGATATTTGGAAGCCCTTAGAGGGCTATGGTGAAAAAGGAAATATCCTCAGATGAAATCTGGAAAGAAGCTTTCTGAGAAACTGCTTAGTGTTCTGTTAATTCATCTCACAGAGTTACATCTGTATTTCGTGGATCTCTTTGCTAGCCTTATTTCTGTGGAATCTGAGAACAGATATTTCGGATCCCTTTGAAGACTATAGGTTCAAAGGAAATATCCTCCGATAACAAAGAGAAAGAAGCTTTCTGAGAAACTTCTTTGTGTTCTGTGAAATCATCTCACAGAGTTACAGCTTTCCCCTCAAGAAGCCTTTCGCTAAGACAGTTCTTGTGGAATTGGCAAAGTGATATTTGGATGCCCATAGAGGGCTATGGTGAAGAAGGAAATATCCTCAGATGAAATCTGGAAAGAAGCTTTCTGAGAAACTGCTTAGTTTTCTGTTAATTCATCTCACAGAGTTACATCTGTATTTCGTGGATGTCTTTGCTAGCCTTATTTCTGAGGAATCTGAGAACAGATATTTCGGATCCCATTGAAGACTATAGGGCCAAAGGAAATATCCTCCGATAACAAAGAGAAAGAAGCTTTCTGAGAAACTTCTTCGTGTTCTGTGAAATCATCTCACAGAGTTACAGCTTTCCCCTCAAGAAGCCTTTCGCTAAGACAGTTCTTGTTTAATTGGCAAAGTGATATTTGGATGCCCATAGAGGGCTTTGGTGAAAAAGGAAATATCCTCAGATGAAATATGGAAAGAAGCTTTCTGAGAAACTTCTTAGTGTTCTGTTAATTCATCTCACAGAGTTACATCTGTATTTCGTGGATCTCTTTGCTAGCCTTATTTCTGTGGATTCTGAGAAGAGATATTTCGGATCCCTTTGAAGACGATAGGGCCAAAGGAAATATCCTCCGATAACAAAGAGAAAGAAGCTTTCTGAGAAACTTCTTTTGTTCTGTGAAATCATCTCACAGAGTTTCAGCTTTCCCCTCAAGAAGCCTTTCTCTAAGACAGTTCTTGTGGAATTGTCAAAGTGATATTTGGAAGCCCATAGAGGGCTATGGTGAAAAAGGAAATATCCTGAGATGAAATCTGGAAAGAAGCTTTCTGAGAAACTGCTTAGTGTTCTGTTAATTCATCTCACAGACTTACATCTGTATTTCGTGGAACTCTTTGCTAGCCTTATTTCTGTGTCATCTGAGAACAGATATTTTGGATCCCTTTGAAGATTATAGGGCCAAAGGAAATATCCACCGATAACAAAGAGAAAGAAGCTTTCTGAGAAACTTCTTTGTGTTCTGTGAAATCATCTCACAGAGTTACAGCTTTCCCCTCAAGAAGCCTTTCGCTAAGACAGTTCTTGTGGAATTGGCAAAGTGATATTTGGAAGCCCATGGAGGGCTATGGTGAAAAAGGAAATATCCTCAGATGAAATCTGGAAAGAAGCTTTCTGAGAAACTGCTTAGTGTTCTGTTAATTCATCTCACAGAGTTACATCTATATTTCGTGGATGTCTTTGCTAGCCTTATTTCTGTGGAATCTGAGAACAGATATTTCGGATCCCTTTGAAGACTATTGGGCCAAAGGAAATATCCTCCGATAACAAAGAGAAAGAAGCTTTCTGAGAAACTTCTTAGTGTTCTGTGAAATCATCTCACAGAGTTACAGCTTTCCTCTAAAGAAGCCTTTCGCTAAGACAGTTCTTGTGGAATTGGCAAAGTGTTATTTGGAAGCCCATAGAGGGCTATGGTGAAAAAGGAAATATCCTCAGATGAAATCTGGAAAGAAGCTTTCTGAGAAACTGCTTAGTGTTCTGTTAATTCATCTCACAGAGTTACATCTGTATTTCGTGGATCTCTTTGCTAGCCTTATTTCTGTGGAATCTGAGAACAGATATTTCGGATCCCTTTGAAGACTATAGGGCCAAAGGAAATATCCTCCGAAAACAAAGAAAAAGAAGCTTTCTGAGAAACTTCTTTCTGTTCTGTGAAATCATCTCACAGAGTTAAAGCTTTCCCCTCAAGAAGCCTTTCGCCAAGACAGTTCTTGTGGAATTGGCAAAGTGATATTTGGAAGCCCTTAGAGGGCTATGGTGAAAAAGGAAATATCCTCAGATGAAATCTGGAAAGAAGCTTTCTGAAGAACTGCTTAGTGTTCTGTTAATTCATCTCACAGAGTTACATCTGTATTTCGTGGATCTCTTTGCTAGCCTTATTTCTGTGGAATCTGAGAACAGATATTTCGGATCCCTTTGAAGACTATAGGGCCAAAGGAAATATCCCCCGATAACAAAGAGAAAAAAGCTTTCTGAGAAACTTCTTTGTGTTCTGTGAAATCATCTCACAGAGTTACAGCTTTCCCCTCCATAAGCGTTCGCTAAGACAGTTCTTGTGGAAATGGCAAAGTGATATTTGGAAGCCCCTAGAGGGCTATGGTGAAAAAGGAAATATCCTCCGATGAAATCTGGAAAGAAACTTTGTGAGAAACTGCTTAGTGTTCTGTTAATACATCTCACAGAGTTACATCAGTGTTTCATGGATCTCTTTGCTGGCCTTATTTCTGTGGAATCTGAGAACAGATATTTCGGATCCTTTTGAAGACCATAGGGCCAAAGGAAATATCCTCCGATAACAAAGAGAAAGAAGCTTTCTGAGAAACTTCTTTGTGTTCTGTGAAAACATCTCACAGAGTTACAGCTTTCCCCTCAAGAAGCCTTTCGCTAAGACAGTTCTTCTGGAATTGGCAAAGTGATATTTGGAAGCCCATAGAGGGCTATGGTGAAAAAGGAAATATCCTCAGATGAAATCTGGAAAGAAGCTTTCTGAGAAACTGCTTAGTGTTCTGTTAATTCATCTCACAGACTTACATCTGTATTTCATGGATCTCTTTGCTAGCCTTATTTCTGTGGAATCTGAGAACAGATATTTCGGATCCCATTGAAGACGATACGGCCAAAGGAAATTTCCTCTGATAACAAAGATAAAGAAGCTTTCTGAGAAACTTCTTTGTGTTCTGTGAAATCATCTCACAGTGTTACAGCTTTCCCCTCAAGAAGCCTTTCGCTAAGCCAGTTCATGTGGAATTGGCAAAGTGATATTTGGAAGCCCATAGAGGGCTATGTTGAAAAAGATAATATCTTCAGATGAAATCTGGAAAGAAACTTTCAGAGAAACTGCCTAGTGTTCTGTTAATTCATCTCACAGAGTTACATCTGTATTTCGTGGATCTCTTTGCTAGCCTTATTTTGTGGAATCTGAGAACAGATATTTCGGATCCCTTTTAAGACTATAGGTCCAAAGGAAATATCCCCCGATAACAAAGACAAAGAAGCTTTCTGAGAAACTTCTTTGTGTTCTGTGAAATCATCTCACGGAGTTACAGCTTTCCCCTGAACAAGCCTTTCGCTAAGCCAGTTCTTGTGGAATTGGCACAGTGATATTGGGAAGCCCATTGACGGCTACGGTGAAAAAGGAAATATCCTCAGTTGAAATCTGGAAAGAAGCTTTCTGAGAAACTGCTGAGTGTTCTGTTAATTCATCTCACAGAGTTACATCTGTATTTCGTGGATCTCTTTGCTAGCCTTATTTCAGTGGAATCTGAGAACAGATATTTCGGATCCCTTTGAAGACTATAGGGCCAAAGGAAATATCCACCGATAACAAAGAGAAAGAAGCTTTCAGAGAAACTTCTTTGTGTTCTGTGAAATCATCTCACAGAGTTACAGCTTTCCCCTCAAGAAGCCTTTCGCTAAGACAGTTCTTGTGGAATCGGCAAAGTGATATTTGGGAGCCCATAGAGGACTATGGTGAAAAAGGAAATATCCTCAGATGAAATCTGGAAAGAAGCTTTCTGAGAAACTGCTTAGTGTTCTGTTAATTCAACTCACAGAGTTACATCTGTATTTCGTGGATCTCTTTGCTAGCCTTATTTCTGTGAAATCTGAGAACAGATATTTCGGATCCCTTTGAAGACTATAGGGCCAAAGGAAATATCCTCCGACAACAAAGACAAAGAAGCTTTCTGAGAAACTTCTTTGTGTTCTGTGAAATCATCTCACAGAGTTACAGCTTTCCCCTCCAGAAGCCTTTCGCTAAGACAGTTCTTGTGGAATTGGTAAAGTGATATTGGGAAGCCCATAGAGGGCTATGGTGAAAAAGGAAATATCCTCAGTTGAAATCTGGAAAGAAGCTTTCTGAGAAACTGCTGAGTGTTCTGTTAATTCATCTCACAGAGTTACATCTGTATTTCGTGGATCTCTTTGCTAGCCTTATTTCTGTGGAATCTGAGAACAGATATTTCGGATCCCTTTGAAGACTCTATGGCCAAAGGAAATATCCTGCGATAACAAAGAGAAAGAAGCTTTCTGAGAAACTTCTTTGTGTTCTCTGAAATCATCTCACAGAGTTGCAGCTTTCCCCTCAAGCAGCCTTTCTCTAAGACAGTTCTTGTGGAATTGGCAAAGTGATATTTGGAAGCCCATAGAGGGCTGGGGTGAAAAAGGAAATATCCTCAAATGAAATCTGGAAAGAAGCTTTCTGAGAAACTGCTTAGTGTTCTGTTAATTCATCTCACAGAGTTACATATGTATTTCGTGGATCTCTTTGCTAGCCTTATTTCTGTGAAATCTGAGAACAGATATTTAGGATCCCTTTGAAGACAATATGGCCAAAGGAAATATCCTCCGATAACAAAGAGAAAGAAGCTTTCTGAGAAACTTCTTTGTGTTCTGTGAAATCATCTCACAAAGTTACAGCTTTCCCCTCCAGAAATCTTTCGCTAAGACAGTTCTTGTGGGATTGGCAAAGTGATATTTGGAAGCCCATAGAAGACTATGGTGAAAAAGGAAATATCCTCAGATGAAATTTGGAAAGAAGCTTTCTGAAGAACTGCTTAGTGTTCTGTTAATTCATCTCACAGAGTTACATCTGTATTTCGTGGATCTCTTGGCTAGCCTTATTTCAGTGGAATCTGAGAACAGATATTTCGGATCCCTTTGAAAAGTATAGGGCCAAAGGAAATATCCTCCGATAACAAAGAGAAAGAAGCTTTCAGAGAAAGTTCTTTGTGTTCTGTGAAATCATCTCACAGAGTTACAGCTTTCCCTCAAGAAGCCTTTCGCTAAGACAGTTCTTGTGGAATTGTCAAAGTGATATTTGGAAGCCCTTAGAGGGCTATGGTGAAAAAGGAAATATCCTCAGATGAAATCTGGAAAGAAGCTTTCTGAGAAACTGCTTAGTGTTCTGTTAATTCATCTCACAGAGTTACATCTGTATTTCGTGGATCTCTTTGCTAGCCTTATTTCTGTGGAATCTGAGAACAGATATTTCGGATCCCTTTGAAGACTATAGGTTCAAAGGAAATATCCTCCGATAACAAAGAGAAAGAAGCTTTCTGAGAAACTTCTTTGTGTTCTGTGAAATCATCTCACAGAGTTACAGCTTTCCCCTCAAGAAGCCTTTCGCTAAGACAGTTCTTGTGGAATTGGCAAAGTGATATTTGGATGCCCATAGAGGGCTATGGTGAAGAAGGAAATATCCTCAGATGAAATCTGGAAAGAAGCTTTCTGAGAAACTGCTTAGTTTTCTGTTAATTCATCTCACAGAGTTACATCTGTATTTCGTGGATGTCTTTGCTAGCCTTATTTCTGAGGAATCTGAGAACAGATATTTCGGATCCCATTGAAGACTATAGGGCCAAAGGAAATATCCTCCGATAACAAAGAGAAAGAAGCTTTCTGAGAAACTTCTTCGTGTTCTGTGAAATCATCTCACAGAGTTACAGCTTTCCCCTCAAGAAGCCTTTCGCTAAGACAGTTCTTGTTTAATTGGCAAAGTGATATTTGGATGCCCATAGAGGGCTTTGGTGAAAAAGGAAATATCCTCAGATGAAATATGGAAAGAAGCTTTCTGAGAAACTTCTTAGTGTTCTGTTAATTCATCTCACAGAGTTACATCTGTATTTCGTGGATCTCTTTGCTAGCCTTATTTCTGTGGATTCTGAGAAGAGATATTTCGGATCCCTTTGAAGACGATAGGGCCAAAGGAAATATCCTCCGATAACAAAGAGAAAGAAGCTTTCTGAGAAACTTCTTTTGTTCTGTGAAATCATCTCACAGAGTTTCAGCTTTCCCCTCAAGAAGCCTTTCTCTAAGACAGTTCTTGTGGAATTGTCAAAGTGATATTTGGAAGCCCATAGAGGGCTATGGTGAAAAAGGAAATATCCTGAGATGAAATCTGGAAAGAAGCTTTCTGAGAAACTGCTTAGTGTTCTGTTAATTCATCTCACAGACTTACATCTGTATTTCGTGGAACTCTTTGCTAGCCTTATTTCTGTGTCATCTGAGAACAGATATTTTGGATCCCTTTGAAGATTATAGGGCCAAAGGAAATATCCACCGATAACAAAGAGAAAGAAGCTTTCTGAGAAACTTCTTTGTGTTCTGTGAAATCATCTCACAGAGTTACAGCTTTCCCCTCAAGAAGCCTTTCGCTAAGACAGTTCTTGTGGAATTGGCAAAGTGATATTTGGAAGCCCATGGAGGGCTATGGTGAAAAAGGAAATATCCTCAGATGAAATCTGGAAAGAAGCTTTCTGAGAAACTGCTTAGTGTTCTGTTAATTCATCTCAGAGAGTTACATCTATATTTCGTGGATGTCTTTGCTAGCCTTATTTCTGTGGAATCTGAGAACAGATATTTCGGATCCCTTTGAAGACTATTGGGCCAAAGGAAATATCCTCCGATAACAAAGAGAAAGAAGCTTTCTGAGAAACTTCTTAGTGTTCTGTGAAATCATCTCACAGAGTTACAGCTTTCCTCTAAAGAAGCCTTTCGCTAAGACAGTTCTTGTGGAATTGGCAAAGTGTTATTTGGAAGCCCATAGAGGGCTATGGTGAAAAAGGAAATATCCTCAGATGAAATCTGGAAAGAAGCTTTCTGAGAAACTGCTTAGTGTTCTGTTAATTCATCTCACAGAGTTACATCTGTATTTCGTGGATCTCTTTGCTAGCCTTATTTCTGTGGAATCTGAGAACAGATATTTCGGATCCCTTTGAAGACTATAGGGCCAAAGGAAATATCCTCCGAAAACAAAGAAAAAGAAGCTTTCTGAGAAACTTCTTTCTGTTCTGTGAAATCATCTCACAGAGTTAAAGCTTTCCCCTCAAGAAGCCTTTCGCCAAGACAGTTCTTGTGGAATTGGCAAAGTGATATTTGGAAGCCCTTAGAGGGCTATGGTGAAAAAGGAAATATCCTCAGATGATATCTGGAAAGAAGCTTTCTGAAGAACTGCTTAGTGTTCTGTTAATTCATCTCACAGAGTTACATCTGTATTTCGTGGATCTCTTTGCTAGCCTTATTTCTGTGGAATCTGAGAACAGATATTTCGGATCCCTTTGAAGACTATAGGGCCAAAGGAAATATCCCCCGATAACAAAGAGAAAAAAGCTTTCTGAGAAACTTCTTTGTGTTCTGTGAAATCATCTCACAGAGTTACAGCTTTCCCCTCCATAAGCGTTCGCTAAGACAGTTCTTGTGGAAATGGCAAAGTGATATTTGGAAGCCCCTAGAGGGCTATGGTGAAAAAGGAAATATCCTCCGATGAAATCTGGAAAGAAACTTTGTGAGAAACTGCTTAGTGTTCTGTTAATACATCTCACAGAGTTACATCAGTGTTTCATGGATCTCTTTGCTGGCCTTATTTCTGTGGAATCTGAGAACAGATATTTCGGATCCTTTTGAAGACCATAGGGCCAAAGGAAATATCCTCCGATAACAAAGAGAAAGAAGCTTTCTGAGAAACTTCTTTGTGTTCTGTGAAAACATCTCACAGAGTTACAGCTTTCCCCTCAAGAAGCCTTTCGCTAAGACAGTTCTTCTGGAATTGGCAAAGTGATATTTGGAAGCCCATAGAGGGCTATGGTGAAAAAGGAAATATCCTCAGATGAAATCTGGAAAGAAGCTTTCTGAGAAACTGCTTAGTGTTCTGTTAATTCATCTCACAGACTTACATCTGTATTTCATGGATCTCTTTGCTAGCCTTATTTCTGTGGAATCTGAGAACAGATATTTCGGATCCCATTGAAGACGATACGGCCAAAGGAAATTTCCTCTGATAACAAAGATAAAGAAGCTTTCTGAGAAACTTCTTTGTGTTCTGTGAAATCATCTCACAGTGTTACAGCTTTCCCCTCAAGAAGCCTTTCGCTAAGCCAGTTCATGTGGAATTGGCAAAGTGATATTTGGAAGCCCATAGAGGGCTATGTTGAAAAAGAAAATATCTTCAGATGAAATCTGGAAAGAAACTTTCAGAGAAACTGCCTAGTGTTCTGTTAATTCATCTCACAGAGTTACATCTGTATTTCGTGGATCTCTTTGCTAGCCTTATTTTGTGGAATCTGAGAACAGATATTTCGGATCCCTTTTAAGACTATAGGTCCAAAGGAAATATCCCCCGATAACAAAGACAAAGAAGCTTTCTGAGAAACTTCTTTGTGTTCTGTGAAATCATCTCACGGAGTTACAGCTTTCCCCTGAACAAGCCTTTCGCTAAGCCAGTTCTTGTGGAATTGGCACAGTGATATTGGGAAGCCCATTGACGGCTACGGTGAAAAAGGAAATATCCTCAGTTGAAATCTGGAAAGAAGCTTTCTGAGAAACTGCTGAGTGTTCTGTTAATTCATCTCACAGAGTTACATCTGTATTTCGTGGATCTCTTTGCTAGCCTTATTTCTGTGGAATCTGAGAACAGATATTTCGGATCCCTTTGAAGACTATAGGGCCAAAGGAAATATCCTCCGATTACAAAGAGAAAGAAGCTTTCTGAGAAACTTTTTTGTGTTCTGTGAAATCATCTCACAGAGTTACAGCTTTCCCCTCCAGAATCCTTTCGCTAAGACAGTTCTTGTGGAATTGGCAAAGTGATATTTGGAAGCCCATAGAGGCCTATGGTGAAAAAGGAAATATCCTCAGATGAAATCTGGAAAGAAGCTATCTGAGAAACTGCTTAGTGTTCTGTTAATTCATCTCACAGAGTTACATCTGTATTTCGTGGATCTCTTTGCTAGCCTTATTTCTGTGGAATCTGAGAACAGATATTTCGGATCCCTTTGAAGACTATAGGGCCAAAGGAAATATCCTCCGATAACAAAGAAAAAGAAGCTTTCTGAGAAACTTGTTTGTGTTCTGTGAAATCATCTCACAGAGTTACAGCTTTCCCCTCCATAAGCGTTCGGTAAGACAGTTCTTGTGGAAATGGCAAAGTGATATTTGGAAGCCCCTAGAGGGCTATGGTGAAAAAGGAAATATCCTCCGATGAAATCTGGAAAGAAACTTTGTGAGAAACTGCTTAGTGTTCTGTTAATACATCTCACAGAGTTACATCTGTGTTTCATGGATCTCTTTGCTAGCCTTATTTCTGTGGAATCTGAGAACAGATATTTCGGATCCTTTTGAAGACCATAGGGCCAAAGGAAATATCAACCGATAACAAAGAGAAAGAAGCTTTCTGAGAAACTTCTTTGTGTTCTGTGAAATCATCTCACAGAGTTACAGCTATCCCCTCAAGAAGACTTTCGCTAAGACAGTTCTTGTGGAATTGGCAAACTGATATTTGGATGCCCTTAGAGGGCTATGGTGAAAAAGGAAATATCCTCCGATGAAATCTGGAAAGAAGCTTTCTGAGAAACTGCTTAGTGTTCTGTTAATTCATCTCAGAGAGTTCCATCTGTATTTCGTGGATGTCTTTGCTAGCCTTATTTCTGTGGAATCTGAGAACAGATATTTCGGATCCCTTTGAAGACGATAGGGCCAAAGGAAATATCCTCCGATAACAAGAGAAAGTAGCTTTCTGAGAAACTTCTTTGTGTTCTGTGAAATCATCTCACAGAGTTACAGCTTTCCCCTCAAGAAGCCTTTCGCTAAGCCAGTTCTTGTGGAATTGGCAAAGTGATATTTGGAAGCCCATAGAGGGCTATGTTAAAAAAGGAAATATCTTCAGATGAAATCTGGAAAGAAGCTTTCAGAGAAACTGCTTAGTGTTCTGTTAATTCATCTCACAGAGTTACATCTGCATTTCGTGGATCTCTTTGCTAGCCTTATTTTTGTGGAATCTGAGAACAGATATTTCGGATCCCTTTTAAGACTATAGGGCCAAAGGAAATATCCTCCGATTACAAAGAGAAAGAAGCTTTCTGAGAAACTTGTTTGTGTTCTGTGAAATCATCTCACAGAGTTACAGCTTTCCCCTGCGGAATCCTTTCGCTAAGACAGTTCTTGTGGAATTGGCAAAGTGATATTTGGAAGCCCATAGAGGGCTATGGTGAAAAAGGAAATATCCTCAGATGAAATCTGGAAAGAAGCTTTCTGAGAAACTGCTTAGTGTTCTGTTAATTCATCTCACAGAGTTACATCTGTACTTCGTGGATCTCTTTGCTAGCCTTATTTCTGTGGAATCTGAGAACAGATATTTCGGATCCCTTTGAAGACTATATTGCCAAAGGAAATATCCTCCGATAACAAAGACAAAGAATCTTTCTGAGAAACTTCTTTGTGTTCTGAGAAATCATCTCACAGAGGTACAGCTTTCCATAGAAGAAGCCATTCGCTAAGACAGTTCTTGTGGAATTGGCAAAGTGATATTTGGATGCCCATAGAGGGCTATGGTGAAAAAGGAAATATCCTCTGATGAAATCTGGAAAGAAGCTTTCTGAGAAACTGCTTAGTGTTCTGTTAATTCATCTCACAGAGTTACATCTGTACTTCGTGGATCTCTTTGCTAGCCTTATTTCTGTGGAATCTGAGAACAGATATTTCGCATCCCTTTGAAGACTATAGGGCCAAAGGAAATATCCTCCGATAACAAAGACAAAGAAGCTTTCTGAGAAACTTCTTTGTGTTCTGTGAAATCATCTCACAGAGTTACAGCTTTCCCCTCAAAAAGCCTTTCGTTAAGCCAGTTCTCGTGGAATTGGCAAAGTGATATTGGGAAGCCCATAGAGGGCTATGGTGAAAAAGGAAATATCCTCAGATGAAATCTGGAAAGAAGCTTTCTGAGAAACTGGTTAGTGTTCTGTTAATTCATCTCACAGAGTTACATCTGTATGTCGTGGATCTCTTTGCTAGCCTTATTTCTGTGGAATCTGAGAACAGATATTTCGGATCCCCTTGAAGACTATATGGCCAAAGGAAATATCCTCCGATAACAAAGAGAAAGAAGCTTTCTGAGAAACTTCTTTGTGTTCTGTGAAATCATTGCACAGAGTTACAGCTTTCCCCTCCGGAAGCCTTTCGCTAAGACAGTTCTTGTGGAACTGGCAAAGTGATATTTGGAAGCCCATAGAGGGCTATGGTGAAAAAGGAAATATCCTCAGATGAAATCTGGAAAGAAGCTTTCTGAGAAACTGCTTAGTGTTCTGTTAATTCATCTCAGAGACTTACATCTGTATTTCGTGGATGTCTTAGCTAGCCTTATTTCTGGGGAATCTCTGAACAGATATTTCGGATCCATTTGAAGATGATAGGGCCAAAGGAAATATCCTCCGATAACAAAGAGAAAGAAGCTTTCTGAGAAACTTCTTTGTGTTCTGTGAAATCATCTCACAGAGTTACAGCTTTCCCCACAAGAAGCCTTTCGCTAAGACAGTTCTTGTGGAATTGGCAAAGTGATATTTGGAAGCCCATAGAGGGCTATGGTGAAAAAGGAAATATCCTCAGATGAAATCTGGAAAGAAGCTTTCTGAGAAACTGGTTAGTGTTCTGTTAATTCATCTCACAGAGTTACATCTGTATGTCGTGGATCTCTTTGCTAGCCTTATTTCTGTGGAATCTGAGAACAGATATTTCGGATCCCCTTGAAGACTATATGGCCAAAGGAATTATCCTCCGATAACATAGAGAAAGAAGCTTTCTGAGAAACTTCTTTGTGTTCTGTGAAATCATCTCACAGAGTTACACCTTTCCCCTCAAGAAGCCTTTCGCTAAGACAGTTCTTGTGGAATTGGCAAAGTGATATTTGGAAGCCCATAGACGGCTATGGTGAAAAAGGAAATATCCTCAGATGAAATCTGGAAAGAAGCTTTCTGTGAAACTGCTTAGTGTTCTGTTAATTCATCTCACAGAGTTACATCTGTATTTCGTGGATCTCTTTCCTAGCCTTATTTCTGTGGAATCTGAGAACGGATATTTCGGATCCCTTTGAAGACTATAGGGCCAAAGGAAATATCCTCCGATAACAAAGACAAAGAAGCTTTCTGAGAAATTTCTTTGTGTTCTGTGAAATCACCTCACAGAGTTACAGCTTTCCCCTCAAGAAGCCTTTCGCTAAGACAGTTCTTGTGGAATTGGCAAAGTGATATTTGGAAGCCCATAGAGGGCTATGGTGAAAAAGGAAATATCCTCAGATGAAATCTGGAAAGAAGCTTTCTGAGAAACTGCTTAGTGTTCTGTTAATTCATCTCACAGAGGTACATCTGTATTTCGAGGATCTCTTTGCTAGCCTTATTTCTGTGGAATCTGAGAACAGATATTTCGGATCCCTTTGAAGACTATAGGGCCAAAGGAAATATCCTCCGATAACAAAGACAAAGAAGCTTTCTGAGAAACTTCTTTGTGTTCTGTGAAATCATCTCAGAGAGTTACAGCTTTCCCCTCAGGAAGCCTTTCGCCAAGACCGTTCTTGTGGAATTGGCAAAGTGATATTTGGAAGCCCTTAGAGGGCTATGGTGAAAAAGGAAATATCCTCAGATGAAATCTGGAAAGAAGCTTTCTGAAGAACTGCTTAGTGTTCTGTTAATTCATCTCACAAAGTTACATCTGTATTTCGTGGATCTCTTTGCTAGCCTTATTTCTGTGGAATCTGAGAACAGGTATTTCGGATCCCTTTGAAGACTATAGGGCCAAAGGAAATATCCACCGATAACAAAGAGAAAGAAGCTTTCTGAGAAACTTCTTTGTGTTCTGTGAAATCATCTCACAGAGTTACAGCTTTCCCCTCAAAAAGTCTTTCGTAAAGACAGTTCTTGTGGAATTGGCAAAGTGATATTTGGATGCCCTTAGAGGGCTATGGTGAAAAAGGAAATATCCTCCGATGAAATCTGGAAAGAAGCTTTCTGAGAAACTGCTTAGTGTTCTGTTAATTCATCTCACAGAGTTACATCTGTACTTCGTGGATCTCTTTGCTAGCCTTATTTCTGTGGAATCTGAGAACAGATATTTCGGATCCCTTTGAAGACTATAGGGCCAAAGGAAGTATCCTCCGATAACAAAGACAAAGAAGCTTTCTGAGAAACTTCTTTGTGTTCTGTGAAATCATCTCACAGAGGTACAGCTTTCCATAGAAGAAGCCATTCGCTAAGACAGTTCTTGTGTAATTGGCAAAGTGATATTTGGATGCCCATAGAGGGCTATGGTGAAAAAGGAAATATCCTCTGATGAAATCTGGAAAGAAGCTTTCTGAGAAACTGCTTAGTGTTCTGTTAATTCATCTCACAGAGATACATCTGTACTTCGTGGATCTCTTTGCTAGCCTTATTTCTGTGGAATCTGAGAACAAATATTTCGCATCCCTTTGAAGACTACAGGGCCAAAGGAAATATCCTCCGATAACAAAGACAAAGAAGCTTTCTGAGAAACTTCTTTGTGTTCTGTGAAATCATCTCACAGAGTTACAGCTTTCCCCTCAACAAGCCTTTCGTTAAGCCAGTTCTCGTGGAATTGGCAAAGTGATATTGGGAAGCCCATAGAGGGCTATGGTGAAAAAGGAAATATCCTCAGATGAAATCTGGAAAGAAGCTTTCTGAGAAACTGGTTAGTGTTCTGTTAATTCATCTCACAGAGTTACATCTGTATGTCGTGGATCTCTTTGCTAACCTTATTTCTGTGGAATCTGAGAACAGATATTTCGGATCCCCTTGAAGACTATATGGCCAAAGGAAATATCCTCCGATAACATAGAGAAAGAAGCTTTCTGAGAAACTTCTTTGTGTTCTGTGAAATCATCTCACAGAGTTACACCTTTCCCCTCAAGAAGCCTTTCGCTAAGACAGTTCTTGTGGAATTGGCAAAGTGATATTTGAAAGCCCATAGAGGGCTATGGTGAAAAAGGAAATATCCTCAGATGAAATCTGGAAAGAATCTTTCTGAGAAACTGCTTAGTGTTCTGTTAATTCATCTCACAGAGTTACATCTGTATTTCGTGGATCTCTTTTCTAGCCTTATTTCTGTGGAATATGAGAACAGATATTTCGGATCCCTTTGAATACTATAGGGCCAAAGGAAATATCCTCCGATAACAAAGACAAAGAAGCTTTCTGAGAAACTTCTTTGTGTTCTGTGAAATCACCTCACAGAGGTACAGCTTTCCATAGAAGAAGCCATTCGCTAAGACAGTTCTTGTGGAATTGGCAAAGTGATATTTGGATGCCCATAGAGGGCTATGGTGAAAAAGGAAATATCCTCTGATGAAATATGGAAAGAAGCTTTCTGAGAAACTGCTTAGTGTTCTGTTAGTTCATCTCACAGAGTTACATCTGTACTTCGTGGATCTCTTTGCTAGCCTTATTTCTGTGGAATCTGAGAACAGATATTTCGGATCCCTTTGAAGACTATAGGGCCAAAGGAAATATCCTCCAATAACAAAGACAAAGAAGCTTTCTGAGAAACTTCTTTGTTCTGTGAAATCATCTAACAGAGTTACAGCTTTCCCCTCCAGAAGCCTTTCGCTAAGACAGTTCTTGTGGAACTGGCAAAGTGATATTTGGAAGCCCCTAGAGGACTATGGTGAAAAAGGAAATATCCTCAGATGAAATCTGGAAAGAAGCTTTCTGAGAAACTGCTTAGTGTTCTGTTAATTCATCTCAGAGACTTACATCTGTATTTCGTGGATGTCTTTGCTAGCCTTGTTTCTGTGGAATCTGAGAACAGATATTTCGGATCCCTTTGAAGACGATAGGGCCAAAGGAAATATCCTCCGATAACAAAGAGAAAGAAGCTTTCTGGGAAACTTCTTTGTGTTCTGTGAAATCATCTCACAGAGTTACAGCTTTCCCCTCAAGAAGCCTTTCGCTAAGACAGTTCTTGTGGAATTGGCAAAGTGATATTTGGAAGCCCATAGAGGGCTATGCTGAAAAAGGAAATATCCTCAGATGAAATCTGGAAAGAAGCTTTCTGAGAAACTGCTTAGTGTTCTGTTAATTCATCTCACAGAGTTACATCTGTATTTCGTGGATCTCTTTGCTAGCCTTATTTCTGTGGAATCTGAGAACAGATATTTCGTATCCCTTTGAAGACTATAGGGCCAAAGGAAATATCCTCCGATAACAAAGACAAAGAAGCTCTCTGAGAAACTTCTTTGTGTTCTGTGAAATCATCTCACAGAATTACAGCTTTCCCCTCAAGAAGCCTTTCGCCAAGAGAGTTCTTGTGGAATTGGCAAAGTGATATTTGGAAGCCCTTAGAGGGCTATGGTGAAAAAGGAAATATCCTCAGATGAAATCTGAAAAGAAGCTTTCTGAAGAACTGCTTAGTGTTCTGTTAATTCATCTCACAAGGTTACATCTGTATTTCGTGGATCTCTTTGCTAGCCTTATTTCTGTGGAATCTGTGAACAGGTATTTCGGATCCCTTTGAAGACTATAGGGCCAAAGGAAATATCCACCGATAACAAAGAGAAAGAAGCTTTCTGAGAAACTTCTTTGTGTTCTGTGAAATCATCACACAGAGTTACAGCTTTCCCCTCAAGAAGTCTTTCGTAAAGACAGTTCTTGTGGAATTGGCAAAGTGATATTTGGATGCCCTTAGAGGGCTATGGTGAAAAAGGAAATATCCTCCGATGAAATCTGGAAAGAAGCTTTCTGAGAAACTGCTTAGTGTTCTGTTAATTCATCTCACAGAGTTACATCTGTACTTCGTGGATCTCTTTGCTAGCCTTATTTCTGTGGAATCTGAGAACAGATATTTCGGATCCCTTTGAAGACTATAGGGCCAAAGGAAATATCCTCCGATAACAAAGACAAAGAAGCTTTCTGGGAAACTTCTTTGTGTTCTGTGAAATCATCTCACAGAGTTACAGCTTTCCCCTCAAGAAGCCTTTCGCTAAGACAGTTCTTGTGGAATTGGCAAAGTGATATTTGGAAGCCCATAGAGGGCTATGCTGAAAAAGGAAATATCCTCAGATGAAATCTGGAAAGAAGCTTTCTGTGAAACTGCTTAGTGTTCTGTTAATTCATCTCACAGAGTTACATCTGTATTTCGAGGATCTCTTTGCTAGCCTTATTTCTGTGGAATCTGAGAACAGATATTTCGGATCCCTTTGAAGACTATAGGGCCAAAGGAAATATCCTCCGATAACAAAGACAAAGAAGCTTTCAGAGAAACTTCTTTGTGTTCTTTGAAATCATCTCACAGAGTTACAGCTTTCCCCTCAAGAAGCCTTTCGCCAAGACAGTTCTTGTGGAATTGGCAAAGTGATATTTGGATGCCCTTAGAGGGCTATGGTGAAAAAGGAAATATCCTCAGATGAAATCTGGAAAGAAGCTTTCTGAGAAACTGCTTAGTGTTCTGTTAATTCATCTCACAGAGTTACATCTGTATTTCGAGGATCTCTTTGCTAGCCTTATTTCTGTGGAATCTGAGAACAGATATTTCGGATCCCTTTGAAGACTATAGGGCCAAAGGAAATATCCTCCGATAACAAAGACAAAGAAGCTTTCTGAGAAACTTCTTTGTGTTCTGTGAAATCATCTCACAGAGTTACAGCTTTCCCCTCAACAAGCCTTTCGTTAAGCCAGTTCTCGTGGAATTGGCAAAGTGATATTGGGAAGCCCATAGAGGGCTATGGTGAAAAAGGAAATATCCTCAGATGAAATCTGGAAAGAAGCTTTCTGAGAAACTGGTTAGTGTTCTGTTAATTCATCTCACAGAGTTACATCTGTATGTCGTGGATCTCTTTGCTAACCTTATTTCTGTGGAATCTGAGAACAGATATTTCGGATCCCCTTGAAGACTATATGGCCAAAGGAAATATCCTCCGATAACATAGAGAAAGAAGCTTTCTGAGAAACTTCTTTGTGTTCTGTGAAATCATCTCACAGAGTTACACCTTTAACCTCAAGAAGCCTTTCGCTAAGACAGTTCTTGTGGAATTGGCAAAGTGATATTTGAAAGCCCATAGAGGGCTATGGTGAAAAAGGAAATATCCTCAGATGAAATCTGGAAAGAAGCTTTCTGAGAAACTGCTTAGTGTTCTGTTAATTCATCTCACAGAGTTACATCTGTATTTCGTGGATCTCTTTTCTAGCCTTATTTCTGTGGAATATGAGAACAGATATTTCGGATCCCTTTGAAGACTATAGGGCCAAAGGAAATATCCTCCGATAACAAAGACAAAGAAGCTTTCTGAGAAACTTCTTTGTGTTCTGTGAAATCACCTCACAGAGGTACAGCTTTCCATAGAAGAAGCCATTCGCTAAGACAGTTCTTGTGGAATTGGCAAAGTGATATTTGGATGCCCATAGAGGGCTATGGTGAAAAAGGAAATATCCTCTGATGAAATATGGAAAGAAGCTTTCTGAGAAACTGCTTAGTGTTCTGTTAGTTCATCTCACAGAGTTACATCTGTACTTCGTGGATCTCTTTGCTCGCCTTATTTCTGTGGAATCTGAGAACAGATATTTCGGATCCCTTTGAAGACGATAGGGCCAAAGGAAATATCCTCCAATAACAAAGACAAAGAAGCTTTCTGAGAAACTTCTTTGGGTTCTGTGAAATCATCTAACAGAGTTACAGCTTTCCCCTCGAGAAGACTTTCGCTAAGACAGTTCTTGTGGAACTGGCAAAGTGATATTTGGAAGCCCCTAGAGGGCTATGGCGAAAAAGGAAATATCCTCAGATGAAATCTGGAAAGAAGCTTTCTGAGAAACTGCTTAGTGTTCTGTTAATTCATCTCAGAGACTTACATCAGTATTTCGTGGATGTCTTTGCTAGCCTTGTTTCTGTGGAATCTGAGAACAGATATTTCGGATCCCTTTGAAGACGATAGGGCCAAAGGAAATATCCTCCGATAACAAAGAGAAAGAAGCTTTCTGGGAAACTTCTTTGTGTTCTGTGAAATCATCTCACAGAGTTACAGCTTTCCCCTCAAGAAGCCTTTCGCTAAGACAGTTCTTGTGGAATTGGCAAAGTGATATTTGGAAGCCCATAGAGGGCTATGCTGAAAAAGGAAATCTCCTCAGATGAAATATGGAAAGAAGCTTTCTGAGAAACTGCTTAGTGTTCTGTTAATTCATCTCAAAGAGTTACATCTGTATTTCGTGGATCTCTTTGCTAGCCTTATTTCTGTGGAATCTGAGAACAGATATTTCGGATCCCTTTGAAGACTATAGGGGCAAATGAAATATCCTCCGATAACAAAGACAAAGAAGCTTTCTGAGAAACTTCTTTGTGTTCTGTGAAATCATCTCACAGAATTACAGCTTTCCCCTCAAGAAGCCTTTCGCCAAGAGAGTTCTTGTGGAATTGGCAAAGTGATATTTGGAAGCCCTTAGAGGGCTAAGGTGAAAAAGGAAATATCCTCAGATGAAATCTGGAAAGAAGCTTTCTGAAGAACTGCTTAGTGTTCTGTTAATTCATCTCACAAGGTTACATCTGTATTTCGTGGATCTCTTTGCTAGCCTTATTTCTGTGGAATCTGTGAACAGGTATTTCGGATCCCTTTGAAGACTATAGGGCCAAAGGAAATATCCACCGATAACAAAGAGAATTAAGCTTTCTGAGAAACTTCTTTGTGTTCTGTTTTAATCATCACACAGAGTTACAGCTTTCCCCTCAAGAAGTCTTTCGTAAAGACAGTTCTTGTGGAATTGGCAAAGTGATATTTGGATGCCCTTAGAGGGCTATGGTGAAAAAGGAAATATCCTCAGATGAAATCTGGAAAGAAGCTTTCTGAGAAACTGCTTAGTGTTCTGTTAATTCATCTCACAGAGTTACATCTGTACTTCGTGGATCTCTTTGCTAGCCTTATTTCTGTGGAATCTGAGAACAGATATTTCGGATCCCTTTGAAGACTATAGGGCCAAAGGAAATATCCTCCGATAACAAAGACAAAGAAGCTTTCTGGGAAACTTCTTTGTGTTCTGTAAAATCATCTCACAGAGTTACAGCTTTCCCCTCAAGAATCCTTTCGCTAAGACAGTTCTTGTGGAATTGGCAAAGTGATATTTGGAAGCCCATAGAGGGCTATGGTGAAAAAGGAAATATCCTCAGATGAAATCTGGAAAGAAGCTTTCTGATAAACTGCTTAGTGTTCTGTTAATTCATCTCACAGACTTACATCTGTATTTCGTGGATCTCTTTGCTAGCCTTATTTCTGTGGAATCTGAGAACAGATATTTCGGATCCCTTTGAAGACGATAGGGCTAAAGGAAATATCCTCCGATAACAAAGAGAAAGAAGCTTTCTGAGAAACTTCTTTTTGTTCTGTGAAATCATCTCACAGAGTTACAGCTTTCCCCTCCATAAGCCTTTCGCTAAGACAGTTCTTGTGGAATTGGCAACGTGATATTTGGAAGCCCATAGAGGGCTATGGTGAAAAAGGAAATATCCTCAGATGAAATCTGGAAAGAAGCTTTCTGGGAAACTGCTTAGTGTTCTGTTAATTCATCTCACAGAGTTACATCTGTATTTCGTGGATCTCTTTGCTAGCCTTATTTCTGGGGAATCTGAGAACAGATATTTCGGATCCCTTTGAAGACTATAGGGCCAAAGGAAATATCCTCCTATAACAAAGACAAAGAAGCTTTCTTAGAAACTTCTTTGTGTTCTGTGAAATCATCTCACAGAGTTACAGCTTTCCCCTCAAGAAGCCTTTCGCTAAGACAGTTCTTGTGGAATTGGCAAAGTGATATTTGGAAGCCCATAGAGGGCTATGGTGAAAAAGGAAATATCCTCAGATGAAATCTGGAAAGAAGCTTTCTGAGAAACTGCTTAGTGTTCTGTTAATTCATCTCACAGAGTTACATCTGTATTTCGTGGATCTCTTTGCTAGCCTTATTTCTGTGGAATCTGAGAACAGATATTTCGGATCCCTTTGAAGACTACAGGGCCAAAGGAAATATCCTCCGATAACCAAGAGAAAGAAGCTTTCTGAGAAACTTCTTTGTGTTCTGTGAAATCATCTCACAGAGTGACAGCTTTCCCCTCAAGCAGCCTTTCGCCAAGACAGTTCATGTGGAATTGGCAAAGTAATATGTGGAAGCCCTTAGAGGGCTATGGTGAAAAAGGAAATATCCTCAGATGAAATCTGGAAAGAAGCTTTCTGAAGAACTGCTTAGTGTTCTGTTAATTCATCTCACAGAGTTACATCTGTAGTTCATGGATCTCTTTGCTAGCCTTATTTCTGTGGAATCTGAGAACAGATATTTCGGATCCCTTTGAAGACGATAGGGCCAAAGGAAATATCCTCCGATTACAAAGAGAAAGAAGCTTTCTGAGAAACTTGTTTGTGTTCTGTGAAATCATCTCACAGAGTTACAGCTTTCCCCTCCAGAATCCTTTCGCTAAGACAGTTCTTGTGGAATTGGCAAAGTGATATTTGGAAGCCCATAGAGGCCTACGGTGAAAAAGGAAATATCCTCAGATGAAATCTGGAAAGAAGCTATCTGAGAAACTGCTTAGTGTTCTGTTAATTCATCTCACAGAGTTACATCTGTATTTCGTGGATCTCTTTGCTAGCCTTATTTCTGTGGAATCTGAGAACAGATATTTCGGATCCCTTTGAAGACTATAGGGCCAAAGGAAATATCCTCCGATAACAAAGAATAAGAAGCTTTCTGAGAAACTTGTTTGTGTTCTGTGAAATCATCTCACAGAGTTACAGCTTTCCCCTCCATAAGCGTTCGCTAAGACAGTTCTTGTGGAAATGGCAAAGTGATATTTGGAAGCCCCTAGAGGGCTATGGTGAAAAAGGAAATATCCTCCGATGAAATCTGGAAAGAAACTTTGTGAGAAACTGCTTAGTGTTCTGTTAATACATCTCACAGAGTTACATCTGTGTTTCATGGATCTCTTTGCTAGCCTTATTTCTGTGGAATCTGAGAACAGATATTTCGGATCCTTTTGAAGACCATAGGGCCAAAGGAAATATCAACCGATAACAAAGAGAAAGAAGCTTTCTGAGAAACTTCTTTGTGTTCTGTGAAATCATCTCACAGAGTTACAGCTATCCCCTCAAGAAGACTTTCGCTAAGACGGTTCTTGTGGAATTGGCAAACTGATATTTGGATGCCCTTAGAGGGCTATGGTGAAAAAGGAAATATCCTCCGATGAAATCTGGAAAGAAGCTTTCTGAGAAACTGGTTAGTGTTCTGTTAATTCATCTCAGAGAGTTCCATCTGTATTTCGTGGATGTCTTTGCTAGCCTTATTTCTGTGGAATCTGAGAACAGATATTTCGGATCCCTTTGAAGACGATAGGGCCAAAGGAAATATCCTCCAATAACAAGAGAAAGTAGCTTTCTGAGAAACTTCTTTGTGTTCTGTGAAATCATCACACAGAGTTACAGCTTTCCCCTCAAGAAGCCTTTCGCTAAGCCAGTTCTTGTGGAATTGGCAAAGTGATATTTGGAAGCCCATAGAGGGCTATGTTAAAAAAGGAAATATCTTCAGATGTAATCTGGAAAGAAGCTTTCAGAGAAACTGCTTAGTGTTCTGTTAATTCATCTCACAGAGTTACATCTGCATTTCGTGGATCTCTTTGCTAGCCTTATTTTTGTGGAATCTGAGAACAGATATTTCGGATCCCTTTTAAGACTATAGGGCCAAAGGAAATATCCCCCGATAACAAAGACAAAGAAGCTTTTTGAGAAACTTCTTTGTGTTCTGTGAAATCATCTCACGGAGTTACAGCTTTCCCCTCAACAAGCCTTTCGCTAAGCCAGTTCTTGTGGAATTGGCAAAGTGATATTGGGAAGCCCATTGACGGCTAAGGTGAAAAAGGTAATATCCTCAGTTGAAATCTGGAAGGAAGCTTTCTGAGAAACTGCTGAGTGTTCTGTTCATTCATCTCACAGAGTTACATCTTTATTCAGTGGATCTCTTTGCTAGCCTTATTTCTGTGGTATCTGAGAACAGATATTTCGGATCCCTTTGAAGACTATAGGGCCAAAGGAAATATTCTCCGATAACAAAGAGAAAGAAGCTTTCTGAGAAACTTCTTTGTGTTCTGTGAAATCATCTCACAAAGTTACAGCTTTCCCCTCAAGAAGGCTTTCGCCAAGACAGTTCTTTCGGAATTGGCAAAGTGATATTTGGAAGCCCTTAGAGGGCTATGGTGAAAAAGGAAATATCCTCAGATGAAGTCTGGAAAGAAGGTTTCTGAAGAACTTCTTAGTGTTCTTTTAATTCATCTCACAGATTTACATCGGTATTTCGCGGATCTCTTTGCTAGCCTTATTTCTGTGGATTCTGAGAACAGATATTTCGGATCCCTTTGAAGACTATAGGGCCAAAGGAAATATCCTCGGATAACAAAGAAAAAGAAGCTTTCTGAGAAACTTCTTTGTGTTCTGTGAAATCACCTCACAGAGTTAAAGCTTTCCCCTCAAGAAGCCTTTCGCCAAGAGAGTTCTTGTGGAATTGGCAAAGTGATATTTGGAAGCCCTTAGAGGGCTATGGTGAAAAAGGAAATATCCTCAGATGAAATCTGGAAAGAAGCTTTCTGAAGAACTGCTTAGTGTTCTGTTAAATCATCTCACAGAGTTACATCTGTATTTCGTGGATCTCTTTGCTAGCCTTATTTCTGTGGAATCTGAGAACAGGTATTTCGGATCCCTTTGAAGACTATAGAGCCAAAGGAAATATCCACCGATAACAAAGAGAAAGAAGCTTTCTGAGAAACTTCTGGTGTTCTGTGAAATCATCTCACAGAGTTACAGCTTTCCCCTCAAGAAGCCTTTCGCTAAGACAGTTCTTGTGGAATTGGTAAAGTGATATTGGGAAGCCCATAGAGGGCTATGGTGAAAAAGGAAATATCCTCAGTTGAAATCTGGAAAGAAGCTTTCTGAGAAACTGCTGAGTGTTCTGTTAATTCATCTCACAGAGTTACATCTGTATTTCGTGGATCTCTTTGCTAGCCTTATTTCTGTGGAATCTGAGAACAGATATTTCGGATCCCTTTGAAGACTCTATGGCCAAAGGAAATATCCTGCGATAACAAAGAGAAAGAAGCTTTCTGAGAAACTTCTTTGTGTTCTCTGAAATCATCTCACAGAGTTGCAGCTTTCCCCTCAAGCAGCCTTTCTCTAAGACAGTTCTTGTGGAATTGGCAAAGTGATATTTGGAAGCCCATAGAGGGCTGGGGTGAAAAAGGAAATATCCTCAAATGAAATCTGGAAAGAAGCTTTCTGAGAAACTGCTTAGTGTTCTGTTAATTCATCTCACAGAGTTACATATGTATTTCGTGGATCTCTTTGCTAGCCTTATTTCTGTGAAATCTGAGAACAGATATTTAGGATCCCTTTGAAGACAATATGGCCAAAGGAAATATCCTCCGATAACAAAGAGAAAGAAGCTTTCTGAGAAACTTCTTTGTGTTCTGTGAAATCATCTCACAAAGTTACAGCTTTCCCCTCCAGAAATCTTTCGCTAAGACAGTTCTTGTGGGATTGGCAAAGTGATATTTGGAAGCCCATAGAAGACTATGGTGAAAAAGGAAATATCCTCAGATGAAATTTGGAAAGAAGCTTTCTGAAGAACTGCTTAGTGTTCTGTTAATTCATCTCACAGAGTTACATCTGTATTTCGTGGATCTCTTGGCTAGCCTTATTTCAGTGGAATCTGAGAACAGATATTTCGGATCCCTTTGAAAAGTATAGGGCCAAAGGAAATATCCTCCGATAAGAAAGAGAAAGAAGCTTTCAGAGAAAGTTCTTTGTGTTCTGTGAAATCATCTCACAGAGTTACAGCTTTCCCTCAAGAAGCCTTTCGCTAAGACAGTTCTTGTGGAATTGTCAAAGTGATATTTGGAAGCCCTTAGAGGGCTATGGTGAAAAAGGAAATATCCTCAGATGAAATCTGGAAAGAAGCTTTCTGAGAAACTGCTTAGTGTTCTGTTAATTCATCTCACAGAGTTACATCTGTATTTCGTGGATCTCTTTGCTAGCCTTATTTCTGTGGAATCTGAGAACAGATATTTCGGATCCCTTTGAAGACTATAGGTTCAAAGGAAATATCCTCCGATAACAAAGAGAAAGAAGCTTTCTGAGAAACTTCTTTGTGTTCTGTGAAATCATCTCACAGAGTTACAGCTTTCCCCTCAAGAAGCCTTTCGCTAAGACAGTTCTTGTGGAATTGGCAAAGTGATATTTGGATGCCCATAGAGGGCTATGGTGAAGAAGGAAATATCCTCAGATGAAATCTGGAAAGAAGCTTTCTGAGAAACTGCTTAGTTTTCTGTTAATTCATCTCACAGAGTTACATCTGTATTTCGTGGATGTCTTTGCTAGCCTTATTTCTGAGGAATCTGAGAACAGATATTTCGGATCCCATTGAAGACTATAGGGCCAAAGGAAATATCCTCCGATAACAAAGAGAAAGAAGCTTTCTGAGAAACTTCTTCGTGTTCTGTGAAATCATCTCACAGAGTTACAGCTTTCCCCTCAAGAAGCCTTTCGCTAAGACAGTTCTTGTTTAATTGGCAAAGTGATATTTGGATGCCCATAGAGGGCTTTGGTGAAAAAGGAAATATCCTCAGATGAAATATGGAAAGAAGCTTTCTGAGAAACTTCTTAGTGTTCTGTTAATTCATCTCACAGAGTTACATCTGTATTTCGTGGATCTCTTTGCTAGCCTTATTTCTGTGGATTCTGAGAAGAGATATTTCGGATCCCTTTGAAGACGATAGGGCCAAAGGAAATATCCTCCGATAACAAAGAGAAAGAAGCTTTCTGAGAAACTTCTTTTGTTCTGTGAAATCATCTCACAGAGTTTCAGCTTTCCCCTCAAGAAGCCTTTCTCTAAGACAGTTCTTGTGGAATTGTCAAAGTGATATTTGGAAGCCCATAGAGGGCTATGGTGAAAAAGGAAATATCCTGAGATGAAATCTGGAAAGAAGCTTTCTGAGAAACTGCTTAGTGTTCTGTTAATTCATCTCACAGACTTACATCTGTATTTCGTGGAACTCTTTGCTAGCCTTATTTCTGTGTCATCTGAGAACAGATATTTTGGATCCCTTTGAAGATTATAGGGCCAAAGGAAATATCCACCGATAACAAAGAGAAAGAAGCTTTCTGAGAAACTTCTTTGTGTTCTGTGAAATCATCTCACAGAGTTACAGCTTTCCCCTCAAGAAGCCTTTCGCTAAGACAGTTCTTGTGGAATTGGCAAAGTGATATTTGGAAGCCCATGGAGGGCTATGGTGAAAAAGGAAATATCCTCAGATGAAATCTGGAAAGAAGCTTTCTGAGAAACTGCTTAGTGTTCTGTTAATTCATCTCAGAGAGTTACATCTATATTTCGTGGATGTCTTTGCTAGCCTTATTTCTGTGGAATCTGAGAACAGATATTTCGGATCCCTTTGAAGACTATTGGGCCAAAGGAAATATCCTCCGATAACAAAGAGAAAGAAGCTTTCTGAGAAACTTCTTAGTGTTCTGTGAAATCATCTCACAGAGTTACAGCTTTCCTCTAAAGAAGCCTTTCGCTAAGACAGTTCTTGTGGAATTGGCAAAGTGTTATTTGGAAGCCCATAGAGGGCTATGGTGAAAAAGGAAATATCCTCAGATGAAATCTGGAAAGAAGCTTTCTGAGAAACTGCTTAGTGTTCTGTTAATTCATCTCACAGAGTTACATCTGTATTTCGTGGATCTCTTTGCTAGCCTTATTTCTGTGGAATCTGAGAACAGATATTTCGGATCCCTTTGAAGACTATAGGGCCAAAGGAAATATCCTCCGAAAACAAAGAAAAAGAAGCTTTCTGAGAAACTTCTTTGTGTTCTGTGAAATCATCTCACAGAGTTAAAGCTTTCCCCTCAAGAAGCCTTTCGCCAAGACAGGTCTTGTGGAATTGGCAAAGTGATATTTGGAAGCCCTTAGAGGGCTATGGTGAAAAAGGAAATATCCTCAGATGAAATCTGGAAAGAAGCTTTCTGAAGAACTGCTTAGTGTTCTGTTAATTCATCTCACAGAGTTACATCTGTATTTCGTGGATCTCTTTGCTAGCCTTATTTCTGTGGAATCTGAGAACAGATATTTCGGATCCCTTTGAAGACTATAGGGCCAAAGGAAATATCCCCCGATAACAAAGAGAAAAAAGCTTTCTGAGAAACTTCTTTGTGTTCTGTGAAATCATCTCACAGAGTTACAGCTTTCCCCTCCATAAGCGTTCGCTAAGACAGTTCTTGTGGAAATGGCAAAGTGATATTTGGAAGCCCCTAGAGGGCTATGGTGAAAAAGGAAATATCCTCCGATGAAATCTGGAAAGAAACTTTGTGAGAAACTGCTTAGTGTTCTGTTAATACATCTCACAGAGTTACATCAGTGTTTCATGGATCTCTTTGCTGGCCTTATTTCTGTGGAATCTGAGAACAGATATTTCGGATCCTTTTGAAGACCATAGGGCCAAAGGAAATATCCTCCGATAACAAAGAGAAAGAAGCTTTCTGAGAAACTTCTTTGTGTTCTGTGAAAACATCTCACAGAGTTACAGCTTTCCCCTCAAGAAGCCTTTCGCTAAGACAGTTCTTCTGGAATTGGCAAAGTGATATTTGGAAGCCCATAGAGGGCTATGGTGAAAAAGGAAATATCCTCAGATGAAATCTGGAAAGAAGCTTTCTGAGAAACTGCTTAGTGTTCTGTTAATTCATCTCACAGACTTACATCTGTATTTCATGGATCTCTTTGCTAGCCTTATTTCTGTGGAATCTGAGAACAGATATTTCGGATCCCATTGAAGACGATACGGCCAAAGGAAATTTCCTCTGATAACAAAGATAAAGAAGCTTTCTGAGAAACTTCTTTGTGTTCTGTGAAATCATCTCACAGTGTTACAGCTTTCCCCTCAAGAAGCCTTTCGCTAAGCCAGTTCATGTGGAATTGGCAAAGTGATATTTGGAAGCCCATTGAGGGCTATGTTGAAAAAGAAAATATCTTCAGATGAAATCTGGAAAGAAACTTTCAGAGAAACTGCCTAGTGTTCTGTTAATTCATCTCACAGAGTTACATCTGTATTTCGTGGATCTCTTTGCTAGCCTTATTTTGTGGAATCTGAGAACAGATATTTCAGATCCCTTTTAAGACTATAGGTCCAAAGGAAATATCCCCCGATAACAAAGACAAAGAAGCTTTCTGAGAAACTTCTTTGTGTTCTGTGAAATCATCTCACGGAGTTACAGCTTTCCCCTGAACAAGCCTTTCGCTAAGCCAGTTCTTGTGGAATTGGCACAGTGATATTGGGAAGCCCATTGACGGCTACGGTGAAAAAGGAAATATCCTCAGTTGAAATCTGGAAAGAAGCTTTCTGAGAAACTGCTGAGTGTTCTGTTAATTCATCTCACAGAGTTACATCTGTATTTCGTGGATCTCTTTGCCAGCCTTATTTCTGTGGAATCTGAGAACAGATATTTCGGATCCCTTTGAAGACTATAGGGCCAAAGGAAATATCCTCCGATTACAAAGAGAAAGAAGCTTTCTGAGAAACTTTTTTGTGTTCTGTGAAATCATCTCACAGAGTTACAGCTTTCCCCTCCAGAATCCTTTCGCTAAGACAGTTCTTGTGGAATTGGCAAAGTGATATTTGGAAGCCCATAGAGGCCTATGGTGAAAAAGGAAATATCCTCAGATGAAATCTGGAAAGAAGCTATCTGAGAAACTGCTTAGTGTTCTGTTAATTCATCTCACAGAGTTACATCTGTATTTCGTGGATCTCTTTGCTAGCCTTATTTCTGTGGAATCTGAGAACAGATATTTCGGATCCCTTTGAAGACTATAGGGCCAAAGGAAATATCCTCCGATAACAAAGAAAAAGAAGCTTTCTGAGAAACTTGTTTGTGTTCTGTGAAATCATCTCACAGAGTTACAGCTTTCCCCTCCATAAGCGTTCGCTAAGACAGTTCTTGTGGAAATGGCAAAGTGATATTTGGAAGCCCCTAGAGGGCTATGGTGAAAAAGGAAATATCCTCCGATGAAATCTGGAAAGAAACTTTGTGAGAAACTGCTTAGTGTTCTGTTAATACATCTCACAGAGTTACATCTGTGTTTCATGGATCTCTTTGCTAGCCTTATTTCTGTGGAATCTGAGAACAGATATTTCGGATCCTTTTGAAGACCATAGGGCCAAAGGAAATATCAACCGATAACAAAGAGAAAGAAGCTTTCTGAGAAACTTCTTTGTGTTCTGTGAAATCATCTCACAGAGTTACAGCTATCCCCTCAAGAAGACTTTCGCTAAGACAGTTCTTGTGGAATTGGCAAACTGATATTTGGATGCCCTTAGAGGGCTATGGTGAAAAAGGAAATATCCTCCGATGAAATCTGGAAAGAAGCTTTCTGAGAAACTGCTTAGTGTTCTGTTAATTCATCTCAGAGAGTTCCATCTGTATTTCGTGGATGTCTTTGCTAGCCTTATTTCTGTGGAATCTGAGAACAGATATTTCGGATCCCTTTGAAGACGATAGGGCCAAAGGAAATATCCTCCGATAACAAGAGAAAGTAGCTTTCTGAGAAACTTGTTTGTGTTCTGTGAAATCATCTCACAGAGTTACAGCTTTCCCCTCAAGAAGCCTTTCGCTAAGCCAGTTCTTGTGGAATTGGCAAAGTGATATTTGGAAGCCCATAGAGGGCTATGTTAAAAAAGGAAATATCTTCAGATGAAATCTGGAAAGAAGCTTTCAGAGAAACTGCTTAGTGTTCTGTTAATTCATCTCACAGAGTTACATCTGCATTTCGTGGATCTCTTTGCTAGCCTTATTTTTGTGGAATCTGAGAACAGATATTTCGGATCCCTTTTAAGACTATAGGGCCAAAGGAAATATCCTCCGATTACAAAGAGAAAGAAGCTTTCTGAGAAACTTGTTTGTGTTCTGTGAAATCATCTCACAGAGTTACAGCTTTCCCCTGCGGAATCCTTTCGCTAAGACAGTTCTTGTGGAATTGGCAAAGTGATATTTGGAAGCCCATAGAGGGCTATGGTGAAAAAGGAAATATCCTCAGATGAAATCTGGAAAGAAGCTTTCTGAGAAACTGCTTAGTGTTCTGTTAATTCATCTCACAGAGTTACATCTGTATTTCGTGGATCTCTTTGCTAGCCTTATTTCTGTGGAATCTGAGAACAGATATTTCGGATCCCTTTGAAGACTATATTGCCAAAGGAAATATCCTCCGATAACAAAGACAAAGAATCTTTCTGAGAAACTTCTTTGTGTTCTGAGAAATCATCTCACAGAGGTACAGCTTTCCATAGAAGAAGCCATTCGCTAAGACAGTTCTTGTGGAATTGGCAAAGTGATATTTGGATGCCCATAGAGGGCTATGGTGAAAAAGGAAATATCCTCTGATGAAATCTGGAAAGAAGCTTTCTGAGAAACTGCTTAGTGTTCTGTTAATTCATCTCACAGAGTTACATCTGTACTTCGTGGATCTCTTTGCTAGCCTTATTTCTGTGGAATCTGAGAACAGATATTTCGCATCCCTTTGAAGACTATAGGGCCAAAGGAAATATCCTCCGATAACAAAGACAAAGAAGCTTTCTGAGAAACTTCTTTGTGTTCTGTGAAATCATCTCACAGAGTTACAGCTTTCCCCTCAAAAAGCCTTTCGTTAAGCCAGTTCTCGTGGAATTGGCAAAGTGATATTGGGAAGCCCATAGAGGGCTATGGTGAAAAAGGAAATATCCTCAGATGAAATCTGGAAAGAAGCTTTCTGAGAAACTGGTTAGTGTTCTGTTAATTCATCTCACAGAGTTACATCTGTATGTCGTGGATCTCTTTGCTAGCCTTATTTCTGTGGAATCTGAGAACAGATATTTCGGATCCCCTTGAAGACTATATGGCCAAAGGAAATATCCTCCGATAACAAAGAGAAAGAAGCTTTCTGAGAAACTTCTTTGTGTTCTGTGAAATCATTGCACAGAGTTACAGCTTTCCCCTCCGGAAGCCTTTCGCTAAGACAGTTCTTGTGGAACTGGCAAAGTGATATTTGGAAGCCCATAGAGGGCTATGGTGAAAAAGGAAATATCCTCAGATGAAATCTGGAAAGAAGCTTTCTGAGAAACTGCTTAGTGTTCTGTTAATTCATCTCAGAGACTTACATCTGTATTTCGTGGATGTCTTAGCTAGCCTTATTTCTGGGGAATCTCTGAACAGATATTTCGGATCCATTTGAAGATGATAGGGCCAAAGGAAATATCCTCCGATAACAAAGAGAAAGAAGCTTTCTGAGAAACTTCTTTGTGTTCTGTGAAATCATCTCACAGAGTTACAGCTTTCCCCACAAGAAGCCTTTCGCTAAGACAGTTCTTGTGGAATTGGCAAAGTGATATTTGGAAGCCCATAGAGGGCTATGGTGAAAAAGGAAATATCCTCAGATGAAATCTGGAAAGAAGCTTTCTGAGAAACTGGTTAGTGTTCTGTTAATTCATCTCACAGAGTTACATCTGTATGTCGTGGATCTCTTTGCTAGCCTTATTTCTGTGGAATCTGAGAACAGATATTTCGGATCCCCTTGAAGACTATATGGCCAAAGGAATTATCCTCCGATAACATAGAGAAAGAAGCTTTCTGAGAAACTTCTTTGTGTTCTGTGAAATCATCTCACAGAGTTACACCTTTCCCCTCAAGAAGCCTTTCGCTAAGACAGTTCTTGTGGAATTGGCAAAGTGATATTTGGAAGCCCATAGACGGCTATGGTGAAAAAGGAAATATCCTCAGATGAAATCTGGAAAGAAGCTTTCTGTGAAACTGCTTAGTGTTCTGTTAATTCATCTCACAGAGTTACATCTGTATTTCGTGGATCTCTTTCCTAGCCTTATTTCTGTGGAATCTGAGAACGGATATTTCGGATCCCTTTGAAGACTATAGGGCCAAAGGAAATATCCTCCGATAACAAAGACAAAGAAGCTTTCTGAGAAATTTCTTTGTGTTCTGTGAAATCACCTCACAGAGTTACAGCTTTCCCCTCAAGAAGCCTTTCGCTAAGACAGTTCTTGTGGAATTGGCAAAGTGATATTTGGAAGCCCATAGAGGGCTATGGTGAAAAAGGAAATATCCTCAGATGAAATCTGGAAAGAAGCTTTCTGAGAAACTGCTTAGTGTTCTGTTAATTCATCTCACAGAGGTACATCTGTATTTCGAGGATCTCTTTGCTAGCCTTATTTCTGTGGAATCTGAGAACAGATATTTCGGATCCCTTTGAAGACTATAGGGCCAAAGGAAATATCCTCCGATAACAAAGACAAAGAAGCTTTCTGAGAAACTTCTTTGTGTTCTGTGAAATCATCTCAGAGAGTTACAGCTTTCCCCTCAGGAAGCCTTTCGCCAAGACCGTTCTTGTGGAATTGGCAAAGTGATATTTGGAAGCCCTTAGAGGGCTATGGTGAAAAAGGAAATATCCTCAGATGAAATCTGGAAAGAAGCTTTCTGAAGAACTGCTTAGTGTTCTGTTAATTCATCTCACAAAGTTACATCTGTATTTCGTGGATCTCTTTGCTAGCCTTATTTCTGTGGAATCTGAGAACAGGTATTTCGGATCCCTTTGAAGACTATAGGGCCAAAGGAAATATCCACCGATAACAAAGAGAAAGAAGCTTTCTGAGAAACTTCTTTGTGTTCTGTGAAATGATCTCACAGAGTTACAGCTTTCCCCTCAAAAAGTCTTTCGTAAAGACAGTTCTTGTGGAATTGGCAAAGTGATATTTGGATGCCCTTAGAGGGCTATGGTGAAAAAGGAAATATCCTCCGATGAAATCTGGAAAGAAGCTTTCTGAGAAACTGCTTAGTGTTCTGTTAATTCATCTCACAGAGTTACATCTGTACTTCGTGGATCTCTTTGCTAGCCTTATTTCTGTGGAATCTGAGAACAGATATTTCGGATCCCTTTGAAGACTATAGGGCCAAAGGAAGTATCCTCCGATAACAAAGACAAAGAAGCTTTCTGAGAAACTTCTTTGTGTTCTGTGAAATCATCTCACAGAGGTACAGCTTTCCATAGAAGAAGCCATTCGCTAAGACAGTTCTTGTGGAATTGGCAAAGTGATATTTGGATGCCCATAGAGGGCTATGGTGAAAAAGGAAATATCCTCTGATGAAATATGGAAAGAAGCTTTCTGAGAAACTGCTTAGTGTTCTGTTAGTTCATCTCACAGAGTTACATCTGTACTTCGTGGATCTCTTTGCTAGCCTTATTTCTGTGGAATCTGAGAACAGATATTTCGGATCCCTTTGAAGACTATAGGGCCAAAGGAAATATCCTCCGATAACATAGAGAAAGAAGCTTTCTGAGAAACTTCTTTGTGTTCTGTGAAATCATCTCACAGAGTTACACCTTTCCCCTCAAGAAGCCTTTCGCTAAGACAGTTCTTGTGGAATTGGCAAAGTGATATTTGAAAGCCCATAGAGGGCTATGGTGAAAAAGGAAATATCCTCAGATGAAATCTGGAAAGAATCTTTCTGAGAAACTGCTTAGTGTTCTGTTAATTCATCTCACAGAGTTACATCTGTATTTCGTGGATCTCTTTTCTAGCCTTATTTCTGTGGAATATGAGAACAGATATTTCGGATCCCTTTGAATACTATAGGGCCAAAGGAAATATCCTCCGATAACAAAGACAAAGAAGCTTTCTGAGAAACTTCTTTGTGTTCTGTGAAATCACCTCACAGAGGTACAGCTTTCCATAGAAGAAGCCATTCGCTAAGACAGTTCTTGTGGAATTGGCAAAGTGATATTTGGATGCCCATAGAGGGCTATGGTGAAAAAGGAAATATCCTCTGATGAAATATGGAAAGAAGCTTTCTGAGAAACTGCTTAGTGTTCTGTTAGTTCATCTCACAGAGTTACATCTGTACTTCGTGGATCTCTTTGCTAGCCTTATTTCTGTGGAATCTGAGAACAGATATTTCGGATCCCTTTGAAGACTATAGGGCCAAAGGAAATATCCTCCAATAACAAAGACAAAGAAGCTTTCTGAGAAACTTCTTTGGGTTCTGTGAAATCATCTAACAGAGTTACAGCTTTCCCCTCCAGAAGCCTTTCGCTAAGACAGTTCTTGTGGAACTGGCAAAGTGATATTTGGAAGCCCCTAGAGGACTATGGTGAAAAAGGAAATATCCTCAGATGAAATCTGGAAAGAAGCTTTCTGAGAAACTGCTTAGTGTTCTGTTAATTCATCTCAGAGACTTACATCTGTATTTCGTGGATGTCTTTGCTAGCCTTGTTTCTGTGGAATCTGAGAACAGATATTTCGGATCCCTTTGAAGACGATAGGGCCAAAGGAAATATCCTCCGATAACAAAGAGAAAGAAGCTTTCTGGGAAACTTCTTTGTGTTCTGTGAAATCATCTCACAGAGTTACAGCTTTCCCCTCAAGAAGCCTTTCGCTAAGACAGTTCTTGTGGAATTGGCAAAGTGATATTTGGAAGCCCATAGAGGGCTATGCTGAAAAAGGAAATATCCTCAGATGAAATCTGGAAAGAAGCTTTCTGAGAAACTGCTTAGTGTTCTGTTAATTCATCTCACAGAGTTACATCTGTATTTCGTGGATCTCTTTGCTAGCCTTATTTCTGTGGAATCTGAGAACAGATATTTCGTATCCCTTTGAAGACTATAGGGCCAAAGGAAATATCCTCCGATAACAAAGACAAAGAAGCTTTCTGAGAAACTTCTTTGTGTTCTGTGAAATCATCTCACAGAATTACAGCTTTCCCCTCAAGAAGCCTTTCGCCAAGAGAGTTCTTGTGGAATTGGCAAAGTGATATTTGGAAGCCCTTAGAGGGCTATGGTGAAAAAGGAAATATCCTCAGATGAAATCTGAAAAGAAGCTTTCTGAAGAACTGCTTAGTGTTCTGTTAATTCATCTCACAAGGTTACATCTGTATTTCGTGGATCTCTTTGCTAGCCTTATTTCTGTGGAATCTGTGAACAGGTATTTCGGATCCCTTTGAAGACTATAGGGCCAAAGGAAATATCCACCGATAACAAAGAGAAAGAAGCTTTCTGAGAAACTTCTTTGTGTTCTGTGAAATCATCACACAGAGTTACAGCTTTCCCCTCAAGAAGTCTTTCGTAAAGACAGTTCTTGTGGAATTGGCAAAGTGATATTTGGATGCCCTTAGAGGGCTATGGTGAAAAAGGAAATATCCTCCGATGAAATCTGGAAAGAAGCTTTCTGAGAAACTGCTTAGTGTTCTGTTAATTCATCTCACAGAGTTACATCTGTACTTCGTGGATCTCTTTGCTAGCCTTATTTCTGTGGAATCTGAGAACAGATATTTCGGATCCCTTTGAAGACTATAGGGCCAAAGGAAATATCCTCCGATAACAAAGACAAAGAAGCTTTCTGGGAAACTTCTTTGTGTTCTGTGAAATCATCTCACAGAGTTACAGCTTTCCCCTCAAGAAGCCTTTCGCTAAGACAGTTCTTGTGGAATTGGCAAAGTGATATTTGGAAGCCCATAGAGGGCTATGCTGAAAAAGGAAATATCCTCAGATGAAATCTGGAAAGAAGCTTTCTGTGAAACTGCTTAGTGTTCTGTTAATTCATCTCACAGAGTTACATCTGTATTTCGAGGATCTCTTTGCTAGCCTTATTTCTGTGGAATCTGAGAACAGATATTTCGGATCCCTTTGAAGACTATAGGGCCAAAGGAAATATCCTCCGATAACAAAGACAAAGAAGCTTTCAGAGAAACTTCTTTGTGTTCTTTGAAATCATCTCACAGAGTTACAGCTTTCCCCTCAAGAAGCCTTTCGCCAAGACAGTTCTTGTGGAATTGGCAAAGTGATATTTGGATGCCCTTAGAGGGCTATGGTGAAAAAGGAAATATCCTCAGATGAAATCTGGAAAGAAGCTTTCTGAAGAACTGCTTAGTGTTCTGTTAATTCATCTCACAAAGTTACATCTGTATTTCGAGGATCTCTTTGCTAGCCTTATTTCTGTGGAATCTGAGAACAGGTATTTCGGATCCCTTTGAAGACTATAGGGCCAAAGGAAATATCCACCGATAACAAAGAGAAAGAATCTTTCTGAGAAACTTCTTTGTGTTCTGTGAAATCATCTCACAGAGTTACAGCTTTCCCCTCAAGAAGTCTTTCGTAAAGACAGTTCTTGTGGAATTGGCAAAGTGATATTTGGATGCCCTTAGAGGGCTATGGTGAAAAAGGAAATATCCTCCGATGAAATCTGGAAAGAAGCTTTCTGAGAAACTGCTTAGTGTTCTGTTAATTCATCTCACAGAGTTACATCTGTATTTCGAGGATCTCTTTGCTAGCCTTATTTCTGTGGAATCTGAGAACAGATATTTCGGATCCCTTTGAAGACTATAGGGCCAAAGGAAATATCCTCCGATAACAAAGACAAAGAAGCTTTCTGAGAAACTTCTTTGTGTTCTGTGAAATCATCTCACAGAGTTACAGCTTTCCCCTCAACAAGCCTTTCGTTAAGCCAGTTCTCGTGGAATTGGCAAAGTGATATTGGGAAGCCCATAGAGGGCTATGGTGAAAAAGGAAATATCCTCAGATGAAATCTGGAAAGAAGCTTTCTGAGAAACTGGTTAGTGTTCTGTTAATTCATCTCACAGAGTTACATCTGTATGTCGTGGATCTCTTTGCTAACCTTATTTCTGTGGAATCTGAGAACAGATATTTCGGATCCCCTTGAAGACTATATGGCCAAAGGAAATATCCTCCGATAACATAGAGAAAGAAGCTTTCTGAGAAACTTCTTTGTGTTCTGTGAAATCATCTCACAGAGTTACACCTTTAACCTCAAGAAGCCTTTCGCTAAGACAGTTCTTGTGGAATTGGCAAAGTGATATTTGAAAGCCCATAGAGGGCTATGGTGAAAAAGGAAATATCCTCAGATGAAATCTGGAAAGAAGCTTTCTGAGAAACTGCTTAGTGTTCTGTTAATTCATCTCACAGAGTTACATCTGTATTTCGTGGATCTCTTTTCTAGCCTTATTTCTGTGGAATATGAGAACAGATATTTCGGATCCCTTTGAAGACTATAGGGCCAAAGGAAATATCCTCCGATAACAAAGACAAAGAAGCTTTCTGAGAAACTTCTTTGTGTTCTGTGAAATCACCTCACAGAGGTACAGCTTTCCATAGAAGAAGCCATTCGCTAAGACAGTTCTTGTGGAATTGGCAAAGTGATATTTGGATGCCCATAGAGGGCTATGGTGAAAAAGGAAATATCCTCTGATGAAATATGGAAAGAAGCTTTCTGAGAAACTGCTTAGTGTTCTGTTAGTTCATCTCACAGAGTTACATCTGTACTTCGTGGATCTCTTTGCTCGCCTTATTTCTGTGGAATCTGAGAACAGATATTTCGGATCCCTTTGAAGACTATAGGGCCAAAGGAAATATCCTCCAATAACAAAGACAAAGAAGCTTTCTGAGAAACTTCTTTGGGTTCTGTGAAATCATCTAACAGAGTTACAGCTTTCCCCTCGAGAAGACTTTCGCTAAGACAGTTCTTGTGGAACTGGCAAAGTGATATTTGGAAGCCCCTAGAGGGCTATGGCGAAAAAGGAAATATCCTCAGATGAAATCTGGAAAGAAGCTTTCTGAGAAACTGCTTAGTGTTCTGTTAATTCATCTCAGAGACTTACATCAGTATTTCGTGGATGTCTTTGCTAGCCTTGTTTCTGTGGAATCTGAGAACAGATATTTCGGATCCCTTTGAAGACGATAGGGCCAAAGGAAATATCCACCGATAACAAAGAGAAAGAAGCTTTCTGAGAAACTTCTTTGTGTTCTGTGAAATCATCACACAGAGTTACAGCTTTCCCCTCAAGAAGTCTTTCGTAAAGACAGTTTCTGTGGAATTGGCAAAGTGATATTTGGATGCCCTTAGAGGGCTATGGTGAAAAAGGAAATATCCTCAGATGAAATCTGGAAAGAAGCTTTCTGAGAAACTGCTTAGTGTTCTGTTAATTCATCTCACAGAGTTACATCTGTACTTCGTGGATCTCTTTGCTAGCCTTATTTCTGTGGAATCTGAGAACAGATATTTCGGATCCCTTTGAAGACTATAGGGCCAAAGGAAATATCCTCCGATAACAAAGACAAAGAAGCTTTCTGAGAAACTTCTTTGTGTTCTGTAAAATCATCTCACAGAGTTACAGCTTTCCCCTCAAGAATCCTTTCGCTAAGACAGTTCTTGTGCAATTGGCAAAGTGATATTTGGAAGCCCATAGAGGGCTATGGTGAAAAAGGAAATATCCTCAGATGAAATCTGGAAAGAAGCTTTCTGAGAAACTGCTTAGTGTTCTGTTAATTCATCTCACAGACTTACATCTGTATTTCGTGGATCTCTTTGCTAGCCTTATTTCTGTGGAATCTGAGAACAGATATTTCGGATCCCTTTGAAGACGATAGGGCCAAAGGAAATATCCTCCGATAACAAAGAGAAAGAAGCTTTCTGAGAAACTTCTTTTTGTTCTGTGAAATCATCTCACAGAGTTACAGCTTTCCCCTCCATAAGCCTTTCGCTAAGACAGTTCTTGTGGAATTGGCAACGTGATATTTGGAAGCCCATAGAGGGCTATGGTGAAAAAGGAAATATCCTCAGATGAAATCTGGAAAGAAGCTTTCTGGGAAACTGCTTAGTGTTCTGTTAATTCATCTCACAGAGTTACATCTGTATTTCGTGGATCTCTTTGCTAGCCTTATTTCTGGGGAATCTGAGAACAGATATTTCGGATCCCTTTGAAGACTATAGGGCCAAAGGAAATATCCTCCTATAACAAAGACAAAGAAGCTTTCTTAGAAACTTCTTTGTGTTCTGTGAAATCATCTCACAGAGTTACAGCTTTCCCCTCAAGAAGCCTTTCGCTAAGACAGTTCTTGTGGAATTGGCAAAGTGATATTTGGAAGCCTATAGAGGGCTATGGTGAAAAAGGAAATATCCTCAGATGAAATCTGGAAAGAAGCTTTCTGAGAAACTGCTTAGTGTTCTGTTAATTCATCTCACAGAGTTACATCTGTATTTCGTGGATCTCTTTGCTAGCCTTATTTCTGTGGAATCTGAGAACAGATATTTCGGATCCCTTTGAAGACTACAGGGCCAAAGGAAATATCCTCCGATAACCAAGAGAAAGAAGCTTTCTGAGAAACTTCTTTGTGTTCTGTGAAATCATCTCACAGAGTGACAGCTTTCCCCTCAAGAAGCCTTTCGCCAAGACAGTTCATGTGGAATTGGCAAAGTAATATGTGGAAGCCCTTAGAGGGCTATGGTGAAAAAGGAAATATCCTCAGATGAAATCTGGAAAGAAGCTTTCTGAAGAACTGCTTAGTGTTCTGTTAATTCATCTCACAGAGTTACATCTGTAGTTCATGGATCTCTTTGCTAGCCTTATTTCTGTGGAATCTGAGAACAGATATTTCGGATCCCTTTGAAGACGATAGGGCCAAAGGAAATATCCTCCGATTACAAAGAGAAAGAAGCTTTCTGAGAAACTTGTTTGTGTTCTGTGAAATCATCTCACAGAGTTACAGCTTTCCCCTCCAGAATCCTTTCGCTAAGACAGTTCTTGTGGAATTGGCAAAGTGATATTTGGAAGCCCATAGAGGCCTAAGGTGAAAAAGGAAATATCCTCAGATGAAATCTGGAAAGAAGCTATCTGAGAAACTGCTTAGTGTTCTGTTAATTCATCTCACAGAGTTACATCTGTATTTCGTGGATCTCTTTGCTAGCCTTATTTCTGTGGAATCTGAGAACAGATATTTCGGATCCCTTTGAAGACTATAGGGCCAAAGGAAATATCCTCCGATAACAAAGAATAAGAAGCTTTCTGAGAAACTTGTTTGTGTTCTGTGAAATCATCTCACAGAGTTACAGCTTTCCCCTCCATAAGCGTTCGCTAAGACAGTTCTTGTGGAAATGGCAAAGTGATATTTAGAAGCCCCTAGAGGGCTATGGTGAAAAAGGAAATATCCTCCGATGAAATCTGGAAAGAAACTTTGTGAGAAACTGCTTAGTGTTCTGTTAATACATCTCACAGAGTTACATCTGTGTTTCATGGATCTCTTTGCTAGCCTTATTTCTGTGGAATCTGAGAACAGATATTTCGGATCCTTTTGAAGACCATAGGGCCAAAGGAAATATCAACCGATAACAAAGAGAAAGAAGCTTTCTGAGAAACTTCTTTGTGTTCTGTGAAATCATCTCACAGAGTTACAGCTATCCCCTCAAGAAGACTTTCGCTAAGACGGTTCTTGTGGAATTGGCAAACTGATATTTGGATGCCCTTAGAGGGCTATGGTGAAAAAGGAAATATCCTCCGATGAAATCTGGAAAGAAGCTTTCTGAGAAACTGCTTAGTGTTCTGTTAATTCATCTCACAGAGTTACATCTGTACTTCGTGGATCTCTTTGCTAGCCTTATTTCTGTGGAATCTGAGAACAGATATTTCGGATCCCTTTGAAGACGATAGGGCCAAAGGAAATATCCTCCAATAACAAGAGAAAGTAGCTTTCTGAGAAACTTCTTTGTGTTCTGTGAAATCATCACACAGAGTTACAGCTTTCCCCTCAAGAAGCCTTTCGCTAAGCCAGTTCTTGTGGAATTGGCAAAGTGATATTTGGAAGCCCATAGAGGGCTATGTTAAAAAAGGAAATATCTTCAGATGTAATCTGGAAAGAAGCTTTCAGAGAAACTGCTTAGTGTTCTGTTAATTCATCTCACAGAGTTACATCTGCATTTCGTGGATCTCTTTGCTAGCCTTATTTTTGTGGAATCTGAGAACAGATATTTCGGATCCCTTTTAAGACTATAGGGCCAAAGGAAATATCCCCCGATAACAAAGACAAAGAAGCTTTTTGAGAAACTTCTTTGTGTTCTGTGAAATCATCTCACGGAGTTACAGCTTTCCCCTCAACAAGCCTTTCGCTAAGCCAGTTCTTGTGGAATTGGCAAAGTGATATTGGGAAGCCCATTGACGGCTAAGGTGAAAAAGGTAATATCCTCAGTTGAAATCTGGAAGGAAGCTTTCTGAGAAACTGCTGAGTGTTCTGTTCATTCATCTCACAGAGTTACATCTTTATTCAGTGGATCTCTTTGCTAGCCTTATTTCTGTGGTATCTGAGAACAGATATTTCGGATCCCTTTGAAGACTATAGGGCCAAAGGAAATATTCTCCGATAACAAAGAGAAAGAAGCTTTCTGAGAAACTTCTTTGTGTTCTGTGAAATCATCTCACAAAGTTACAGCTTTCCCCTCAAGAAGGCTTTCGCCAAGACAGTTCTTTCGGAATTGGCAAAGTGATATTTGGAAGCCCTTAGAGGGCTATGGTGAAAAAGGAAATATCCTCAGATGAAGTCTGGAAAGAAGGTTTCTGAAGAACTTCTTAGTGTTCTTTTAATTCATCTCACAGATTTACATCGGTATTTCGCGGATCTCTTTGCTAGCCTTATTTCTGTGGATTCTGAGAACAGATATTTCGGATCCCTTTGAAGACTATAGGGCCAAAGGAAATATCCTCGGATAACAAAGAAAAAGAAGCTTTCTGAGAAACTTCTTTGTGTTCTGTGAAATCACCTCACAGAGTTAAAGCTTTCCCCTCAAGAAGCCTTTCGCCAAGAGAGTTCTTGTGGAATTGGAAAAGTGATATTTGGAAGCCCTTAGAGGGCTATGGTGAAAAAGGAAATATCCTCAGATGAAATCTGGAAAGAAGCTTTCTGAAGAACTGCTTAGTGTTCTGTTAAATCATCTCACAGAGTTACATCTGTATTTCGTGGATCTCTTTGCTAGCCTTATTTCTGTGGAATCTGAGAACAGGTATTTCGGATCCCTTTGAAGACTATAGAGCCAAAGGAAATATCCACCGATAACAAAGAGAAAGAAGCTTTCTGAGAAACTTCTGGTGTTCTTTGAAATCATCACACAGAGTTACAGCTTTCCCCTCAAGAAGCCTTTCGTAAAGACAGTTCTTGTGGAATTGGCAAAGTGATATTTGGATGCCCTTAGAGGGCTATGGTGAAAAAGGAAATATCCTCCAATGAAATCTGGAAAGAAGCTTTCTGAGAAACTGCTTAGTGTTCTGTTAATTCATCTCACAGAGTTACATCTGTACTTCGTGGATCTCTTTGCTAGCCTTATTTCTGTGGAATCTGAGAACAGATATTTCGGATCCCTTTGAAGACTATAGGGCCAAAGGAAATATCTTCCGATAACAAAGAGACAGAAGCTTTCTGAGAAACTTCTTTGTGTTCTGTGAAATCATCTCACAGAGTGACAGCTTTCCCCTCAAGAAGCCTTTCGCCAAGACAGTTCATGTGGAATTGGCAAAGTAATATGTGGAAGCCCTTAGAGGGCTATGGTGAAAAAGGAAATATCCTCAGATGAAATCTGGAAAGAAGCTTTCTGAAGAACTGCTTAGTGTTCTGTTAATTCATCTCACAGAGTTACATCTGTAGTTCATGGATCTCTTTGCTAGCCTTATTTCTGTGGAATCTGAGAACAGATATTTCGGATCCCTTTGAAGACGATAGGGCCAAAGGAAATATCCTCCGATTACAAAGAGAAAGAAGCTTTCTGAGAAACTTGTTTGTGTTCTGTGAAATCATCTCACAGAGTTACAGCTTTCCCCTCCAGAATCCTTTCGCTAAGACAGTTCTTGTGGAATTGGCAAAGTGATATTTGGAAGCCCTTAGAGGCCTACGGTGAAAAAGGAAATATCCTCAGATGAAATCTGGAAAGAAGCTATCTGAGAAACTGCTTAGTGTTCTGTTAATTCATATCACAGAGTTACATCTGTATTTCGTGGATCTCTTTGCTAGCCTTATTTCTGTGGAATCTGAGAAAAGATATTTCGGATCCCTTTGAAGACTATAGGGCCAAAGGAAATATCCTCCGATAACAAAGAAAAAGAAGCTTTCTGAGAAACTTGTTTGTGTTCTGTGAAATCATCTCACAGAGTTACAGCTTTCCCCTCCATAAGCGTTCGCAAAGACAGTTCTTGTGGAAATGGCAAAGTGATATTTGGAAGCCCCTAGAGGGCTATGGTGAAAAAGGAAATATCCTCCGATGAAATCTGGAAAGAAACTTTGTGAGAAACTGCTTAGTGTTCTGTTAATACATCTCACAGAGTTACATCTGTGTTTCATGGATCTCTTTGCTAGCCTTATTTCTGTGGAATCTGAGAACAGATATTTCGGATCCTTTTGAAGACCATAGGGCCAAAGGAAATATCAACCGATAACAAAGAGAAAGAAGCTTTCTGAGAAACTTCTTTGTGTTCTGTGAAATCATCTCACAGAGTTACAGCTATCCCCTCAAGAAGACTTTCGCTAAGACAGTTCTTGTGGAATTGGCAAACTGATATTTGGATGCCCTTAGAGGGCTATGGTGAAAAAGGAAATATCCTCCGATGAAATCTGGAAAGAAGCTTTCTGAGAAACTGGTTAGTGTTCTGTTAATTCATCTCAGAGAGTTCCATCTGTCTTTCGTGGATGTCTTTGCTAGCCTTATTTCTGTGGAATCTGAGAACAGATATTTCGGATCCCTTTGAAGACGATAGGGCCAAAGGAAATATCCTCCAATAACAAGAGAAAGTAGCTTTCTGAGAAACTTCTTTGTGTTCTGTGAAATCATCTCACAGAGTTACAGCTTTCCCCTCAAGAAGCCTTTCGCTAAGCCAGTTCTTGTGGAATTGGCAAAGTGATATTTGGAAGCCCATAGAGGGCTATGTTAAAAAAGGAAATATCTTCAGATGAAATCTGGAAAGAAGCTTTCAGAGAAACTGCTTAGTGTTCTGTTAATTCATCTCACAGAGTTACATCTGCATTTCGTGGATCTCTTTGCTAGCCTTATTTTTGTGGAATCTGAGAACAGATATTTCGGATCCCTTTTAAGACTATAGGGCCAAAGGAAATATCCCCCGATAACAAAGACAAAGAAGCTTTTTGAGAAACTTCTTTGTGTTCTGTGAAATCATCTCACGGAGTTACAGCTTTCCCCTCAACAAGCCTTTCGCTAAGCCAGTTCTTGTGGAATTGGCAAAGTGATATTGGGAAGCCCATTGACGGCTAAGGTGAAAAAGGTAATATCCTCAGTTGAAATCTGGAAGGAAGCTTTCTGAGAAACTGCTGAGTGTTCTGTTCATTCATCTCACAGAGTTACATCTGTATTCAGTGGATCTCTTTGCTAGCCTTATTTCTGTGGTATCTGAGAACAGATATTTCGGATCCCTTTGAAGACTATAGGGCCAAAGGAAATATTCTCCGATAACAAAGAGAAAGAAGCTTTCTGAGAAACTTCTTTGTGTTCTGTGAAATCATCTCACAAAGTTACAGCTTTCCCCTCAAGAAGGCTTTCGCCAAGACAGTTCTTTCGGAATTGGCAAAGTGATATTTGGAAGCCCTTAGAGGGCTATGGTGAAAAAGGAAATATCCTCAGATGAAGTCTGGAAAGAAGGTTTCTGAAGAACTTCTTAGTGTTCTTTTAATTCATCTCACAGATTTACATCGGTATTTCGCGGATCTCTTTGCTAGCCTTATTTCTGTGGATTCTGAGAACAGATATTTCGGATCCCTTTGAAGACTATAGGGCCAAAGGAAATATCCTCGGATAATAAAGAAAAAGAAGCTTTCTGAGAAACTTCTTTGTGTTCTGTGAAATCACCTCACAGAGTTAAAGCTTTCCCCTCAAGAAGCCTTTCGCCAAGAGAGTTCTTGTGGAATTGGCAAAGTGATATTTGGAAGCCCTTAGAGGGCTATGGTGAAAAAGGAAATATCCTCAGATGAAATCTGGAAAGAAGCTTTCTGAAGAACTGCTTAGTGTTCTGTTAAATCATCTCACAGAGTTACATCTGTATTTCGTGGATCTCTTTGCTAGCCTTATTTCTGTGGAATCTGAGAACAGGTATTTCGGATCCCTTTGAAGACTATAGAGCCAAAGGAAATATCCACCGATAACAAAGAGAAAGAAGCTTTCTGAGAAACTTCTGGTGTTCTGTGAAATCATCACACAGAGTTACAGCTTTCCCCTCAAGAAGCCTTTCGTAAAGACAGTTCTTGTGGAATTGGCAAAGTGATATTTGGATGCCCTTAGAGGGCTATGGTGAAAAAGGAAATATCCTCCAATGAAATCTGGAAAGAAGCTTTCTGAGAAACTGCTTAGTGTTCTGTTAATTCATCTCACAGAGTTACATCTGTACTTCGTGGATCTCTTTGCTAGCCTTATTTCTGTGGAATCGGAGAAGAGATATTTCGGATCCCTTTGAAGACTATAGGGCCAAAGGAAATATCCTCCGATAACAAAGACAAAGAAGCTTTCTGAGAAACTTCTTTGTGTTCTGTGAAATCATCTCACAGAGGTGCAGCTTTCCATAGAAGAAGCCATTCGCTAAGACAGTTCTTGTGGAATTGGCAAAGTGATATTTGGATGCCCTTAGAGGGCTATGGTGAAAAAGGAAATATCCTCAGATGAAATCTGGAAAGAAGCTTTCTGAGAAACTGCTTAGTGTTCTGTTAATTCATCTCACAGAGTTACATCTGTACTTCGTGGATCTCTTTGCTAGCCTTATTTCTGTGGAATCTGAGAACAGATATTTCGGATCCCTTTGAAGACTATAGGGCCAAAGGAAATATCCTCCGATAACAAAGACAAAGAAGCTTTCTGAGAAACTTCTTTGTGTTCTGTGAAATCATCTCACAGAGTTACACCTTTCCCCTCAAGAAGCCTTTCGCTAAGACAGTTCTTGTGGAATTGGCAAAGTGATATTTGGAAGCCCGTAGAGGGCTATGGTGAAAAAGGAAATATCCTCAGATGAAATCTGGAAAGAAGCTTTCTGATCAACTGCTTAGTGTTCTGTTAATTCATCTCACAGAGTTACATCTGTATTTCATGGATCTCTTTGCTAGCCTTATTTCTGTGGAATCTGAGAACAGATATTTCGGATCCCTTTGAAGACGATAGGGCCAAAGGAAATATCCTGCGATAACACAGAGAAAGAAGCTTTCTGAGAAACTTCTTTGTGTTCTGTGAAATTATCTAACAGAGTTACAGCTTTCCCCTCCAGAAGCCTTTCGCTAAGACAGTTCTTGTGGAACTGGCAAAGTGATATTTGGAAGCCCCTAGAGGGCTATGGTGAAAAAGGTAATATCCTCAGATGAAATCTGGAAAGAAGCTTTCTGAGAAACTGCTTAGTGTTCTGTTAATTCATCTCAGAGACTTACATCTGTATTTCGTGGATGTCTTTGCTAGCCTTGTTTCTGTGGAATCTGAGAACAGATATTTCGGATCCCTTTGAAGACGATAGGGCCAAAGGAAATATCCTCCGATAACAAAGAGAAAGAAGCTTTCTCGGAAACTTCTTTGTGTTCTGTGAAATCATCTCACAGAGTTACAGCTTTCCCCTCAAGAAGCCTTTCGCTAAGACAGTTGTTGTGGAATTGGCAAAGTGATATTTGGAAGCCCATAGAGGGCTATGGTGAAAAAGGAAATATCCTCAGATGAAATCTGGAAAGAAGCTTTCTGAGAAACTGCTTAGTGTTCTGTTAATTCATCTCACAGTGTTACATCTGTATTTCGTGGATCTCTTTGCTAGCCTTATTTCTGTGGAATCTGAGAACAGATATTTCGGATCCTTTTGAAGACTATAGGGCCAAAGGAAATATCCTCCGATAACAAAGACCAAGAAGCTTTCTGAGAAACTTCTTTGTGTTCTGTGAAATCATCTCACAGAGTTACAGCTTTCCATAGAAGAAGCCATTCGCTAAGACAGTTCTTGTGGAATTGGCAAAGTGATATTTGGATGCCCATAGAGGGCAATGGTGAAAAAGGAAATATCCTCAGATGAAATCTGGAAAGAAGCTTTCTGAGAAACTGCTTAGTGTTCTGTTAATTCATCTCACAGACTTACATCTGTATTTCGTGGATCTCTTTGCTAGCCTTATTTCTGTGGAATCTGAGAACAGATATTTCGGATCCCTTTGACGACGATAGGGCCAAAGGAAATATCCTCCGATAACAAAGAGAAAGAAGCTTTCTGAGAAACTTCTTTTTGTTCTGTGAAATCATCTCACAGAGTTACAGCTTTCCCTCCATAAGCCTTTCGCTAAGACAGTTCTTGTGGAATTGGCAACGTGATATTTGGAAGCCCATAGAGGGCTATGGTGAAAAAGGAAATATCCTCAGATGAAATCTGGAAAGAAGCTTTCTGAGAAACTGCTTAGTGTTCTGTAAATTCATCTCACAGAGTTACATCTGTATTTCGTGGATCTCTTTGCTAGCCTTATTTCTGTGGAATCTGAGAACAGATATTTCGGATCCCTTTGAAGACTATAGGGCCAAAGGAAATATCCTGCGATAACAAAGAGAAAGAAGCTTTCTGAGAAACTTCTTTGTGTTCTGTGAAATCATCTCACAGAGTTACAGCTTTCCCCTCCAGAAGCCTTTCGCTAAGACAGTTTTGTGGAACTGGCAAAGTGATATTTGGAAGCCCCTAGAGGGCTATGGTGAAAAAGGAAATATCCTCAGATGAAATCTGGAAAGAAGCTTTCTGAGAAACGGCTTAGTGTTCTGTTAATTCATCTCACAGACTTACATCTGTATTTCGTGGATGGCTTTGCTAGCCTTATTTCTGTGGAATCTGAGAACAGATACTTCGGATCCCTTTGAAGACGATAGGGCCAAAGGAAATATCCTCCGATAACAAAGAGAAAGAAGCTTTCTGAGAAGCTTCTTTGTGTTCTGTGAAATCATCTCACAGAGTTACAGCTTTCCCCTCAAGAAGCCTTTCGCTAAGACAGTTGTTGTGGAATTGACAAACTGATATTTGGAAGCCCATAGAGGGCTATGGTGAAAAAGGAAATATACTCAGATGAAATCTGGAAAGAGGCTTTCTGAGAAACTGCTTAGTGTTCTGTTAATTCATCTCACAGAGTTACATCTGTATTTCGTGGATCTCTTTGCTAGCCTTATTTCTGTGGAATCTGAGAACAGATATTTCGGATCCCTTTGAAGACTATAGGGCCAAAGGAAATATCCTCCGATAACAAAGACAAAGAAGCTTTCTGAGAAACTTCTTTGTGTTCTGTGAAATCATCTCACAGAATTACAGCTTTCCCCTCAAGAAGCCTTTCGCCAAGAGAGTTCTTGTGGAATTGGCAAAGTGATATTTGGAAGCCCTTAGAGGGCTATGGTGAAAAAGGAAATATCCTCAGATGAAATCTGGAAAGAAGCTTTCTGAAGAACTGCTTAGTGTTCTGTTAATTCATCTCACAGAGTTACATCTGTATTTCGTGGATCTCTTTGCTAGCCTTATTTCTGTGGAATCTGAGAACAGGTATTTCGGATCCCTTTGAAGACTATAGAGCCAAAGGAAATATCCACCGATAACAAAGAGAAAGAAGCTTTCTGAGAAACTTCTTGGTGTTCTGTGAAATCATCACACAGAGTTACAGCTTTCCCCTCAAGAAGCCTTTCGTAAAGACAGTTCTTGTGGAATTGGCAAAGTGATATTTGGATGCCCTTAGAGGGCTATGGTGAAAAAGGAAATATCCTCCAATGAAATCTGGAAAGAAGCTTTCTGAGAAACTGCTTAGTGTTCTGTTAATTCATCTCACAGAGTTACATCTGTACTTCGTGGATCTCTTTGCTAGCCTTATTTCTGTGGAATCTGAGAAGAGATATTTCGGATCCCTTTGAAGACTATAGGGCCAAAGGAAATATCCTCCGATAACAAAGACAAAGAAGCTGTCTGAGAAACTTCTTTGTGTTCTGTGAAATCATCTCACAGAGGTACAGCTTTCCATAGAAGAAGCCATTCGCTAAGACAGTTCTTGTGGAATTGGCAAAGTGATATTTGGATGCCCATAGAGGGCTATGGTGAAAAAGGAAATATCCTCAGATGAAATCTGGAAAGAAGCTTTCTGAGAAACTGCTTAGTGTTCTGTTAATTCATTTCACAGAGTTACATCTGTACTTCGTGGATCTCTTTGCTAGCCTTATTTCTGTGGAATCTGAGAACAGATATTTCGGATCCCTTTGAAGACTATAGGGCCAAAGGAAATATCCTCCGATAACAAAGACAAAGAAGCTTTCTGAGAAACTTCTTTGTGTTCTGTGAAATCATCTCACAGAGGTACAGCTTTCCATAGAAGTAGCCATTCGCTACGACAGTTCTTGTGGAATTGGCAAAGTGATATTTGGATGCCCAAAGAGGGCAATGTTGAAAAAGGAAATATCCTCAGATGTAATCTGGAAAGAAGCTTTCTGAGAAACTGCTTAGTGTTCTGTTAATTCATCTCACAGATTTACATCTGTATTTCGTGGATCTCTTTGCTATCCTTATTTCTGTGGAATCTGAGAACAGATATTTCGGATCCCTTTGAAGACGATAGGGCCAAAGGAAATATCCTCCGATAACAAAGAGAAAGAAGCTTTCTGAGAAACTTCTTTTTGTTCTGTGAAATCATCTCACAGAGTTACAGCTTTCCCCTCCATAAGCCTTTCGCTAAGACAGTTCTTGCGGAATTGGCAACGTGATATTTGGAAGCCCTTAGAGGGCTATGGTCAAAAAGGAAATATCCTCAGATGAAATCTGGAAAGAAGCTTTCTGAGAAACTGCTTAGTGTTCTGTTAATTCATCTCACAGAGTTACTTCTGTATTTCGTGGATCTCTTTGCTAGCCTTATTTCTGTGGAATCTGAGAACAGATATTTCGGATCCCTTTGAAGACGATAGGGCCAAAGGAAATATCCTCCGATAACAAAGAGAAAGAAGCTTTCTGAGAAACTTGTTTGTGTTCTGTGAAATCATCTCACAGAGTTACAGCTTTCCCCTCAAGAAGCCTTTCGCTAAGACAGTTGTTGTGGAATTGGCAAAGTGATATTTGGAAGCCCATAGAGGGCTATGGTGAAAAAGGAAATATACTCAGATGAAATCTGGAAAGAGGCTTTCTGAGAAACTGCTTAGTGTTCTGTTAATTCGTCTCAAAGAGTTACATCTGTATTTCTTGGATCTCTTTGCTAGCCTTATTTCTGTGGAATCTGAGAACAGATATTTCGGATCCCTTTGAAGACTATAGGGCCAAAGGAAATATCCTCCAATAACAAAGACAAAGAAGCTTTCTGAGAAACTTCTTTGTGTTCTGTGAAATCATCTCACAGAATTACAGCTTTCCCCTCAAGAAGCCTTTCGCCAAGAGAGTTCTTGTGGAATTGGCAAAGTGATATTTGGAAGCCCTTAGAGGGCTATGGTGAAAAAGGAAATATCCTCAGATGAAATCTGGAAAGAAGCTTTCTGAAGAACTGCTTAGTGTTCTGTTAATTCATCTCACAGATTTACATCTGAATTTCGTGGATCTCTTTGCTAGCCTTATTTCTGTGGAATCTGAGAACAGGTATTTCGGATCCCTTTGAAGACTATAGAGCCAAAGGAAATATCCACCGATAACAAAGAGAAAGAAGCTTTCTGAGAAACTTCTTGGTGTTCTGTGAAATCATCACACAGAGTTACAGCTTTCCCCTCAAGAAGCCTTTCGTAAAGACAGTTCTTGTGGAATTGGCAAAGTGATATTTGGATGCCCTTAGAGGGCTATGGTGAAAAAGGAAATATCCTCCGATGAAATCTGGAAAGAAGCTTTCTGAGAAACTGCTTAGTGTTCTGTTAATTCATCTCACAGAGTTACATCTGTACTTCGTGGATCTCTTTGCTAGCCTTATTTCTGTGGAATCTGAGAACAGATATTTCGGATCCCTTTGAAGACTATAGGGCCAAAGGAAATATCCTCCGATAACAAAGACAAAGAAGCTTTCTGAGAAACTTCTTTGTGTTCTGTGAAATCATCTCACAGAGGTACAGCTTTCCATAGAAGAAGCCATTCGCTAAGACAGTTCTTGTGGAATTGGCAAAGTGATATTTGGATGCCCATAGAGGGCTATGGTGAAAAAGGAAATATCCTCAGATGAAATCTGGAAAGAAGCTTTCTGAGAAACTGCTTAGTGTTCTGTTAATTCATTTCCCAGAGTTACATCTGTACTTCGTGGATGTCTTTGCTAGCCTTATTTCTGTGGAATCTGAGAACAGATATTTCGGATCCCTTTGAAGACTATAGGGCCAAAGGAAATATCCTCCGATAACAAAGACAAAGAAGCTTTCTGAGAAACTTCTTTGTGTTCTGTGAAATCATCTCACAGAGGTACAGCTTTCCATAGAAGAAGCCATTCGCTACGACAGTTCTTGTGGAATTGGCAAAGTGATATTTGGATGCCCAAAGAGGGCAATGTTGAAAATTGAAATATCCTCAGATGAAATCTGGAAAGAAGCTTTCTGAGAAACTGCTTAGTGTTCTGTTAATTCATCTCACAGACTTACATCTGTATTTCGTGGATCTCTTTGCTATCCTTATTTCTGTGGAATCTGAGAACAGATATTTCGGATCCCTTTGAAGACGATAGGGCCAAAGGAAATATCCTCCGATAACAAAGAGAAAGAAGCTTTCTGAGAAACTTCTCTTTGTTCTGTGAAATCATCTCACAGAGTTACAGCTTTCCCCTCCATAAGCCTTTCGCTAAGACAGTTCTTGTGGAATTGGCAACGTGATATTTGGAAGCCCTTAGAGGGCTATGGTCAAAAAGGAAATATAATCAGATGAAATCTGGAAAGAAGCTTTCTGAGAAACTGCTTAGTGTTCTGTTAATTCATCTCACAGAGTTTCTTCTGTATTTCGTGGATCTCTTTGCTAGCCTTATTTCTGTGGAATCTGAGAACAGATATTTCGGATCCCTTTGAAGACTATAGGGCCAAAGGAAATATCCTCCGATAACAAAGAGAAAGAAGCTTTCTGAGAAACTTCTTTGTGTTCTGTGAAATCATCTCACAGAGTTACAGCTTTCCCCTCCAGAAGCCTTTCGCTAACACAGTTCTTGTGGAACTGGCAAAGTGATATTTGGAAGCCCATAGAGGGCTATGGTGAAAAAGGAAATATCCTCAGATGAAATCTGGAAAGAAGCTTTCTGAGAAACTGCTTAGTGTTCTGTTAATTCATCTCACAGAGTTACATCTGTATTTCGTGGATCTCTTTGCTAGCCTTATTTCTGTGGAATCTGAGAACAGGTATTTCGGATCCCTTTGAAGACTATAGAGCCAAAGGAAATATCCACCGATAACAAAGAGAAAGAAGCTTTCTGAGAAACTTCTTGGTGTTCTGTGAAATCATCACACAGAGTTACAGCTTTCCCCTCAAGAAGCCTTTCGTAAAGACAGTTCTTGTGGAATAGGCAAAGTGATATTTGGATGCCCTTAGAGGGCTATGGTGAAAAAGGAAATATCCTCCAATGAAATCTGGAAAGAAGCTTTCTGAGAAACTGCTTAGTGTTCTGTTAATTCATCTCACAGAGTTACATCTGTACTTCGGGGATCTCTTTGCTAGCCTTATTTCTGTGGAATCTGAGAAGAGATATTTCGGATCCCTTTGAAGACTATAGGGCCAAAGGAAATATCCTCCGATAACAAAGACAAAGAAGCTGTCTGAGAAACTTCTTTGTGTTCTGTGAAATCATCTCACAGAGGTACAGCTTTCCATAGAAGAAGCCATTCGCTAAGACAGTTCTTGTGGAATTGGCAAAGTGATATTTGGATGCCCATAGAGGGCTATGGTGAAAAAGGAAATATCCTCAGATGAAATCTGGAAAGAAGCTTTCTGAGAAACTGCTTAGTGTTCTGTTAATTCATTTCACAGAGTTACATCTGTACTTCGTGGATCTCTTTGCTAGCCTTATTTCTGTGGAATCTGAGAACAGATATTTCGGATCCCTTTGAAGACTATAGGGCCAAAGGAAATATCCTCCGATAACAAAGACAAAGAAGCTTTCTGAGAAACTTCTTTGTGTTCTGTGAAATCATCTCACAGAGGTACAGCTTTCCATAGAAGTAGCCATTCGCTACGACAGTTCTTGTGGAATTGGCAAAGTGATATTTGGATGCCCAAAGAGGGCAATGTTGAAAAAGGAAATATCCTCAGATGTAATCTGGAAAGAAGCTTTCTGAGAAACTGCTTAGTGTTCTGTTAATTCATCTCACAGACTTACATCTGTATTTCGTGGATCTCTTTGCTATCCTTATTTCTGTGGAATCTGAGAACAGATATTTCGGATCCCTTTGAAGACGATAGGGCCAAAGGAAATATCCTCCGATAACAAAGACAAAGAAGCTTTCTGAGAAACTTCTTTTTGTTCTGTGAAATCATCTCACAGAGTTACAGCTTTCCCCTCCATAAGCCTTTCGCTAAGACAGTTCTTGCGGAATTGGCAACGTGATATTTGGAAGCCCTTAGAGGGCTATGGTCAAAAAGGAAATATCCTCAGATGAAATCTGGAAAGAAGCTTTCTGAGAAACTGCTTAGTGTTCTGTTAATTCATCTCACAGAGTTACTTCTGTATTTCGTGGATCTCTTTGCTAGCCTTATTTCTGTGGAATCTGAGAACAGATATTTCGGATCCCTTTGAAGACGATAGGGCCAAAGGAAATATCCTCCGATAACAAAGAGAAAGAAGCTTTCTGAGAAACTTGTTTGTGTTCTGTGAAATCATCTCACAGAGTTACAGCTTTCCCCTCAAGAAGCCTTTCGCTAAGACAGTTGTTGTGGAATTGGCAAAGTGATATTTGGAAGCCCATAGAGGGCTATGGTGAAAAAGGAAATATACTCAGATGAAATCTGGAAAGAGGCTTTCTGAGAAACTGCTTAGTGTTCTGTTAATTCGTCTCAAAGAGTTACATCTGTATTTCTTGGATCTCTTTGCTAGCCTTATTTCTGTGGAATCTGAGAACAGATATTTCGAATCCCTTTGAAGACTATAGGGCCAAAGGAAATATCCTCCGATAACAAAGACAAAGAAGCTTTCTGAGAAACTTCTTTGTGTTCTGTGAAATCATCTCACAGAATTACAGCTTTCCCCTCAAGAAGCCTTTCGCCAAGAGAGTTCTTGTGGAATTGGCAAAGTGATATTTGGAAGCCCTTAGAGGGCTATGGTGAAAAAGGAAATATCCTCAGATGAAATCTGGAAAGAAGCTTTCTGAAGAACTGCTTAGTGTTCTGTTAATTCATCTCACAGATTTACATCTGAATTTCGTGGATCTCTTTGCTAGCCTTATTTCTGTGGAATCTGAGAACAGGTATTTCGGATCCCTTTGAAGACTATAGAGCCAAAGGAAATATCCACCGATAACAAAGAGAAAGAAGCTTTCTGAGAAACTTCTTGGTGTTCTGTGAAATCATCACACAGAGTTACAGCTTTCCCCTCAAGAAGCCTTTCGTAAAGACAGTTCTTGTGGAATTGGCAAAGTGATATTTGGATGCCCTTAGAGGGCTATGGTGAAAAAGGAAATATCCTCCGATGAAATCTGGAAAGAAGCTTTCTGAGAAACTGCTTAGTGTTCTGTTAATTCATCTCACAGAGTTACATCTGTACTTCGTGGATCTCTTTGCTAGCCTTATTTCTGTGGAATCTGAGAACAGATATTTCGGATCCCTTTGAAGACTATAGGGCCAAAGGAAATATCCTCCGATAACAAAGACAAAGAAGCTTTCTGAGAAACTTCTTTGTGTTCTGTGAAATCATCTCACAGAGGTACAGCTTTCCTCTAAAGAAGCCTTTCGCTAAGACAGTTCTTGTGGAATTGGCAAAGTGATATTTGTATGCCCATAGAGGGCTATGGTGAAAAAGGAAATATCCTCAGATGAAATCTGGAAAGAAGCTTTCTGAGAAACTGCTTAGTGTTCTGTTAATTCATTTCCCAGAGTTACATCTGTACTTCCTGGATGTCTTTGCTAGCCTTATTTCTGTGGAATCTGAGAACAGATATTTCGGATCCCTTTGAAGACTATAGGGCCAAAGGAAATATCCTCCGATAACAAAGACAAAGAAGCTTTCTGAGAAACTTCTTTGTGTTCTGTGAAATCATCTCACAGAGGTACAGCTTTCCATAGAAGAAGCCATTCGCTACGACAGTTCTTGTGGAATTGGCAAAGTGATATTTGGATGCCCAAAGAGGGCAATGTTGAAAATTGAAATATCCTCAGATGAAATCTGGAAAGAAGCTTTCTGAGAAACTGCTTAGTGTTCTGTTAATTCATCTCACAGACTTACATCTGTATTTCGTGGATCTCTTTGCTATCCTTATTTCTGTGGAATCTGAGAACAGATATTTCGGATCCCTTTGAAGACGATAGGGCCAAAGGAAATATCCTCCGATAACAAAGAGAAAGAAGCTTTCTGAGAAACTTCTCTTTGTTCTGTGAAATCATCTCACAGAGTTACAGCTTTCCCCTCCATAAGCCTTTCGCTAAGACAGTTCTTGTGGAATTGGCAATGTGATATTTGGAAGCCCTTAGAGGGCTATGGTCAAAAAGGAAATATAATCAGATGAAATCTGGAAAGAAGCTTTCTGAGAAACTGCTTAGTGTTCTGTTAATTCATCTCACAGAGTTTCTTCTGTATTTCGTGGATCTCTTTGCTAGCCTTATTTCTGTGGAATCTGAGAACAGATATTTCGGATCCCTTTGAAGACTATAGGGCCAAAGGAAATATCCTCCGATAACAAAGAGAAAGAAGCTTTCTGAGAAACTTCTTTGTGTTCTGTGAAATCATCTCACAGAGTTACAGCTTTCCCCTCCAGAAGCCTTTCGCTAAGACAGTTCTTGTGGAACTGGCAAAGTGATATTTGGAAGCCCATAGAGGGCTATGGTGAAAAAGGAAATATCCTCAGATGAAATCTGGAAAGAAGCTTTCTGAGAAACTGCTTAGTGTTCTGTTAATTCATCTCACAGAGTTACATCTGTATTTCGTGGATCTCTTTGCTAGCCTTATTTCTGTGGAATCTGAGAACAGATATTTCGGATCCATTTGAAGACTACAGGGCCAAAGGAAATATCCTCCGATAACAAAGACAAAGAAGCTTTCTGAGAAACTTCTTTGTGTTCTGTGAAATCATCTCACAGAGTTACAGCTTTCCCCTCAACAAGCCTTTCGTTAAGCCAGTTCTTGTGGAATTGGCAAAGTGATATTGGGAAGCCCATAGAGGGCTATGGTGAAAAAGGAAATATCCTCAGATGAAATCTGGAAAGAAGCTTTCTGAGAAACTGGTTAGTGTTCTGTTAATTCATCTCACAGAGTTACATCTGTATGTCGTGGATCTCTTTGCTAGCCTTATTTCTGTGGAATCTGAGAACAGATATTTCGGATCCCCTTGAACACTATATGGCCAAATTAAATATCCTCCGATAACAAAGAGAAAGAAGCTTTCTGAGAAACTTCTTTGTGTTCTGTGAAATCATCTCACAGAGTTACACCTTTCCCCTCAAGAAGCCTTTCGCCAAGACAGTTCTTGTTTAATTGGCAAAGTGATATTTGGAAGCCCATAGAGGGCTATGGTGAAAAAGGAAATATCCTCAGATGAAATCTGGAAAGAAGCTTTCTGAGAAACTGCTTAGTGTTCTGTTAATTCATCTCACAGAGTTACATCTGTATTTCGTGGATCTCTTTGCTAGCCTTATTTCTGTGGAATCTGAGAACAGATATTTCGGATCTCTTTGAAGACTATAGGGCCAAAGGAATTATCCTGCGATAACAAAGAGAAAGAAGCTTTCTGAGAAACTTCTTTGTGTTCTGTGAAATCATCTCACAGAGTGACAGCTTTCCCCTCCAGAAGCTTTTCGCTAAGACAGTTCTTGTGGAACTGGCAATGTGATATTTGGAAGCCCATAGAGGGCTATGGTGAAAAAGGAAATATCCGCAGATGAAATCTGGAAAGAAGCTTTCTGAGAAACTGCTTAGTGTTCTGTTAATTCATCTCACAGAGTTACATCTGTATTTCGTGGATCTCTTTGCTAGATTTATTTCTGTGGAATCTGAGAACAGATATTTCGGATCCCTTTGAAGACGATAGGGCCAAAGGAAACATCCTCCGATAACAAAGAGAAAGAAGCTTTCGGAGAAACTTCTCTGTGTTCTGTGAAATCATCTCATAGAGTTACAGCTTTCCCCTCAAGAAGCATTTCGCTAAGCCAGTTCTTGTGGAATTGGCAAAGTGATATTTGGAATCCCATAGACGGCTATGGTGAAAAAGGAAATATCCTACGATGAAATCCGGAAAGAAGCTTTCTGAGAAACTGCTTAGTGTTCTGTTAATTCATCTCACAGAGTTACATCTGTATTTCGTGGATCTCTTTGCTAGCCTTATCTCTGTGGAATCTGAGAACTGATATTTCGTATCCCTTTGAAGATTATAGGGCCAAAGGAAATATCCTCCGATAACAAAGAGAAAGAAGCTTTCTGAGAAACTTCTTTGTGTTCTGTGAAATCATCTCACAGAGTTACAGCTTTCCCCTCAAGAAGCCTTTCGCTAAGACAGTTCTTGTGGAATTGGCAAAGTGATATTTGGAAGTCCTTAGAGGGCTATGGTGAAAAAGGAAATATCCTCAGATGAAATCTGGAAAGAAGCTTTCTGAAGAACTGCTTAGTGTTCTGTTAATTCATCTCACAGAGTTACATCTGTATTTCGTGGATCTCTTTGCTAGCCTTATTTCAGTGGAATCTGAGAACAGATATTTCGGATCCCTTTGAAGATTATAGGGCCAAAGGAAATATCCACCGATAACAAAGAGAAAGAAGCTTTCTGAGAAACTTCTTTGTATTCTGTGAAATCATCTCACAGAGTTACAGCTTTCACCTCAAGAAGTCTTTCGTTAAGACAGTTCTTGTGGAATTGGCAAAGTGATATTTGGATGCCCTTAAAGGGCTATGGTGAAAAAGGAAATATCCTCCGATGAAATCTGGAAAGAAGCTTTCTGAGAAACTGTTTAGTGTTCTGTTAATTCATCTCAGAGAGTTACATCTGTATTTCGTGGATGTCTTTGCTAGCCTTATTTCTGTGGAATCTGAGAACAGATATTTCGGATCCATTTGAAGACGATAGGGCCAAAGGAAATATCCTCCAATAACAAAGAGAAAGAAGCTTTCTGAGAAACTTCTTTGTATTCTGTGAAATCATCTCACAGAGTTACAGCTATCCCCTCCAGAATCGTTTCGCTAAGACAGTTCTTGTGGAATTGGCAAAGTGATATTTGGATGCCCTTAGAGGGCTATGGTGAAAAAGGTAATATCCTATGAAGAAATCTGGAAAGAAGCTTTCTGAGAAACTGTTTAGTGTTCTGTTAATTCATCTCAGAGAGTTACATCTGTATATCGTGGATGTCTTTGCTAGCCTTATTTCTGTGGAATCTGAGAACAGATATTTCGGATCCCTTTGAAGACGATAGGGCCAAAGTAAATATCCTCCAATAACAAAGAGAAAGAAGCTTTCTGAGAAACTTCTTTGTGTTCTGTGAAATCACCTCACAGAGTTACAGCTTTCCCCTCCAGAATCCTTTTGCTAAGACAGTTCTTGTGGAATTGGCAAAGTGATATTTGGAAGCCCATAGAGGGCTATGGTGAAAAAGGAAATATCCTCATCTGAAATCTGGAAAGAAGCTGTCTGAGAAACTGCTTAGTGTTCTGTGAATTCATCTCACAGAGTTACATCTGTATTTCGTGGATCTCTTTGCTAGCCTTATTTCTGTGGAATCTGAGAACAGATAGTTCGGATCCCTTTGAAGACTATAGGGCCAAAGGAAATATCCTCTGATAACAAAGAGAAAGAAGCTTTCTGAGAAACTTCTTTGTGTTCTGTGAAATCATCTCACAGAGGTACAGCTTTCCATAGAAGAAGCCATACGCTAAGACAGTTCTTGTGGAATTGGCAAAGTGATATTTGGATGCCCATAGAGTGCAATGGTGAAAAAGGAAATATCCTCAGATGAAATCTGGAAAGAAGCTTTCTGAGAAACTGCTTAGTGTTCTGTTAATTCATCTCACAGAGTTACATCTGTACTTCGTGGATCTCTTTGCTAGCCTTATTTCTGTGGAATCTGAGAACAGATATTTCGGATGCCTTTGAAGATTATAGGGCCAAAGGAAATATCCTCCGATAACAAAGAGAAAGAAGCTTTCTGAAAAACTTCTTTGTGTTCTGTGAAATCATCTCACAGAGATACAGCTTTCCCCTCAAGAAGCCTTTCGCTAAGCCAATTCTTGTGGAATTGGCAAAGTGATATTAGGAAGCCCTTAGATGGCTATGGTGAAAAAGGAAATTTCCTCAGATGAAATCTGGAAAGAAGCTTTCTGAGAAACTACGTAGTGTTCTCTTAATTCATCTCACAGAGTTACATCTGTATTTCGTGGATATCATTGCTAACCTTATTTCTGTGGAATCTGAGAACAGATATTTCGGATCCCTTTGAAGACTGTAGGGCCAAAGGAATTATCCTCCGATAACAAAGAGAAAGAAGCTTTCTGAGAAACTTCTTTGTGTCCTGTGAAATCATCTCACGGAGTTACAGCTTTCCCCTCCAGAAGCTTTTCGCTAAGACAGTTCTTGTGGAATTGGCAAAGTGATATTTGGAAGCCCATAGAGGGCTATGGTGAAAAAGGAAATATCCTCAGATGAAATCTGGAAAGAAGCTTTCTGAGAAACTGCTGAGTGTTCTGTTAATTCATCTCACAGAGTTACATCTGTATTTCGTGGATCTCTTTGCTAGCCTTATTTCTGTGGAATCTGAGAACAGATATTTCGGATCCCTTTGAAGACTACAGGGCCAAAGGAAATATCCTCCGATAACAAAGAGAAAGAAGCTTTCTGAGAAACTTCTTTGTGTTCTGTGAAATCACCTCACAGAGGTACAGCTTTCCATAGAAGAACCCATTCGCTAAGACAGTTCTTGTGGAATTGGCAAAGTGATATTTGGATGCCCACAGAGGGCTATGGTGAAAAAGGAAATATCCTCAGATGAAATCTGGAAAGAAGCTTTCTGAGAAACTGCTTAGTGTTCTGTTAATTCATCTCACAGAGTTACATCTGTACTTCGTGGATCTCTTTGCTAGCCTTATTTCTGTGGAATCTGAGAACAGATATTTCGGATCCCTTTGAAGATTATAGGGCCAAAGGAAATATCCTCCGATAACAAAGAGAAAGAAGCTTTCTGAGAAACTTCTTTGTGTTCTGTGAAATCATCTCACAGAGTTACAGCTTTCCCCTCAAGAAGCCTTTCGCTAAGACAGTTCTTGTGGAATTTGCAAAGTGATATTTGGAAGTCCTTAGAGAGCTATGGTGAAAAAGGAAATATCCTCAGATGAAATCTGGAAAGAAACTTTCTGAAGAACTGCTTAGTGTTCTGTTAATTCATCTCACAGAGTTACATCTGTATTTCGTGGATCTCTTTGCTAGCCTTATTTCAGTGGAACCTGAGAACAGATATTTCGGATCCCTTTGAAGAATATAGGGCCAAAGGAAATATCCACCGATAACAAAGAGAAAGAAGCTTTCTGAGAAACTTCTTTGTATTCTGTGAAATCATCTCACAGAGTTACAGCTTTCACCTCAAGAAGTCTTTCGTTAAGACAGTTCTTGTGGAATTGGCAAAGTGATATTTGGATGCCCTTAAAGGGCTATGGTGAAAAAGGAAATATTCTCCGATGAAATCTGGAAAGAAGCTTTCTGAGAAACTGTTTAGTGTTCTCTTAATTCATCTCAGAGTGTTACATCTGTGTTTCGTGGATGTCTTTGCTAGCCTTATTTCTGTGGAATCTGAGAACAGATATTTCGGATCCCTTTGAAGACGATAGGGCCAAAGGAAATATCCTCCGATAACAAAGAGAAAGAAGCTTTCTGAGAAACTTCTTTGTGTTCTGTGAAATCATCTCACAGAGTTACAGCTATCCCCTCCAGAATCCTTTCGCTAAGGCAGTTCTTGTGGAATTGGCAAAGTGATATTTGGATGCCCTTAGAGGGCTATGGTGAAAAAGGAAATATCCTCCGATGAAATCTGGAAAGAAGCTTTCTGAGAAACTGTTTAGTGTTCTGTTAATTCATCTCAGAGAGTTACATCTGTGTTTCGTGGATCTCTTTGCTAGCCTTATTTCTGTGGAATCTGGGAACAGATAGTTCGGATCCCTTTGAAGACGATAGGGCCAAAGGAAATATCCTCCGATAACAAAGAGAAAGAAGCTTTCTGAGAAACTTCTTTGTGTTCTGTGAAATCATCTCACAGAGTTACAACTTTCCCCTCAAGAAGCCTTTCTCTAAGACAGTTCTTGTGGAATTGGCAAAGTGATATTTGGAAGCCCATAGAGGGCTACGGTGAAAAAGGAAATATCCTCAAATGAAATCTGGAAAGAAGCTTTCTGAGAAACTGCTTAGTGTTCTGTTAATTCATCTCACAGAGTTACATCTGTATTTCGTGGATCTCTTTGCTAGCCTTATTTCTGTGGAATCTGAGAACAGATATTTCGGATCCCTTTGAAGACTATAGGGCCAAAGGAAATATCCTCCGTAACAAAGACAAAGAAGCTTTCTGAGAAACTTCTTTGTGTTCTGTGAATCATCTCACAGAGGTACAGCTTTCCATAGAAGACGCCATTCGCTAAGACAGTTCTTGTGGAATTGGCAAAGTGATATTTGGATGCCCATAGAGGGCAATGGTGAAAAAGGAAATATCCTCAGATGAAATCTGGAAAGAAGCTTTCTGAGAAACTGCTTAGTGTTCTGTTAATTCATCTCACAGAGTTACATCTGTACTTTGTGGATCTCTTTGCTAGCCTTATTTCTGTGGAATCTGAGAACAGATATTTCGGATGCCGTTGAAGACTATAGGGCCAAAGGAAATATCCTCCGATAACAAAGACAAAGAAGCTTTCTGAGAAACTTCTTTGTGTTCTGTGAAATCATCTCACAGAGATACAGCTTTCCCCTCAAGAAGCCTTTCGCTAAGCCAATTCTTGTGGAATTGGCAAAGTGATATTGGGAAGCCCATAGAGGGCTATGGTGAAAAAGAAAATTTCCTCAGATGAAATCTGGAAAGAAGCTTTCTGAGAAACTTCTTAGTGTTCTGTTAATTCATCTAACAAAGTTACATCTGTATTTCGTGGATCTCTTTGCTAACATTATTTCTGTGGATTCTGAGAACAGATATTTCGGATCCCTTTGAAGACTGTAGGGCCAAAGGAATTATCCTCCGATAACAAAGAGAAAAAAGCTTTCTGAGAAACTTCTTTGTGTTCTGTGAAATCATCTCACAGAGTTACACCTTTCCCCTCAAGAACAATTTCGCTAAGACAGATCTTGTGGAATTGGCAAAGTGGTATTTGGAAGCCCCTAGAGGGCTATGGTGAAAAAGGAAATATACTCAGATGAAATCTGGAAAGAAATTTTCTGAGAAACTGCTTAGTGTTCTGTTAATTCATCTCACAGAGTTACATCTGTATTTCGTGGATCTCTTTGCTAGACTTATTTCTGTGGAATCTGAGAACAGATATTTCGGATACCTTTGAAGACGATAGGGCTAAAGGAAATATCCTCCGATAACAAAGAGAAGGAAGCTTTCTGAGAAACTTCTTTGTGTTCTGTGAAATCATCTCACAGAGTTACACCTTTCCCCTCAAGAAGCCTTTCGCTAAACCAGTTCGTGTGGAATTGGCAAAGTGATATTTGGAAGCCCATAGACGGCTATGGTGAAAATGGAAATATACTCAGATGAAATCTGGAAAGAAGCTTCCTGAGAAACTGCTGAGTGTTCTGTTAATTCATCTCACAGAGTTACATCTGTATTTCGTGGAACTCTTTGCTAGCCTTATTTCTGTGTAATCTGAGAACAGATATTTCGGATACCTTTGAAGATTATAGGGTCAAAGACAATATCCTCCGATAACAAAGAGAAAGAAGCATTCTGAGAAACTTCTTTGTGTTCCATGAAATCATCTCACAGAGTTACAGCTTTCCCCTCAAGAAGCCTTTCGCTAAAACAGTTCTTGTGGAATTGGCAAAGTGATATTTGGAAGCCCATTGAGGGCTATGGTGAAAAAGGAAATATCCTCAGATGAAATCTGGAAAGAAGCTTTCTGAAGAACAGCTTAGTGTTCTGTTAATTCATCTCACAGAGTTACATCTGTATTTCGTGGATCTCTTTGCTAGCCTTATTTCTGTGGAATCTGAGATCAGATATTTCGGATCCCTTTGAAGACTATAGGGCCAAAGGAAACATCCTCCGATAACAAAGAGAAAGAAGCTTTCTGAGAAATTTTTTGTGTTCTGTGAAATCATCTCACAGAGTTACAGCTTTCCCCTACAGAAGGCTTTCGCCAAGACAGTTCTTGTGGAATTGGTAAAGTGATATTTGGATGCCCATTGAGGTCTATGGTGAAAAAGGAAATATCCTCAGATGAAATCTGGAAAGAAGCTTTCTGAGAAACTGCTTAGTGTTCTGTTAATTCATCTCAGAGAGTTACATCTGTATTTCGTGGATGTCTTTGCTAGCCTTATTTCTGTGGAATCTGAGAACAGATATTTCTTATCCCTTTGAAGACGATATGGCCATAGGAAATATCCTCTGATAACAAAGTGAAAGAAGCTTTCTGAGAACCTTCTCTGTGTTCTGTGAAATCATCTCACAGAGTTACAGCTTTCCCCTAAACAAGCCTTTCGCTAAGACAGTTCTTGTGGAATTGGCAAAGTGATATTGGGAAGCCCATAGAGGGCTACGGTGAAAAAGCAAATATCCTCAGATGAAATCTGGAAAGAAACTTTCTGAGAAACTGCTTAGTGTTCTGTTAATTCATCTCACAGACTTTCATCTGCATTTCGTGGATGTCTTTGCTAGCCTTATTTCTGTGGAATCTGAGAACAGATATTTCGGATCCCTTTGGAGACTATAGGGCCAAAGGAATTATCCTGCGATAACAAAGAGAAAGAAGCTTTTTGAGAAACTTCTTTGTGTTCTGTGAAATCATCTCACAGAGTTACAGCTTTCCCCTCCAGAAGCTTTTCGCTAAGACAGTTCTTGTGGAATTGGCAAAGTGATATTTGGAAGCCCATAGAGGGCTATGGTGAAAAAGGAAATATCCGCAGATGAAATCTGGAAAGAAACTTTCTGAGAAACTGCTTAGTGTTTTGTTAATTCATCTCACAGAGTTACATCTGTATTTCGTGGATCTCTTTGCTAGCCTTATTTCTGTGGAATCTGAGAACAGATATTTCGGATCCCTTTGAAGACGATAGGGCCAAAGGAAATATCCTCCGATAACAAAGAGAAAGAAGCTTTCTGAGAAACTTCTTTGTGTTCTGTGAAATCATCTCATAGAGTTACAGCTTTCCCCTCAAGAAGCCTTTCGCTAAGCCAGTTCTTGTGGAATTGGCAAAGTGATATTTGGAAGTCCTTAGAGGGCTATGGTGAAAAAGGAAATATCCTCAGATGAAATCTGGAAAGAAGCTTTCTGAAGAACTGCTTAGTGTTCTGTTAATTCATCTCACAGAGTTACATCTGTATTTCGTGGATCTCTTTGCTAGCCTTATTTCAGTGGAATCTGAGAACAGATATTTCGGATCCCTTTGAAGACTATAGGGCCAAAGGAAATATCCACCGATAACAAAGAGAAAGAAGCTTTCTGAGAAACTTCTTTGAATTCTGTGAAATCATCTCACAGAGTTACAGCTTTCACCTCAAGAAGTCTTTCGTTAAGAGAGTTCTTGTGGAATTGGCAAAGTGATATTTGGAAGCCCCTAGAGGGCTATGGTGAAAAAGGAAATTTCCTCAGTGAAATCTGGAAAGAAGCTTACTGAGAAACTTCTTAGTGTTCTGTTAATTCATCTCACAGAGTTACATCTGTATTTCGTGGATCTCTTTGCTAGCCTTATTTCTGTGGAATCTGAGAACAGATATTTCGGATACATTTGAAGACTACAGGGCCAAAGGAAATATCCTCCGATAACAAAGAGAAAGAAGCTTTCTGAGAAACTTCTTTGTGTTCTGTGAAATCACCTCACAGAGGTACAGCTTTCCATAGATGAAGCCATTCTCTAAGACAGTTCTTGTGTAATTGGGAAAGTGATATTTGGATGCCCACAGAGGGCTATGGTGAAAAAGGAAATATCCGCAGATGAAATCTGGAAAGAAGCTTTCTGAGAAACTGCTTAGTGTTCTGTTAATTCATCTCACAGAGTTACATCTGTATTTCGTGGATCTCTTTGCTAGCCTTATTTCTGTGGAATCTGAGAACAGATATTTCGGATCCCTTTGAAGACTATAGGGCCAAAGGAAATATCCTCCGATAACAAAGAGAAAGAAGCTTTCTGAGAAACTTCTTTGTGTTCTGTGAAATCACCTCATAGAGTTACAGCTTTCCCCTCAAGAAGCCTTTCGCTAAGCCAGTTCTTGTGGAATTGGCAAAGTGATATTTGGAAGCCCATAGACGGCTATGGAGAAAAAGGAAATATCCTCAGATGAAATCTGGAAAGAAGCTTTCTGAGAAACTGGTTAGTGTTCTGTTAATTCATCTCATAGAGTTACATCTGTATTTCGTGGATCTCTTTGCTAGCCTTATCTCTGTGGAATCTGAGAACAGGTATTTCGTATCCCTTTGAATGTTATAGGGCCAAAGGAAATATCCTCCGATAACAAAGAGAAAGAAGCTTTCTGAGAAACTTCTTTGTGTTCTGTGAAATCATCTCACAGAGTTACAGCTTTCCCCTCAAGAAGCCTTTCGCTAAGACAGTTCTTGTGGAATTGGCAAAGTGATATTTGGAAGTCCTTAGAGAGCTATGGTGAAAAAGGAAATATCCTCAGATGAAATCTGGAAAGAAGCTTTCTGAAGAACGGCTTAGTGTTCTGTTAATTCATCTCACAGAGTTACATCTGTATTTCGTTGATCTCTTTGCTAGCCTTATTTCAGTGGAATCTGAGAACAGATATTTCGGATCCCTTTGAAGACGATAGGGCCAAAGGAAATATCCTCCGATAACAAAGACAAAGAAGCTTTCTGAGAAACTTCTTTGTGTTCTGTGAAATCATCTCACAGAGGTACAGCTTTCCATAGAAGAAGCCATTCGCTAAGACAGTTCTTGTGGAATTCGCAAAGGGATATTTGGATGCCCATAGAGGGCTATGGTGAAAAAGGAAATATCCTCAGATGAAATCTGGAAAGAAGCTTTCTGAGAAACTGCTTAGTGTTCTGTTAATTCATCTCACAGAGTTACATCTGTACTTCGTGGATCTCTTTGCTAGCCTTATTTCTGTGGAATCTGAGAACAGATATTTCGAATCCCTTTGAAGACTATAGGGCCAAAGGAAATATCCTCCGTAACAAAGACAAAGAAGCTTTCTGAGAAACTTCTTTGTGTTCTGTGAAATCATCTCACAGAGGTACAGCTTTCCATAGAAGAAGCTATTCGCTAAGACAGTTCTTGTGGAATTGGCAAAGTGATATTTGGATGCCCATAGAGGGCAATGGTGAAAAAGGAAATATCCTCAGATGAAATCTGGAAAGAAGCTTTCTGAGAAACTGCTTAGTGTTCTGTTAATTCATCTCACAGAGTTCATCTGTACTTCGTGGATCTCTTTGCTAGCCTTATTTCTGTGGAATCTGAGAACAGATATTTCGGATGCCTTTGAAGACTATAAGGCCAAAGGAAATATCCTCCGATAACAAAGACAAAGAAGCTTTCTGAGAAACTTCTTTGTGTTCTGTGAAATCATCTCACAGAGATACAGCTTTCCTCTCAAGAAGCCTTTCGCTAAGCCAATTCTTGTGGAATTGGCAAAGTGATATTGGGAAGCCCATAGAGGGCTATGGTGAAAAAGGAAATATCCTCAGATGAATTCTGGAAAGAAGCTTTCTGAGAAACTGCTTAGTGTTCTGTTAATTCATCTCACAGAGTTACATCTATATGTCGAGGATCTCTTTGCTAGCCTTATTTCTGTGGAATCTGAGTACAGATATTACGGATCCCTTTGAAGATCATAGGGCCAAAGGAAATATCGTCCGATAACAAAGAGAAAGAAGCTTTCTGAGAAACTTCTTTGTATTCTGTGAAATCATCTCACACAGTTACAGCTTTCCCCTCAAGAAGCCTTTCGCTAAGACAGTTCTTGTGGAATTGGCAAAGTGATATTTGGAAGCCCATAGAGGGCTATGGTGAAAAAGGAAATGTCCTCAGATAAAATCTGGAAAGAAGCTTTCGGAGAAACTGCTTAGTGTTCTGTTAATTCATCTCACAGAGTTACAACTGTATTTCGTGGATCTCCTTGCTAGCCTTATTTCTGTGGAATCTGAGAACAGATATTTCGGATCCCTTTGAAGACGATAGGGCCAAAGGAAATATCCTCCGATAACAAAGAGAAAGAAGCTTTCTGAGAAACTTCTTTGTGTTCTGTGAAATCTTCTCACAGAGTTACACCTTTCCTCTCAACAAGCCTTTCGCTAAAACAGTTCTTGTGGAATTGGCAAAGTGATATTTGGAAGCCCAGAGAGGGCTACGGTGAAAAAGGAAATATCCTCAGATGAAATCTGGAAAGAAGCTTTCGGAGAAACTGCTTAGTGTTCTATTAATTCATCTCACAGAGTTACAACTGTATTTCGTGGATCTCCTTGCTAGCCTTATTTCTGTGGAATCTGAGAACAGATATTTCGGATCCCTTTGAAGACGATAGGGCCAAAGGAAATATCCTCCGATAACAAAGAGAAAGAAGCTTTCTGAGAAACTTCTTTGTGTTCTGTGAAATCTTCTCACAGAGTTACACCTTTCCTCTCAACAAGCCTTTCGCTAAGACAGTTCTTGTGGAATTGGCAAAGTGATATTTGGAAGCCCAGAGAGGGCTATGGTGAAAAAGGAAATATCCTCAGATGAAATCTGGAAAGAAGCTTTCTGAGAAACTGCTTAGTGTTCTGTTAATTCATCTCACAGAGTTACATCTGTATTTCGTGGATCTCTTTGCTAGCCTTATTTCTGTGGAATCTGAGAACAGATATTTCGGATCTCTTTGAAGACTATAGGGCCAAAGGAATTATCCTGCGATAACAAAGAGAAAGAAGCTTTCTGAGAAACTTCTTTGTGTTCTGTGAAATCATCTCACAGAGTTACAGCTTTCCCCTCCAGAAGCTTTTCGCTAAGACAGTTCTTGTGGAACTGGCAATGTGATATTTGGAAGCCCATATAGGGCTATGGTGAAAAAGGAAATATCCGCAGATGAAATCTGGAAAGAAGCTTTCTGAGAAACTGCTTAGTGTTCTGTTAATTCATCTCACAGAGTTACATCTGTATTTCGTGGATCTCTTTGCTAGATTTATTTCTGTGGAATCTGAGAACAGATATTTCGGATCCCTTTGAAGACGATAGGGCCAAAGGAAACATCCTCCGATAACAAAGAGAAAGAAGCTTTCGGAGAAACTTCTCTGTGTTCTGTGAAATCATCTCATAGAGTTACAGCTTTCCCCTCAAGAAGCCTTTCGCTAAGCCAGTTCTTGTGGAATTGGCAAAGTGATATTTGGAATCCCATAGACGGCTATGGTGAAAAAGGAAATATCCTACGATGAAATCCGGAAAGAAGCTTTCTGAGAAACTGCTTAGTGTTCTGTTAATTCATCTCACAGAGTTACATCTGTATTTCGTGGATCTCTTTGCTAGCCTTATCTCTGTGGAATCTGAGAACTGATATTTCGTATCCCTTTGAAGATTATAGGGCCAAAGGAAATATCCTCCGATAACAAAGAGAAAGAAGCTTTCTGAGAAACTTCTTTGTGTTCTGTGAAATCATCTCACAGAGTTACAGCTTTCCCCTCAAGAAGCCTTTCGCTAAGACAGTTCTTGTGGAATTGGCAAAGTGATATTTGGAAGTCCTTAGAGGGCTATGGTGAAAAAGGAAATATCCTCAGATGAAATCTGGAAAGAAGCTTTCTGAAGAACTGCTTAGTGTTCTGTTAATTCATCTCACAGAGTTACATCTGTATTTCGTGGATCTCTTTGCTAGCCTTATTTCAGTGGAATCTGAGAACAGATATTTCGGATCCCTTTGAAGACTATAGGGCCAAAGGAAATATCCACCGATAACAAAGAGAAAGAAGCTTTCTGAGAAACTTCTTTGTATTCTGTGAAATCATCTCACAGAGTTACAGCTTTCACCTCAAGAAGTCTTTCGTTAAGACAGTTCTTGTGGAATTGGCAAAGTGATATTTGGATGCCCTTAAAGGGCTATGGTGAAAAAGGAAATATCCTCCGATGAAATCTGGAAAGAAGCTTTCTGAGAAACTGTTTAGTGTTCTGTTAATTCATCTCAGAGAGTTACATCTGTATTTCGTGGATGTCTTTGCTAGCCTTATTTCTGTGGAATCTGAGAACAGATATTTCGGATCCATTTGAAGACGATAGGGCCAAAGGAAATATCCTCCAATAACAAAGAGAAAGAAGCTTTCTGAGAAACTTCTTTGTATTCTGTGAAATCATCTCACAGAGTTACAGCTATCCCCTCCAGAATCCTTTCGCTAAGACAGTTCTTGTGGAATTGGCAAAGTGATATTTGGATGCCCTTAGAGGGCTATGGTGAAAAAGGTAATATCCTATGAAGAAATCTGGAAAGAAGCTTTCTGAGAAACTGTTTAGTGTTCTGTTAATTCATCTCAGAGAGTTACATCTGTATATCGTGGATGTCTTTGCTAGCCTTATTTCTGTGGAATCTGAGAACAGATATTTCGGATCCCTTTGAAGACGATAGGGCCAAAGTAAATATCCTCCAATAACAAAGAGAAAGAAGCTTTCTGAGAAACTTCTTTGTGTTCTGTGAAATCATCTCACAGAGTTACAGCTTTCCCCTCCAGAATCCTTTTGCTAAGACAGTTCTTGTGGAATTGGCAAAGTGATATTTGGAAGCCCATAGAGGGCTATGGTGAAAAAGGAAATATCCTCATCTGAAATCTGGAAAGAAGCTGTCTGAGAAACTGCTTAGTGTTCTGTGAATTCATCTCACAGAGTTACATCTGTATTTCGTGGATCTCTTTGCTAGCCTTATTTCTGTGGAATCTGAGAACAGATAGTTCGGATCCCTTTGAAGACTATAGGGCCAAAGGAAATATCCTCTGATAACAAAGAGAAAGAAGCTTTCTGAGAAACTTCTTTGTGTTCTGTGAAATCATCTCACAGAGGTACAGCTTTCCATAGAAGAAGCCATACGCTAAGACAGTTCTTGTGGAATTGGCAAAGTGATATTTGGATGCCCATAGAGTGCAATGGTGAAAAAGGAAATATCCTCAGATGAAATCTGGAAAGAAGCTTTCTGAGAAACTGCTTAGTGTTCTGTTAATTCATCTCACAGAGTTACATCTGTACTTCGTGGATCTCTTTGCTAGCCTTATTTCTGTGGAATCTGAGAACAGATATTTCGGATGCCTTTGAAGATTATAGGGCCAAAGGAAATATCCTCCGATAACAAAGAGAAAGAAGCTTTCAGAAAAACTTCTTTGTGTTCTGTGAAATCATCTCACAGAGATACAGCTTTCCCCTCAAGAAGCCTTTCGCTAAGCCAATTCTTGTGGAATTGGCAAAGTGATATTAGGAAGCCCTTAGATGGCTATGGTGAAAAAGGAAATTTCCTCAGATGAAATCTGGAAAGAAGCTTTCTGAGAAACTACTTAGTGTTCTCTTAATTCATCTCACAGAGTTACATCTGTATTTCGTGGATATCATTGCTAACCTTATTTCTGTGGAATCTGAGAACAGATATTTCGGATCCCTTTGAAGACTGTAGGGCCAAAGGAATTATCCTCCGATAACAAAGAGAAAGAAGCTTTCTGAGAAACTTCTTTGTGTCCTGTGAAATCATCTCACGGAGTTACAGCTTTCCCCTCCAGAAGCTTTTCGCTAAGACAGTTCTTGTGGAATTGGCAAAGTGATATTTGGAAGCCCATAGAGGGCTATGGTGAAAAAGGAAATATCCTCAGATGAAATCTGGAAAGAAGCTTTCTGAGAAACTGCTGAGTGTTCTGTTAATTCATCTCACAGAGTTACATCTGTATTTCGTGGATCTCTTTGCTAGCCTTATTTCTGTGGAATCTGAGAACAGATATTTCGGATCCCTTTGAAGACTACAGGGCCAAAGGAAATATCCTCCGATAACAAAGAGAAAGAAGCTTTCTGAGAAACTTCTTTGTGTTCTGTGAAATCACCTCACAGAGGTACAGCTTTCCATAGAAGAACCCATTCGCTAAGACAGTTCTTGTGGAATTGGCAAAGTGATATTTGGATGCCCACAGAGGGCTATGGTGAAAAAGGAAATATCCTCAGATGAAATCTGGAAAGAAGCTGTCTGAGAAACTGCTTAGTGTTCTGTTAATTCATCTCACAGAGTTACATCTGTACTTCGTGGATCTCTTTGCTAGCCTTATTTCTGTGGAATCTGAGAACAGATATTTCGGATCCCTTTGAAGATTATAGGGCCAAAGGAAATATCCTCCGATAACAAAGAGAAAGAAGCTTTCTGAGAAACTTCTTTGTGTTCTGTGAAATCATCTCACAGAGTTACAGCTTTCCCCTCAAGAAGCCTTTCGCTAAGACAGTTCTTGTGGAATTTGCAAAGTGATATTTGGAAGTCCTTAGAGAGCTATGGTGAAAAAGGAAATATCCTCAGATGAAATCTGGAAAGAAACTTTCTGAAGAACTGCTTAGTGTTCTGTTAATTCATCTCACAGAGTTACATCTGTATTTCGTGGATCTCTTTGCTAGCCTTATTTCAGTGGAATCTGAGAACAGATATTTCGGATCCCTTTGAAGAATATAGGGCCAAAGGAAATATCCACCGATAACAAAGAGAAAGAAGCTTTCTGAGAAACTTCTTTGTATTCTGTGAAATCATCTCACAGAGTTACAGCTTTCACCTCAAGAAGTCTTTCGTTAAGACAGTTCTTGTGGAATTGGCAAAGTGATATTTGGATGCCCTTAATGGGCTATGGTGAAAAAGGAAATATTCTCCGATGAAATCTGGAAAGAAGCTTTCTGAGAAACTGTTCAGTGTTCTCTTAATTCATCTCAGAGTGTTACATCTGTGTTTCGTGGATGTCTTTGCTAGCCTTATTTCTGTGGAATCTGAGAACAGATATTTCGGATCCCTTTGAAGACGATAGGGCCAAAGTAAGTATCCTCCGATAACAAAGAGAAAGAAGCTTTCTGAGAAACTTCTTTGTGTTCTGTGAAATCATCTCACAGAGTTACAGCTATCCCCTCCAGAATCCTTTCGCTAAGGCAGTTCTTGTGGAATTGGCAAAGTGATATTTGGATGCCCTTAGAGGGCTATGGTGAAAAAGGAAATATCCTCCGATGAAATCTGGAAAGAAGCTTTCTGAGAAACTGTTTAGTGTTCTGTTAATTCATCTCAGAGAGTTACATCTGTGTTTCGTGGATCTCTTTGCTAGCCTTATTTCTGTGGAATCTGGGAACAGATAGTTCGGATCCCTTTGAAGACGATAGGGCCAAAGGAAATATCCTCCGATAACAAAGAGAAAGAAGCTTTCTGAGAAACTTCTTTGTGTTCTGTGAAATCATCTCACAGAGTTACAACTTTCCCCTCAAGAAGCCTTTCTCTAAGACAGTTCTTGTGGAATTGGCAAAGTGATATTTGGAAGCCCATAGAGGGCTACGGTGAAAAAGGAAATATCCTCAAATGAAATCTGGAAAGAAGCTTTCTGAGAAACTGCTTAGTGTTCTGTTAATTCATCTCACAGAGTTACATCTGTATTTCGTGGATCTCTTTGCTAGCCTTATTTCTGTGGAATCTGAGAACAGATATTTCGGATCCCTTTGAAGACTATAGGGCCAAAGGAAATATCCTCCGTAACAAAGACAAAGAAGCTTTCTGAGAAACTTCTTTGTGTTCTGTGAAATCATCTCACAGAGGTACAGCTTTCCATAGAAGAAGCCATTCGCTAAGACAGTTCTTGTGGAATTGGCAAAGTGATATTTGGATGCCCATAGAGGGCAATGGTGAAAAAGGAAATATCCTCAGATGAAATCTGGAAAGAAGCTTTCTGAGAAACTGCTTAGTGTTCTGTTAATTCATCTCACAGAGTTACATCTGTACTTTGTGGATCTCTTTGCTAGCCTTATTTCTGTGGAATCTGAGAACAGATATTTCGGATGCCGTTGAAGACTATAGGGCCAAAGGAAATATCCTCCGATAACAAAGACAAAGAAGCTTTCTGAGAAACTTCTTTGTGTTCTGTGAAATCATCTCACAGAGATACAGCTTTCCCCTCAAGAAGCCTTTCGCTAAGCCAATTCTTGTGGAATTGGCAAAGTGATATTGGGAAGCCCATAGAGGGCTATGGTGAAAAAGAAAATTTCCTCAGATGAAATCTGGAAAGAAGCTTTCTGAGAAACTTCTTAGTGTTCTGTTAATTCATCTAACAAAGTTACATCTGTATTTCGTGGATCTCTTTGCTAACCTTATTTCTGTGGAATCTGAGAACAGATATTTCGGATCCCTTTGAAGACTGTAGGGCCAAAGGAATTATCCTCCGATAACAAAGAGAAAAAAGCTTTCTGAGAAACTTCTTTGTGTTCTGTGAAATCATCTCACAGAGTTACACCTTTCCCCTCAAGAACAATTTCGCTAAGACAGATCTTGTGGAATTGGCAAAGTGGTATTTGGAAGCCCCTAGAGGGCTATGGTGAAAAAGGAAATATACTCAGATGAAATCTGGAAAGAAATTTTCTGAGAAACTGCTTAGTGTTCTGTTAATTCATCTCACAGAGTTACATCTGTATTTCGTGGATCTCTTTGCTAGCCTTATTTCTGTGGAATCTGAGAACAGATATTTCGGATACTTTGAAGACGATAGGGCTAAAGGAAATATCCTCCGATAACAAAGAGAAGGAAGCTTTCTGAGAAACTTCTTTGTGTTCTGTGAAATCATCTCACAGAGTTACACCTTTCCCCTCAAGAAGCCTTTCGCTAAACCAGTTCGTGTGGAATTGGCAAAGTGATATTTGGAAGCCCATAGACGGCTATGGTGAAAATGGAAATATACTCAGATGAAATCTGGAAAGAAGCTTTCTGAGAAACTGCTGAGTGTTCTGTTAATTCATCTCACAGAGTTACATCTGTATTTCGTGGAACTCTTTGCTAGCCTTATTTCTGTGGAATCTGAGAACAGATATTTCGGATACCTTTGAAGATTATAGGGTCAAAGACAATATCCTCCGATAACAAAGAGAAAGAAGCATTCTGAGAAACTACTTTGTGTTCCATGAAATCATCTCACAGAGTTACAGCTTTCCCCTCAAGAAGCCTTTCGCTAAAACAGTTCTTGTGGAATTGGCAAAGTGATATTTGGAAGCCCATTGAGGGCTATGGTGAAAAAGGAAATATCCTCAGATGAAATCTGGAAAGAAGCTTTCTGAAGAACAGCTTAGTGTTCTGTTAATTCATCTCACAGAGTTACATCTGTATTTCGTGGATCTCTTTGCTAGCCTTATTTCTGTGGAATCTGAGATCAGATATTTCGGATCCCTTTGAAGACTATAGGGCCAAAGGAAACATCCTCCGATAACAAAGAGAAAGAAGCTTTCTGAGAAATTTTTTGTGTTCTGTGAAATCATCTCACAGAGTTACAGCTTTCCCCTACAGAAGGCTTTCGCCAAGACAGTTCTTGTGGAATTGGTAAAGTGATATTTGGATGCCCATTGAGGTCTATGGTGAAAAAGGAAATATCCTCAGATGAAATCTGGAAAGAAGCTTTCTGAGAAACTGCTTAGTGTTCTGTTAATTCATCTCAGAGAGTTACATCTGTATTTCGTGGATGTCTTTGCTAGCCTTATTTCTGTGGAATCTGAGAACAGATATTTCTTATCCCTTTGAAGACGATATGGCCAAAGGAAATATCCTCTGATAACAAAGTGAAAGAAGCTTTCTGAGAACCTTCTCTGTGTTCTGTGAAATCATCTCACAGAGTTACAGCTTTCCCCTAAACAAGCCTTTCGCTAAGACAGTTCTTGTGGAATTGGCAAAGTGATATTGGGAAGCCCATAGAGGGCTACGGTGAAAAAGCAAATATCCTCAGATGAAATCTGGAAAGAAACTTTCTGAGAAACTGCTTAGTGTTCTGTTAATTCATCTCACAGACTTTCATCTGCATTTCGTGGATGTCTTTGCTAGCCTTATTTCTGTGGAATCTGAGAACAGATATTTCGGATCCCTTTGGAGACTATAGGGCCAAAGGAATTATCCTGCGATAACAAAGAGAAAGAAGCTTTTTGAGAAACTTCTTTGTGTTCTGTGAAATCATCTCACAGAGTTACAGCTTTCCCCTCCAGAAGCTTTTCGCTAAGACAGTTCTTGTGGAATTGGCAAAGTGATATTTGGAAGCCCATAGAGGGCTATGGTGAAAAAGGAAATATCCGCAGATGAAATCTGGAAAGAAACTTTCTGAGAAACTGCTTAGTGTTTTGTTAATTCATCTCACAGAGTTACATCTGTATTTCGTGGATCTCTTTGCTAGCCTTATTTCTGTGGAATCTGAGAACAGATATTTCGGATCCCTTTGAAGACGATAGGGCCAAAGGAAATATCCTCCGATAACAAAGAGAAAGAAGCTTTCTGAGAAACTTCTTTGTGTTCTGTGAAATCATCTCATAGAGTTACAGCTTTCCCCTCAAGAAGCCTTTCGCTAAGCCAGTTCTTGTGGAATTGGCAAAGTGATATTTGGAAGTCCTTAGAGGGCTATGGTGAAAAAGGAAATATCCTCAGATGAAATCTGGAAAGAAGCTTTCTGAAGAACTGCTTAGTGTTCTGTTAATTCATCTCACAGAGTTACATCTGTATTTCGTGGATCTCTTTGCTAGCCTTATTTCAGTGGAATCTGAGAACAGATATTTCGGATCCCTTTGAAGACTATAGGGCCAAAGGAAATATCCACCGATAACAAAGAGAAAGAAGCTTTCTGAGAAACTTCTTTGTATTCTGTGAAATCATCTCACAGAGTTACAGCTTTCACCTCAAGAAGTCTTTCGTTAAGAGAGTTCTTGTGGAATTGGCAAAGTGATATTTGGAAGCCCCTAGAGGGCTATGGTGAAAAAGGAAATTTCCTCAGATGAAATCTGGAACGAAGCTTACTGAGAAACTTCTTAGTGTTCTGTTAATTCATCTCACAGAGTTACATCTGTATTTCGTGGATCTCTTTGCTAGCCTTATTTCTGTGGAATCTGAGAACAGATATTTCGGATACCTTTGAAGACTACAGGGCCAAAGGAAATATCCTCCGATAACAAAGAGAAAGAAGCTTTCTGAGAAACTTCTTTGTGTTCTGTGAAATCACCTCACAGAGGTACAGCTTTCCATAGATGAAGCCATTCTCTAAGACAGTTCTTGTGTAATTGGGAAAGTGATATTTGGATGCCCACAGAGGGCTATGGTGAAAAAGGGAATATCCGCAGATGAAATCTGGAAAGAAGCTTTCTGAGAAACTGCTTAGTGTTCTGTTAATTCATCTCACAGAATTACATCTGTATTTCGTGGATCTCTTTGCTAGCCTTATTTCTGTGGAATCTGAGAACAGATATTTCGGATCCCTTTGAAGACGATAGGGCCAAAGGAAATATCCTCCGATAACAAAGAGAAAGAAGCTTTCTGAGAAACTTCTTTGTGTTCTGTGAAATCACCTCATAGAGTTACAGCTTTCCCCTCAAGAAGCCTTTCGCTAAGCCAGTTCTTGTGGAATTGGCAAAGTGATATTTGGAAGCCCATAGACGGCTATGGAGAAAAAGGAAATATCCTCAGATGAAATCTGGAAAGAAGCTTTCTGAGAAACTGGTTAGTGTTCTGTTAATTCATCTCATAGAGTTACATCTGTATTTCGTGGATCTCTTTGCTAGCCTTATCTCTGTGGAATCTGAGAACAGGTATTTCGTATCCCTTTGAATGTTATAGGGCCAAAGGAAATATCCTCCGATAACAAAGAGAAAGAAGCTTTCTGAGAAACTTCTTTGTGTTCTGTGAAATCATCTCACAGAGTTACAGCTTTCCCCTCAAGAAGCCTTTCGCTAAGACAGTTCTTGTGGAATTGGCAAAGTGATATTTGGAAGTCCTTAGAGAGCTATGGTGAAAAAGGAAATATCCTCAGATGAAATCTGGAAAGAAGCTTTCTGAAGAACTGCTTAGTGTTCTGTTAATTCATCTCACAGAGTTACATCTGTATTTCGTTGATCTCTTTGCTAGCCTTATTTCAGTGGAATCTGAGAACAGATATTTCGGATCCCTTTGAAGACGATAGGGCCAAAGGAAATATCCTCCGATAACAAAGACAAAGAAGCTTTCTGAGAAACTTCTTTGTGTTCTGTGAAATCATCTCACAGAGGTACAGCTTTCCATAGAAGAAGCCATTCGCTAAGACAGTTCTTGTGGAATTCGCAAAGTGATATTTGGATGCCCATAGAGGGCTATGGTGAAAAAGGAAATATCCTCACATGAAATCTGGAAAGAAGCTTTCTGAGAAACTGCTTAGTGTTCTGTTAATTCATCTCACAGAGTTACATCTGTACTTCGTGGATCTCTTTGCTAGCCTTATTTCTGTGGAATCTGAGAACAGATATTTCGAATCCCTTTGAAGACTATAGGGCCAAAGGAAATATCCTCCGTAACAAAGACAAAGAAGCTTTCTGAGAAACTTCTTTGTGTTCTGTGAAATCATCTCACAGAGGTACAGCTTTCCATAGAAGAAGCTATTCGCTAAGACAGTTCTTGTGGAATTGGCAAAGTGATATTTGGATGCCCATAGAGGGCAATGGTGAAAAAGGAAATATCCTCAGATGAAATCTGGAAAGAAGCTTTCTGAGAAACTGCCTAGTGTTCTGTTAATTCATCTCACAGAGTTCATCTGTACTTCGTGGATCTCTTTGCTAGCCTTATTTCTGTGGAATCTGAGAACAGATATTTCGGATGCCTTTGAAGACTATAGGGCCAAAGGAAATATCCTCCGATAACAAAGACAAAGAAGCTTTCTGAGAAACTTCTTTGTGTTCTGTGAAATCATCTCACAGAGATACAGCTTTCCCCTCAAGAAGCCTTTCGCTAAGCCAATTCTTGTGGAATTGGCAAAGTGATATTGGGAAGCCCATAGAGGGCTATGGTGAAAAAGGAAATATCCTCAGATGAATTCTGGAAAGAAGCTTTCTGAGAAACTGCTTAGTGTTCTGTTAATTCATCTCACAGAGTTACATCTATATGTCGAGGATCTCTTTGCTAGCCTTATTTCTGTGGAATCTGAGTACAGATATTACGGATCCCTTTGAAGATCATAGGGCCAAAGGAAATATCGTCCGATAACAAAGAGAAAGAAGCTTTCTGAGAAACTTCTTTGTATTCTGTGAAATCATCTCACACAGTTACAGCTTTCCCCTCAAGAAGCCTTTCGCTAAGACAGTTCTTGTGGAATTGGCAAAGTGATATTTGGAAGCCCATAGAGGGCTATGGTGAAAAAGGAAATGTCCTCAGATAAAATCTGGAAAGAAGCTTTCGGAGAAACTGCTTAGTGTTCTGTTAATTCATCTCACAGAGTTACAACTGTATTTCGTGGATCTCCTTGCTAGCCTTATTTCTGTGGAATCTGAGAACAGATATTTCGGATCCCTTTGAAGACGATAGGGCCAAAGGAAATATCCTCCGATAACAAAGAGAAAGAAGCTTTCTGAGAAACTTCTTTGTGTCTGTGAAATCTTCTCACAGAGTTACACCTTTCCTCTCAACAAGCCTTTCGCTAAAACAGTTCTTGTGGAATTGGCAAAGTGATATTTGGAAGCCCAGAGAGGGCTACGGTGAAAAAGGAAATATCCTCAGATGAAATCTGGAAAGAAGCTTTCTGAGAAACTGCTTAGTGTTCTGTTAATTCATCTCACAGAGTTACATCTGTATTTCGTGGATCTCTTTGCTAGCCTTATTTATGTGCAATCTGAGAACAGATATTTCGGATCCCTTTGAAGACCATAGGGCCAAACGAAATATACTCCGATAAGAAAGAGAACGAAGCTTTCTGAGAAACTTCTTTGTGTTCTGTGAAATGATCTCACAGAGTTACAGCTTTCTCCTCAAGAAGCCTTTCGCTAAGACAGTTCTTGTGGAATTGGCAAAGTGATATTTGGAAGCCCATAGAGGGCTATGGTGAAAAAGGAAATATCCTCAGATGAAATCTGGAAAGAAGCTTTCTGAGAAACTGCTTAGTGTTCTGTTAATTCATCTCACAGAGTTACATCTGTATTTCGAGGATCTCTTTGCTAGCCTTATTTCTATGGAATCTGAGAACAGATATTTCAGATCCCTTTGAAGACTATAGGGCCAAAGGAAATATCCTCTGATAACAAAGAGAAAAAAGGTTTCTGAGAAACTTCTTTGTATTCTGTGAAATCATCTCACAGCGTTACAGCTTTCCCCTCAAGAAGCCTTTAGCTAAGACAGTTCTTGTGGAATTGGCAAAGTGATATTTGGAATCCCCTAGAGGGCTATGGTGAAAATGGAAATATCGTCAGATGAAATCTGGAAAGAGCTTTCTGAGAATCTGCTTAGTGTTCTGTTAATTCATCTCACAGAGTTACAGCTGTATTTCTTCGATGTCTTTGCTAGCCTTATTTCTGTGGAATCTGAGAAGAGATATTTCGGATCCCTTTGAAGACTATAGGGCCAAATGAAATATCCTCCGATAAAAAAGAGAAAGAAGCTTTCTGAGAAACTTCTTTGTGTTCGGTGAAATCATCTCACAGAGTTACAGCTTTCCCCTCAACAAGCCTTTCGCTAAGACAGTTCTTGTGGAATTGGCAAAGTGATATTTGGAAGCCCATAGAGGGCTATTGTGAAAAAGGAAATGTCCTCAGATGAAATCTGGAAAGAAGCTTTCGGAGAAACAGCTTAGTGTTCTGTTAATTCATCTCACAGAGTTACAACGGTATTTCGTGGATCTCCTTGCTTGCCTTATTTCTGTGGAATCTGAGAACAGATATTTCGGGTCCCTTTGAAGACGATAGGGCCAAAGGAAATATCCTACGATAACAAAGAGAAAGAAGCTTTCTGAGAAACTTCTTTGTGTTCTGTGAAATCTTCTCACAGAGTTACACCTTTCCTCTCAACAAGCCTTTCGCTAAGACAGTTCTTGTGGAATTGGCAAAGTGATATTTGGAAGCCCAGAGAGGGCTATGGTGAAAAAGGAAATATCCTCAGATGAAATCTGGAAAGAAGCTTTCTGAGAAACTGCTTAGTGTTCTGTTAATTCATCTCACCGAGTTACATCTGTATTTCGTGGATCTCTTTGCTAGCCTTATTTCTGTGGAATCTGAGAACAGATATTTCGGATCCCTTTGAAGACTATAGGGCCAAAGGAAATATCCTCCGATAACAAAGAGAAAGAAGCTTTCTGAGAAACTTCTTTGTGTTCTGTGAAATCATCTCACAGAGTTACAGCTTTCTCCTCAAGAAGCCTTTCGCTAAGACAGTTCTTGTGGAATTGGCAAAGTGATATTTGGAAGCCCTAAGAGGGCTATGGTGAAAAAGGAACTATCCTCAGATGATGTCTTTAAGTAAGCTTTCTGAGAAACTGCTTAGTGTTCTTTTAATTCATCTCACAGAGTTACATCTGTATGTCGAGGATCTCTTTGCTAGCCTTATTTCTGTGGAATCTGAGTACAGATACTACGGATCCCTTTGAAGATCATAGGGCCAAAGGAAATATCGTCCGATAACAAAGAGAAAGAAGCTTTCTGAGAAACTTCTTTGTGTTCTGTGAAATCATCTAGCAGAGTTACAGCTTTCTCCTCAAGAAGCCCTTCGCTAAACAGTTATTGTGGAATTGGCAAAGTGATATTTGGAAGCCCTTAGACGGCTATGGTGAAAAAGGAAATATCCTCAGATGATATCTTTAAAGAAGCTTTCTGAGAAACTGCTTAGTGTTCTATTAATTCATCTCACAGAGTTACATCTGTATTTCGAGGATCTCTTTGCTAGCCTTATTTCTGTGGAATCTGAGTACAGATATTTCGGATCCCTTTGAAGACCATAGGGCCAAAGGAAATATCGTCCGATAACAAAGAGAAAGAAGCTTTCTGAGAAACTTCTTTGTGTTCTGTGAAATCATCTCACAGAGTTACAGCTTTCCCCTCAAGAAGCCTTTCGCTAAGAAAGTTCTTGTGGAATTGGCAAAGTGATATTTGGAAGCCCATAGAGGGCTATGGTGAAAAAGGAAATATCCTCAGATGAAATCTGGAAAGAAGCTTTCTGAGAAACTGCTTAGTGTTCTGTTAATTCATCTCACAGAGTTACATCTGTATTTCGTGGATCTCTTTGCTAGCCTTATTTATGTGGAATCTGAGAACATATATTTCGGATCCCTTTGAAGACCATAGGGCCAAACGACATATACTCCGATAACAAAGAGAAAGAAGCTTTCTGAGAAACTTCTTTCTGTTCTGTGAAATCATCTCACAGTGTTACAGCTTTCCCCTCAAGAAGCCTTTCGCTAAGACAGTTCTTGTGGAATTGGCAGAGTTATATTTGGAAGCCCTTAGAGGGCTATGGTGAAAAAGGAAATATCCTCCGATGAAATCTGGAAAGAAGGATTCTGAGAAACTGGTTAGTGTTCTGTTAATTCAACTCACAGAGTTACATCTGTATTTCCTGGATCTCTTTGCTAGCCTTATTTCTGTGGAATCTGAGAACAGATATTTCGGATCCCTTTGAAGACCATAGGGCCAAAGGAAATATCCTCCGATAACAAAGAGAAAGAAGCTCTCTGAGAAACTTCTTTGTGTTCTGTGAAATCATCTCACAGAGTTACAGCTTTCTCCTCAAGAAGCCTTTCGCGAAGACAGTTCTTGTGGAATTGGCAAAGTGATATTTGGAAGCCCATTGAGGGCTATGGTTAAAAAGGAAATACCCTCAGATGAAATCTGGAAAGAAGCTTTCTGAGAAACTGCTTAGTGTTCTGTTAATTCATCTCACAGAGTTACATCTGTATTTCGAGGATCTCTTTGCTAGCCTTATTTCTATGGAATCTGAGAACAGATATTTCAGATCCCTTTGAAGACTATAGGGCCAAAGGAAATATCCTCTGATAACAAAGAGAAAGAAGGTTTCTGAGAAACTTCTTTGTATTCTGTGAAATCATCTCACAGCGTTACAGCTTTCCCCTCAAGAAGCCTTTAGCTAAGACAGTTCTTGTGGAATTGGCAAAGTGATATTTGGAAGCCCTTAGAGGGCTATGGTGAAAAAGGAACTATCCTCAGATGATGTCTTTAAAGAAGCTTTCTGAGAAACTGCTTAGTGTTCTATTAATTCATCTCACAGAGTTACATCTGTATGTCGAGTATCTCTTTGCTAGCCTTATTTCTGTGGAATCTGAGTACAGATATTACGGATCCCTTTGAAGATCATAGGGCCAAAGGAAATATCGTCCGATAACAAAGAGAAAGAAGCTTTCTGAGAAACTTCTTTGTGTTCTGTGAAATCATCTCACAGAGTTACAGCTTTCCCCTCAAGAAGCCTTTCGCTAAGACAGTTCTTGTGGAATTGGCAAAGTGATATTTGGAAGCCCATAGAGGGCTATGGTGAAAAAGGAAATATCCTCCGATGAAATCTGGAAAGAAGGTTTCTGAGAAACTGGTTAGTGTTCTGTTAATTCATCTCACAGAGTTACATCTGTATTTCCTGGATCTCTTTGCTAGCCTTATTTCTGTGGAATCTGAGAACAGATATTTCGGATCCCTTTGAAGACCATAGGGCCAAACGAAATATCCTCCGATAACAAAGAGATAGAAGCTTTCTGAGAAACTTCTTTGTGTTCTGTGAAATCATCTCACAGAGGTACAGCTTTCTCCTCAAAAGCCTTTCGCTAAGACAGTTCTTGTGGAATTGGCAAAGTGATATTTGGAAGCCCATAGAGGGCTATGGTGAAAAAGGAAATATCCTCAGATGAAATCTGGAAAGAAGCTTTCTGAGAATCTGCTTAGTGTTCTGTTAATTCATCTCACAGAGTTACAACTGTATTTCGTGGATCTGTTTCCTAGCCTTATTTCTGTGGAATCTGAGAACAGATATTTCGGATCCCTTTGAAGACGATAGGGCCAAAGGAAATATCCTCCGATAACAAAGAGAAAGAAGCTTTCTGAGAAACTTCTTTGTGTTCTGTGAAATCTTCTCACAGAGTTACACCTTTCCTCTCAACAAGCCTTTCACTAAGACAGTTCTTGTGGAATTGGCAAAGTGATATTTGGAAGCCCAGAGAGGGCTATGGTGAAAAAGGAAATATCCTCAGATGAAATCTTTAAAGAAGCTTTCTGAGAAACTGCTTAGTGTTCTGTAAATTCATCTCACCGAGTTACATCTCTATTTCCTGGATCTCTTTGCTAGCCTTATTTCTGTGGAATCTGAGAACAGATATTTCGGATCCCTTTGAAGACTATAGGGCCAAAGGAAATATCCTCCGATAACAAAGAGAAAGAAGCTTTCTGAGAAACTTCTTTGAGTTCTGTGAAATCTTCTCACAGAGTTACACCTTTCCTCTCAACAAGCCTTTCACTAAGACAGTTCTTGTGGAATTGCAAAGTGATATTTGGAAGCCCAGAGAGGGCTATGGTGAAAAAGGAAATATCCTCAGATGAAATCTGGAAAGAAGCTTTCTGAGAAACTGCTTAGTGTTCTGTAAATTAATCTCACCGAGTTACATCTGTATTTCCTGGATCTCTTTGCTAGCCTTATTTCTGTGGAATCTGAGAACAGATATTTCGGATCCCTTTGAAGACTATAGGGCCAAAGGAAATATCCTCCGATAACAAAGAGAAAGAAGCTTTCTGAGAAACTTCTTTGTGTTCTGTGAAATCATCTCACAGAGTTACAGCTTTCTCCTCAAGAAACCTTTCGCTAAGACAGTTCTTGAGGAAATGGCAAAGTGATATTTGGAAGCCCTTAGAGGGCTATGGTTAAAAAGGAAATATCCTCAGATGATATCTTTAAAGAAGCTTTCTGAGAAACTGTTTAGTGTTCTATTAATTCATCTCACAGAGTTACATCTGTATTTCGAGGATCTCTTTGCTAGCCTTATTTCTGTGGAATCTGAGAACAGATATTTCGGATCCCTTTGAAGACCTTAGGGCCAAAGGAAATATCGTCCGATAACAAAGAGAAAGAAGCTTTCGGAGAAACTTCTTAGTGTTCTGTGAAATCATCTCACTGAGTTACACCTTTCCCCTCAAGAAGCCTTTCGCTAAGACAGTTCTTGTGGAATTGGCAAAGTGATATTTGGAAGCCCTGAGAGGGCTATGGTGAAAAAGGAAATATCCTCAGATGAAATCTGGAAAGAAGCTTTATGAGAAACTGCTTAGTGTTCTGTTAATTCATCTCACAGACTTACATCTGTATTTCGTGGATCTCTTTGCTAGCCTTATTTCTGTGGAATCTGAGAACAGATATTTCGGATCCCTTTGAAGACCATAGGGCCAAACGAAATATCCTCCGATAACAAAGAGAAAGAAGCTTTCTGAGAAACTTCTTTGTGTTCTGTGAAATCATCTCACAGAGTTACAGCTTTCCCCTCAAGAAGCCTTTCGCTAAGACAGTTCTTGCGGAATTGGCAAAGTGATATTTGGAAGCCCTTAGAGGGCTATGGTGAAAAAGGAAATATCCTCAGATGATATCTTTAAAGAAGCTTTCTGAGAAACTGCTTAGTGTTCTATTAATTCATCTCACAGAGTTACATCTGTATTTCGAGGATCTCTTTGCTAGCCTTATTTCTGAGGAATCTGAGTACAGATATTTCGGATCCCTTTGAAGACCATAGGGCAAAAGGAAATATCGTCCGATAACAAAGAGAAAGAAGCTTTCTGAGAAACTTCTTTGTGTTCTGTGAAATCATCTCACAGAGTTACAGCTTTCCCCTCAAGAAGCCTTTCCCTAAGACAGTTCTTGTGGAATTGGCAAAGTGATATTTGGAAGCCCATAGAGGGCTATGGTGAAAAAGGAAATATCCTGCGATGAAATCTGGAAAGAAGCTTTCTGAGAAACTGAGTAGTGTTTTGTTAATTCATCTCACAGAGTTACATCTGTATTTCGTGGATCTCTTTGTTAGCCTAATTTCTGTGGAATCTGAGAACAGATATTTCGGATCCCTTGAAGACTATAGGGCCAAAGGAAATATCCTCCGATAACAAAGAGAAAGAAGGTTTCTGAGAAACTTCTTTGTGTTCTGTGAAATCAGCTCACAGAGTTACAGCTTTCCCCTCAAGAAGCCTTTCACTAAGACAGTTCTTTTGGAATTGGCAAATTGATATTTGGAAGCCCAGAGAGGGCTATGGTGAAAAAGGAAATATCCTCAGATGAAATCTGGAAAGAAGCTTTCTGAGAAACTGCTTAGTGTTCTGTTAATTCATCTCACAGAGTTACATCTGTATTTCGAGGATCTCTTTGCTAGCCTTATTTCTGTGGAATCTGAGAGCAGATATTTCGGATCCCTTGGAAGACCATAGGGCCAAAGGAAATATCCTCCGATAACAAAGAGAAAGAAGCTTTCTGAGAAACTTCTTTGTGTTCTGTGAAATCATCTCACCGAGTTAGAGCTTTCTACTCAAGAAGCCTTTCGCTAAGACAGTTCTTGTGGAATTGGCCAAGTGATATTTGGAAGCCCATAGAGGGCTATGGTGAAAAAGGAAATATCCTCAGATGAAATCTGGAAAGAAGCTTTCTGAGAAACTGCTTAGTGCTCTGTTAATTCATCTCACAGAGTTACAACTGTATTTCGTGGATCTCTTTGGTAGCCTTATTTCTGTGGATTCTGAGAACAGATAATTCGGATCCCTTTGAAGACGATAGGGCCTAAGGAAATATCCACCATTAACAAAGAGAAAGAAGCTTTCTGAGAAACTTCTTTGTGTTCTGTGAAATCTTCTCACAGAGTTACACCTTTTCTCTCAACAAGCCTTTCGCTAAGACAGTTCTTGTGGAATTGGCAAAGTGATATTTGGAAGCCGAGAGAGGGCTATGTTGAAAAAGGAAATATCCTCAGATGAAATCTGGAAAGAAGCTTTCTGAGAAACTGCTTTGTGTTCTGTTAATTCATCTCACCGAGTTACATCTGTATTTCGTGGATCTCTTTGCTAGCCTTATTTCTGTGGAATCTGAGAACAGATATTTCGGATCCCTTTGAAGACTATAGGGCCAAAGGAAATATCCTCCGATAACAAAGAGAAAGAAGCTTTCTGAGAAACTTCTTTGTGTTCTGTGAAATCATCTCATAGAGTTACACTTTTCCCCTCAAGAAGCCTTTCGCTAAGACAGTTCTTGTGGAATTGGCAAAGTGATATTTGGAAGCCCATAGAGAGCTATGGTGAAAAAGGAAATATCCTCAGATGAAATCTGGAAAGAAGCTTTCTGAGAAACTGCTTAGTGTTCTGCTAATTCATCTCACAGAGGTACATCTGTATTTCTTTGATCTCTTTGCTAGCCTTATTTCTGTGGAATCTCAGAACAGATATTTCGGATCCCTTTGAAGACCATAGGGCCAAACGAAATATACTCTGATAACAAAGAGAAAGAAGCTTTCTGAGAAACTTCTTTGTTTTCTGTGAAATCATCTCACAGAGTTACAGCTTTCTCCTAAAGAAACCTTTCGCTAAGACAGTTCTTGTGGAATGGGCAAAGTGATATTTGGAAGCCCTTAGAGGGCTATGGTGAAAAAGGAAATATCCTCAGATGAAATCTGGAAAGAAGCTTTCTGAGAAACTGCTTAGTATTCTGTAAATTCATCTCACAGAGTTACATCTCTATTTCTTTGATCTCTTTGCTAGCCTTATATCTGTGGAATCTGAGAACAGATATTTCGGATCCCTTTGCAGACTATATGTCCAAAGTAAATATCCTCCGATAACAAAGAGAAAGAAGCTTTCTGAGAAACTTCTTTGTGTTCTGTGAAATCATCTCACAGAGTTACAGCTTTCCCCTCAAGAAGCCTTTCGCTAAGACAGTTCTTGTGGAATTGGCAACGTGATATTTGGAAGCCCATAGAGGGCTATGGTGAAAAAGGAAATATCGTCAGATGATGTCTTTAAAGAAGGTTTCTGAGAAACTGCTTAGTGTTCTATTAATTCATCGCACGGAGGTACATCTGTATTTCTTTGATCTCTTTGCTAGCCTTATTTCTGTGGAATCTGAAAACAGATATTTCGGATCCCTTTGAAGACCATAGGGCCAAACGAAATATGCTCCGATAACAAAGAGAAAGAAGCTTTCTGAGAAACTTCTTTGTGTCTGTGAAATCATCTCACAGAGTTACAGCTTTCACCTAAAATAGCCTTTCGCTAAGACAGTTCTTGTGGAATTGGCAAAGTGATATTTGGAAGCCCATAGAGGGCTATGGTGAAAAAGGAAATATCCTCCGATGAAATCTGGAAAGAAGGTTTCTGAGAAACTGGTTAGTGTTCTGTTAATTCATCTGACAGAGTTACATCTGTATTTCCTGGATCTCTTTGCTAGCCTTATTTCTGTGGAATCTGAGAACAGATATTTCGGATCCCTTTGAAGACCATAGGGCCAAACGAAATATCATCTGATAACAAAGAGAAAGAAGCTTTCTGAAACTTCTTTGTGTTCTGTGAAATCATCTCACAGAGTTACACCTTTCCCCTCAAGAAGCCTTTCGCTAAGACAATTCTTGTGGAATTGGCAAAGTGATATTTGGAAGCCCATAGAGGGCTATGGTGAAAAAGGAAATATCCTCAGATGAAATCTGGAAAGAAGCTTTCTGAGAAACTGCTTAGTGTTCTATTAATTCATCTCACAGAGTTACATCTGTATTTCGTGGATCTCTTTGCTAGCCTTATTCCTGTGGAATCTGAGAACAGATATTTCGGATCCCTTTGAAGACCATAAGGCCAAACGAAATATCGTCCGATAACAAAGAGAAAGAAGCTTTCTGAGAAACTTCTTTGTGTTCTGTGAAATCATCTCACAGAGTTACAGCTTTCCCCTCAAGAATCCTTTCGCTAAGACAGTTCTTGTGGAATTGGCCAAGTGATATTTGGAAGCCCATAGCGGGCTATGGTGAAAAAGGAAATGTCCTCAGATGAAATCTGGAAAGAAGCTTTCTGAGAAACTGCTTAGTGTTCTGTTAATTCATCTCACAGAGTTACATCTGTATTTCGTGGATCTCTTTGCTAGCCTTATTTCTGAGGAATCTGAGAACAGATATTTCAGATCCCTTTGACGACTATAGGGCCAAAGGATATATCCTCTGATAACAAGGAGAAAGAAGCTTTCTGAGAAACTTCTTTGTGTTCTGTGAAATCATCGCACAGCGTTTCAGCTTTCCCCTCAAGAAGCCTTTAGCTAAGACAGTTCTTGTGGAATTGGCAAAGTGATATTTGGAAGCCCCTCGAGGGCTATGGTGAAAAAGGAAATATCCTCAGATGAAATCTGGAAAGAAGCTTTCTGAGAATCTGCTTAGTGTTCTGTTAATACATCTCACAGAGTTACATCTGTATTTCGTGGATCTCTTTGCTAGCCTTATTTCTGTGGAATCTGAGAACAGATACTTCGGATCCCTTTGAAGGCGATAGGGCCAAAGGAAATATCCTCCGATAACAAAGAGAAAGAAGCTTTCTGAGAAACTTCTTTGTGTTCTGTGAAATCAGCTCACAGAGTTACAGCTTTCCCCTCAAGAAGCCTTTCGCTAAGACAGTTCTTGTGGAATTGGCAAAGTGATATTGGGAAGCCCATAGAGGGCTATGGTGAAAAAGGAAATATCCTCAGATGAAATCTGGAAAGAAGCTTTCTGAGAAACTGCTTAGTGTTCTGTTACTTCATCTCACAGAGTTACATCTGTATTTCGTGGATCTCTTTGCTAGCCTTATTTCTGTGGAATCTGAGTGCAGATATTTCGTATCCCTTTGAGACCATAGGGCCAAAGGAAATATCGTCCGATAACAAAGAGAAAGAAGCTTTCTGAGAAACTTCTTTGTGTTCTGTGAAATCATCTCACAGAGTTACACCTTTCCCCTCAAGAAGCCTTTCGCTAAGACAGTTCTTGTGGAATTGGCAAAGTGATATTTGGAAGCCCATAGAGGGCTATGGTGAAAAAGGAAATATCCTCAGATGAAATCTGGAAAGAAGCTTTCTGAGAAACTGCTTAGTGTTCTGTTAATTCAACTCACAGAGTTACATCTGTATTTCGTGGATCTCTTTGCTAGCCTTATTTCTGTGGAATCTGAGAACAGATATTTCGGATCCCTTTGAAGACCATAGGGCCAAACGAAATATTCTCCGATAACAAACAGAAAGAAGCTTTCTGAGAAACTTCTTTGTGTTCCGTGAAATCATCTCACAGAGTTACAGCTTTCCCCTCAAGAAGCCTTTCGCTAAGACAGTTCTTGTGGAATTGGCAAAGTGATATTTGGAAGCCCTTAGAGGGCTATGGTGAAAAAGGAAATATCCTCAGATGAAATCTGGAAAGAAACTTTCTGAGAAACTGCTTAGTGTTCTGTTAATTCATCTCACAGAGTTACATCTGTATTTCGTGGATCTCTTTGCTAGCCTTGTTTCTGAGGAATCTGAGAACAGAAATTTCAGATCCCTGTGACGACTATAGGGCCAAAGGATATATCATCTGATAACAACGAGAAAGAAGCTTTCTGAGAAACTTCTTTGTGTTCTGTGAAATCATCGCACAGCGTTACAGCTTTCCAATCTAGAAGTCTATAGCTAAGACAGTTCTTGTGGAATTGGCAAAGTGATATTTGGAACCCCCTAGAGGGCTATGGTGAAAAAGGAAATATCCTCAGATCAAACCTGGAAAGAACCATTCTGAGAATCTGCTTAGTGTTCTGTTAATTCATCTCACAGAGTTATATCTGTATTTCGTGGATCGCCTTGCCAGCCTTATTTCTGTGGAATCTGAGAACAGATATTTCGGATCCCTTTGAAGACTATAGGGCCAAAGGAAATATCCTCCGATAACAAAGAGAAAGAAGCTTTCTGAGAAACTTCTTTGTGTTCTGTGAAATCATCTCACAGAGTTACAGCTTTCTCCTCAAGAAGCCTTTCACTAAGACAGTCATTGTGGAATTGGCAAAGTGATATTTGGAAGCACCTAAAAGGGCTATGGTGAAAAAGGAAATATCCTCAGATGATATCTTTAAAGAAGCTTTCTGAGAAACTGCTTAGTGTTCTATTAATTCATCTCACAGAGTTACATCTGTATTTCGAGGATCTCTTTGCTAGCCTTATTTCTGTGGAATCTGAGTACAGATATTTCGGATCCCTTTGAAGACCATAGGGCCAAAGGAAATATCGTCCGATAACAAAGAGAAAGAAGCTTTCTGAGAAACTTCTTTGTGTTCTGTGAAATCATCTCACAGAGTTACAGCTTTCCCCTCAAGAAGCCTTTCGCTAAGACAGTTCTTGTGGAATTGGCAAAGTGATATTTGGAAGCCCATAGAGGGCTATGGTGAAAAAGAAAATATCCTCCGATGAAATCTGGAAAGAAGGTTTCTGAGAAACTGCTTAGTGTTCTGTTAATTCATCTCACAGAGTTACATCTCTATTTCCTGGATCTCTTTGCTAGCCTTATTTCTGTGGAATCTGAGAACAGATATTTCGGATCCGTTTGAAGACTATAGGGCCAAAGGAAATATCCTCCGATAACAAAGAGAAAGAAGCTTTCTGAGAAACTTCTTTGAGTTCTGTGAAATCTTCTCACAGAGTTACACCTTTCCTCTCAACAAGCCTTTCACTAAGACAGTTCTTCTGGAATTGCAAAGTGATATTTGGAAGCCCAGAGAGGGCTATGGTGAAAAAGGAAATATCCTCAGATGAAATCTGGAAAGAAGCTTTCTGAGAAACTGCTTAGCGTTCTGTAAATTCATCTCACCGAGGTACATCTGTATTTCCTGGATCTCTTTGCTAGCCTTATTTCTGTGGAATCTGAGAACAGATATTTCGGATCCCTTTGAAGACTATAGGGCCAAAGGAAATATCCTCCGATAACAAAGAGAAAGAAGCTTTCTGAGAAACTTCTTTGTGTTCTGTGAAATCATCTCACTGAGTTACACCTTTCCCCTCAAGAAGCCTTTCGCTAAGACAGTTCTTGTGGAATTGGCAAAGTGATATTTGGAACCCCTGAGAGGGCTATGGTCAAAAAGGAAATATCCTCAGATGAAATCTGGAAAGAAGCTTTATGAGAAACTGCTTAGTGTTCTGTTAATTCATCTCACAGAGTTACATCTGTATTTCGTGGATCTCTTTGCTAGCCTTATTTCTGTGGAATCTGAGAACAGATATTTCGGATCCCTTTGAAGACCGTAGGGCCAAACGAAATATCCTCCGATAACAAAGAGAAAGAAGCTTTCTGAGAAACTTCTTTGTGTTCTGTGAAATCATCTCACAGAGTTACAGCTTTCCCCTCAAGAAGCCTTTCGCTAAGACAGTTCTTGCGGAATTGGCAAAGTGATATTTGGAAGCCCATAGAGGTCTATGGTGAAAAAGGAAATATCCTCAGATGAAATCTGGAAAGAAGCTTTCTGAGAAACTGCTTAGTGTTCTGTTAATTTATCCCACAGAGTTACATCTGTATTTCGTGGATCTCTTTGCTAGCCTTATTTCTGAGGAATCTGAGAACAGATATTTCAGATCCCTTTGAAGAATATAGGGCCAAAGGATATATCCTCTGATAACAAAGAGAAAGAAGCTTTCTGAGAAACTTCTTTGTGTTCTGTGAAATCATCGCACAGCGTTACAGCTTTCCCCTCAAGAAGCCTTTAGCTAAGACAGTTCTTGTGGAATTGGCAAAGTGATATTTGGAAGCCCTTAGAGGGCTATGGTGAAAAAGGAAATATCCTCAGATGATATCTTTAAAGAAGCTTTCTGAGAAACTGCTTAGTGTTCTATTAATTCATCTCACAGAGTTACATCTGTATTTCGAGGATCTCTTTGCTAGCCTTATTTCTGTGGAATCTGAGTACAGATATTTCGGATCCCTTTGAAGACCATAGGGCCAAAGGAAATATCGTCCGATAACAAAGAGAAAGAAGCTTTCTGAGAAACTTCTTTGTGTTCTGTGAAATCATCTCACAGAGTTACAGCTTTCCCCTCAAGAAACCTTTCCCTTAGACAGTTCTTGTGGAATTGGCAAAGTGACATTTGGAAGCCCATAGAGGGCTATGGTGAAAAAGGAAATATCCTCCGATGAAATCTGGAAAGAAGCTTTCTGAGAAACTGCGTAGTGTTTTGTTAATTCATCTCACAGAGTTACATCTGTATTTCGTGGATCTCTTTGTTAGCCTAATTTCTGTGGAATCTGAGAACAGATATTTCGGATCCCTTTGAAGACTATAGGGCCAAAGGAAATATCCTCCGATAACAAAGAGAAAGAAGCTTTCTGAGAAACTTCTTTGTGTTCTGTGAAATCATCTCATAGAGTTACACTTTTCCCCTCAAGAAGCCTTTCGCTAAGACAGTTCTTGTGGAATTGGCAAAGTGATATTTGGAAGCCCATAGAGAGCTATGGTGAAAAAGGAAATATCCTCAGATGAAATCTGGAAAGAAGCTTTCTGAGAAACTGCTTAGTGTTCTGCTAATTCATCTCACAGAGTTACATCTGTATTTCGTGGATCTCTTTGCTAGCCTTATTTCTGTGGAATCTGAGAACAGATATTTCGGATCCCTTTGAAGACCATAGGGCCAAACGAAATATACTCCGATAACAAAGAGAAAGAAGCTTTCTGAGAAACTTCTTTGTGTTCTGTGAAATCATCTCACAGAGTTACAGCTTTCCCCTCAAGAAGCCTTTCGCTAAGACAGTTCTTGTGGAATTGGCAACGTGATATTTGGAAGCCCATAGAGGGCTATGGTGAAAAAGGAAATATCCTCAGATGATGTCTTTAAAGAAGGTTTCTGAGAAACTGCTTAGTGTTCTATTAATTCATCGCACGGAGGTACATCTGTATTTCTTTGATCTCTTTGCTAGCCTTATTTCTGTGGAATCTGAGAACAGATATTTCGGATCCCTTTGAAGACCATAGGGCCAAACGAAATCTGCTCCGATAACAAAGAGAAAGAAGCTTCCTGAGAAACTTCTTTGTGTCTGTGAAATCATCTCACAGAGTTACAGCTTTCACCTAAAATAGCCTTTCGCTAAGACAGTTCTTGTGGAATTGGCAAAGTGATATTTGGAAGCCCATAGAGGGCTATGGTGAAAAAGGAAATATCCTCCGATGAAATCTGGAAAGAAGGTTTCTGAGAAACTGGTTAGTGTTCTGTTAATTCATCTCACAGAGTTACATCTGTATTTCCTGGATCTCTTTGCTAGCCTTATTTCTGTGGAATCTGAGAAGAGATATTTCGGATCCCTTTGAAGACTATAGGGCCAAATGAAATATCCTCCGATAACAAAGAGAAAGAAGCTTTCTGAGAAACTTCTTTGTGTTCTGTGAAATCATCTCACAGAGTTACAGCTTTCCCCTCAAGAAGCCTTTCGCTAAGACAGTTCTTGTGGAATTGGCAAAGTGATATTTGGAAGCCCGTAGAGGGCTATGGTGAAAAAGGAAATATCCTCCGATAAAATCTGGAAAGAAGGTTTCTGAGAAACTGCTTAGTGTTCTGTTAATTCATCTCACAGAGTTACATCTGTATTTCGTGGATCTCTTTGCTAGCCTTATTTATGTGGAATCTGAGAACAGATATTTCGGATCCCTTTGAAGACCATAGGGCCAAACGAAATATCATCCGATAACAAAGAGAAAGAAGCTTTCTGAAACTTCTTTGTGTTCTGTGAAATCATCTCACAGAGTTACCCCTTTCTCCTCAAGAAGCCTTTCGCTAAGACAATTCTTGTGGAATTGGCAAAGTGATATTTGGAAGCCCATAGAGGGCTATGGTGAAAAAGGAAATATCCTCAGATGAAATCTGGAAAGAAGCTTTCTGAGAAACTGCTTAGTGTTCTGTTAATTCATCTCACAGAGTTACATCTGTATTTCGTGGATCTCTTTGCTAGCCTTGTTTCTGAGGAATCTGAGAACAGAAATTTCAGATCCCTGTGACGACTATAGGGCCAAAGGATATATCATCTGATAACAACGAGAAAGAAGCTTTCTGAGAAACTTCTTTGTGTTCTGTGAAATCATCGCACAGCGTTACAGCTTTCCCCTCTAGAAGTCTTTAGCTAAGACAGTTCTTGTGGAATTGGCAAAGTGATATTTGGAACCCCCTAGAGGGCTATGGTGAAAAAGGAAATATCCTCAGATGAAATCTGGAAAGAAGCTTTCTGAGAATCTGCTTAGTGTTCTGTTAATTCATCTCACAGAGTTATATCTGTATTTCGTGGATCGCTTTGCCAGCCTTATTTCTGTGGAATCTGAGAACAGATATTTCGGATCCCTTTGAAGACTATAGGGCCAAAGGAAATATCCTCCGATAACAAAGAGAAAGAAGCTTTCTGAGAAACTTCTTTGTGTTCTGTGAAATCATCTCACAGAGTTACAGCTTTCTCCTCAAGAAGCCTTTCACTAAGACAGTCATTGTGGAATTGGCAAAGTGATATTTGGAAGCACCTAAAAGGGCTATGGTGAAAAAGGAAATATCCTCAGATGATATCTTTAAAGAAGCTTTCTGAGAAACTGCTTAGTGTTCTATTAATTCATCTCACAGAGTTACATCTGTATTTCGAGGATCTCTTTGCTAGCCTTATTTCTGTGGAATCTGAGTACAGATATTTCGGATCCCTTTGAAGACCATAGGGCCAAAGGAAATATCGTCCGATAACAAAGAGAAATAAGCTTTCTGAGAAACTTCTTTGTGTTCTGTGAAATCATCTCACAGAGTTACAGCTTTCCCCTCAAGAAGCCTTTCGCTAAGACAGTTCTTGTGGAATTGGCAAAGTGATATTTGGAAGCCCAAAGAGGGCTATGGTGAAAAAGGAAATATCCTCCGATGAAATCTGGAAAGAAGCTTTCTGAGAAACTGCTTAGTGTTCTGTTAATTCATCTCACAGAGTTACAACTGTATTTCGTGGATCTCTTTGCTAGCCTTATTTCTGTGGAATCTGAGAACAGATATTTCGGATCCCTTTGAAGACGATAGGGCCAAAGGAAATATCCTCCGATAACAAAGAGAAAGAAGCTTTCTGAGAAACTTCTTTGAGTTCTGTGAAATCTTCTCACAGAGTTACACCTTTCCTCTCAACAAGCCTTTCACTAAGACAGTTCTTGTGGAATTGGCAAAGTGATATTTGGAAGCCCAGAGAGGGCTATGGTGAAAAAGGAAATATCCTCAGATGAAATCTGGAAAGAAGCTTTCTGAGAAACTGCTTAGTGTTCTGTAAATTCATCTCACCGAGTTACATCTCTATTTCCTGGATCTCTTTGCTAGCCTTATTTCTGTGGAATCTGAGAACAGATATTTCGGATCCCTTTGAAGACTATAGGGCCAAATGAAATATCCTCCGATAACAAAGAGAAAGAAGCTTTCTGAGAAACTTCTTTGAGTTCTGTGAAATCTTCTCACAGAGTTACACCTTTCCTCTCAACAAGCCTTTCACTAAGACAGTTCTTGTGGAATTGCAAAGTGATATTTGGAAGCCCAGAGTGGGCTATGGTGAAAAAGGAAATATCCTCAGATGAAATCTGGAAAGAAGCTTTCTGAGAAACTGCTTAGCGTTCTGTAAATTCATCTCACCGAGTTACATCTGAATTTCCTGGATCTCTTTGCTAGCCTTATTTCTGTGGAATCTGAGAACAGATATTTCGGATCCCTTTGAAGACTATAGGGCCAAAGGAAATATACTCCGATAACAAAGAGAAAGAAGCTTTCTGAGAAACTTCTTTGTGTTCTGTGATATCATCTCACAGAGTTACAGCTTTCTCCTCAAGAAACCTTTCGCTAAGACAGTTCTTGTGGAATTGGCAAAGTGATATTTGGAAACCCTTAGAGGGCTATGGTTAAAAAGGAAATATCCGCAGATGATATCTTTAAAGAAGCTTTCTGAGAAACTGCTTAGTGTTCTATTAATTCATCTCACAGAGTTACATCTGTATTTCGAGGATCTCTTTGCTAGCCTTATTTCTGTGGTATCTGAGAACAGATATTTCGGATCCCTTTGAAGACCATAGGGCCAAAGGAAATATCGTCCGATAACAAAGAGAAAGAAGCTTTCGGAGAAACTTCTTTGTGTTCTGTGAAATCATCTCACTGAGTTACACCTTTCCCCTCAAGAAGCCTTTCGCTAAGACAGTTCTTGTGGAATTGGCAAAGTGATATTTGGAAGCCCTGAGAGGGCTATGGTGAAAAAGGAAATATCCTCAGATGAAATCTGGAAAGAAGCTTTATGAGAAACTGCTTAGTGTTCTGTTAATTCATCTCACAGAGTTACATCTGTATTTCGTGGATCTCTTTGCTAGCCTTATTTCTGTGGAATCTGAGAACAGATATTTCGGATCCCTTTGAAGACCATAGGGCCAAACGAAATATCCTCCGATAACAAAGAGAAAGAAGCTTTCTGAGAAACTTCTTTGTGTTCTGTGAAATCATCTCACAGAGTTACAGCTTTCCCCTCAAGAAGCCTTTCGCTAAGACAGTTCTTGCGGAATTGGCAAAGTGATATTTGGAAGCCCATAGAGGGCTATGGTGAAAAAGGAAATATCCTCAGATGAAATCTGGAAAGAAGCTTTCTGAGAAACTGCTTAGTGTTCTGTTAATTTATCCCACAGAGTTACATCTGTATTTCGTGGATCTCTTTGCTAGCCTTATTTCTGAGGAATCTGAGAACAGATATTTCAGATCCCTTTGAAGAATATAGGGCCAAAGGATATATCCTCTGATAACAAAGAGAAAGAAGCTTTCTGAGAAACTTCTTTGTGTTCTGTGAAATCATCGCACAGCGTTACAGCTTTCCCCTCAAGAAGCCTTTAGCTAAGACAGTTCTTGTGGAATTGGCAAAGTGATATTTGGAAGCCCTTAGAGGGCTATGGTGAAAAAGGAAATATCCTCAGATGATATCTTTAAAGAAGCTTTCTGAGAAACTGCTTAGTGTTCTATTAATTCATCTCACAGAATTACATCTGTATTTCGAGGATCTCTTTGCTAGCCTTATTTCTGTGGAATCTGAGTACAGATATTTCGGATCCCTTTGAAGACCATAGGGCCAAAGGAAATATCGTCCGATAACAAAGAGAAAGAATTTTTCTGAGAAACTTCTTTGTGTTCTGTGAAATCATCTCACAGAGTTACAGCTTTCCCCTCAAGAAGCCTTTCCCTAAGACAGTTCTTGTGGAATTGGCAAAGTGATATTTGGAAGCCCATAGAGGGCTATGGTGAAAAAGGAAATATCCTCCGATGAAATCTGGAAAGAAGCTTTCTGAGGAACTGCGTAGTGTTTTGTTAATTCATCTCACAGAGTTACATCTGTATTTCGTGGATCTCTTTGTTAGCCTAATTTCTGTGGAATCTGAGAACAGATATTTCGGATCCCTTTGAAGACTATAGGGCCAAAGGAAATATCCTCCGATAACAAAGAGAAAGAAGCTTTCTGAGAAACTTCTTTGTGTTCTGTGAAATCAGCTCACAGAGTTACAGCTTTCCCCTCAAGAAGCCTTTCGCTAAGACAGTTCTTTTGGAATTGGCAAATTGATATTTGGAAGCCCAGAGAGGGCTATGGTGAAAAAGGAAATATCCTCAGATGAAATTTGGAAAGAAGCTTTCTGAGAAACTGCTTAGTGTTCTGTTAATTCATCTCACAGAGTTACATCTGTATTTCGAGGATCTCTTTGCTAGCCTTATTTCTGTGGAATCTGAGAGCAGATATTTCGGATCCCTTGGAAGACCATAGGGCCAAAGGAAATATCCTCCGATAACAAAGAGAAAGAAGCTTTCTGAGAAACTTCTTTGTGTTCTGTGAAATCATCTCACCGAGTTAGAGCTTTCTACTCAAGAAGCCTTTCGCTAAGAAAGTTCTTGTGGAATTGGCCAAGTGATATTTGGAAGCCCATAGGGGGCTATGGTGAAAAAGGAAATATCCTCAGATGAAATCTGGAAAGAAGCTTTCTGAGAAACTGCTAAGTGTTCTGTTAATTCATCTCTCAGAGTTACAACTGTATTTCGTGGATCTCTTTGGTAGCCTTATTTCTGTGGATTCTGAGAACAGATAATTCGGATCCCTTTGAAGACGATAGGGCCTAAGGAAATATCCACCATTAACAAAGAGAAAGAAGCTTTCTGAGAAACTTCTTTGTGTTCTGTGAAATCTTCTCACAGAGTTACACCTTTTCTCTCAACAAGCCTTTCGCTAAGACAGTTCTTGTGGAATTGGCAAAGTGATATTTGGAAGCCCATAGAGGGCTATGGTGAAAAAGGAAATATCCTCCGATGAAATCTGGAAAGAAGGTTTCTGAGAAACTGGTTAGTGTTCTGTTAATTCATCTCACAGAGTTACATCTGTATTTCCTGGATCTCTTTGCTACCCTTATTTCTGTGGAATCTGAGAACAGATATTCGGATCCCTTTGAAGACCACAGGGCCAAACGAAATATCGTCCGATAACAAAGAGAAAGAAGCTTTCTGAGAAACTTCTTTGTGTTCTGTGAAATCATCTCACAGAGTTACAGCTTTCCCCTCAAGAAGTCTTTCGCTAAGACAGTTCTTGTGGAATTGGCAAAGTGATATTTGGAATCCCCTAGAGGGCTATGGAGAAAAAGGAAATATCGTCAGATGAAATCTGGAAAGAAGCTTTCTGAGAATCTGCTTAGTGTTCTGTTAATTCATCTAACAGAGTTACATCTGTATTTCGTGGATCTCTTTGCTAGCCTTATTTCTGTGGAATCTGAGGAGAGATATTTCGGATCCCTTTGAAGACTATAGGGCCAAATGAAATATCCTCCGATAACAAAGAGAAAGAAGCTTTCTGAGAAACTCTTTGTATTCTGTGAAATCATCTCACAGAGTTACAGCTTTCCCCTCAAGAAGCCTTTCGCTAAGACAGTTCTTGTGGAATTGGCAAAGTGATATTTGGAAGCCCATAGAGGGCTATGGTGAAAAAGGAAATGTCCTCAGATGAAATCTGGAAAGAAGCTTTCGGAGAAACTGCTTAGTGTTCTGTTAATTCATCTCACAGAGTTACAACTGTATTTCGTGGATCTCTTTCCTAGCCTTAGTTCTGTGGAATCTGAGAACAGATATTTCGGATCCCTTTGAAGACGATAGGGCCAAAGGAAATATCCTTCGATAACAAAGAGAAAGAAGCTTTCTGAGAAACTTCTTTGTGTTCTTTGAAATCTTCTCACAGAGTTACAATTTTCCTCTCAACAAGCCTTTCACTAAGACAGTTCTTGTGGAATTGGCATAGTGATATTTGGAAGCCCAGAGAGGGCTATGGTGAAAAAGGAAATATCCTCAGATGAAATCTGGAAAGAAGCTTTCTGAGAAACTGCTTAGTGTTCTGTTAATTCATCTCACCGAGTTACATCTGTATTTCGTGGATCTCTTTGCTAGCCTTATTTCTGTGGAATCTGAGAACAGATATTTCGGATCCCCTTGAAGACTATAGGGCCAAAGGAAATATCCTCCGATAACAAAGAGAAAGAAGGTTTCTGAGAAACTTCTTTGTGTTCTGTGAAATCATCTCACAGAGTTACAACTTTCTCCTCAAGAAGCCTTTCGCTAAGACAGTTCTTGTGGAATTGGCAAAGTGATATTTGGAAGCCCTTAGAGGGCTATGGTGAAAAAGGAAATATCCTCAGATGATATCTTTAAAGAAGCTTTCTGAGAAACTGCTTAGTGTTCTATTAATTCATCTCACAGATTTACATCTGTATTTCGAGGATCTCTTTGCTAGCCTTATTTCAGTGGAATCTGAGTACAGATATTTCGGATCCCTTTGAAGACCATAGGGAAAAGGAAATATCGTCCGATAACAAAGAGAAAGAAGCTTTCTGAGAAACTTCTTTGTGTTCTGTGAAATCATCTCACAGAGTTACAGCTTTCCCCTCAAGAAGCCTTTCGCTACGACAGTTCTTGTGGAATTGGCAACGTGATATTTGGAAGCCCATAGAGGGCTATGGTGAAAAAGGAAATATCCTCAGATGATGTCTTTAAAGAAGCTTTCTGAGAAACTGCTTAGTGTTCTATTAATTCATCTCACAGAGTTACATCTGTATTTCCTGGATCTCTTTGCTAGCCTTATTTCTGTGGAATCTGAGAACAGATATTTCGGATTCCTTTGAAGACCATAGGGCCAAACGAAATATACTCCGATAACAAAGAGAAAGAAGCTTTCTGAGAAACTCTTTGTGTTCTGTGAAATCATCTCACAGAGTTCCAGCTTTCCCCTCAAGAAGCCTTTCGCTAAGACAGTTCTTGTGGAATTGGCAAAGTGATATTTGGAAGCCTATAGAGGGCTATGGTGAAAAAGGAAATGTCCTTAGATGAAATCTGGAAAGAAGCTTTTTGAGAAACTGCTTAGTGTTCTGTTAATTCATCTCACAGAGTTACATCTGTATTTCGTGGATCTCTTTGCTAGCCTTATTTCTGAGGAATCTGAGAACAGATATTTCAGATCCCTTTGACGACTATAGGGCCAAATGATATATCCTCTGATAACAAGGAGAAAGAAGCTTTCTGAGAAACTTCTTTGTGTTCTGTGAAATCATCGCACAGCGTTACAGCTTTCCCCTCAAGAAGCCTTTCGCTAAGACAGTTCTTGTGGAATTGGCAAAGTGATATTTGGAAGCCCCTAGAGGGCTATGGTGAAAAAGGAAATATCCTCAGATGAAATCTGGAAAGAAGCTTTCTGAGAAACTGCTTAGTGTTCTGTTACTTCATCTCACAGAGTTACATCTGTATTTCGTGGATCTCTTTGCTAGCCTTATTTCTGTGGAATCTGAGTACAGATAGTTCGGATCCCTTTGAAGACCATAGGGCCAAAGGAAATATCGTCCGATAACAAAGAGAAAGAAGCTTTCAGAGAAACTTCTTTGTGTTCTGTGAAATCATCTCACAGAGTTACACCTTTCCCCTCAAGAAGCCTTTCCCTAAGACAGTTCTTGTGGAATAGGCAAACTGATATTTGGAAGCCCACAGAGGGCTACGGTGAAAAAGGAAATATCCTCAGATGAAATCTGGAAAGAAGCTTTCTGAGAAACTGCTTAGTGTTCTGTTAATTCAACTCACAGAGTTACATCTGTATTTCGTGGATCTCTTTGCTAGCCTTATTTCTGTGGAATCTGAGAACAGATATTTCGGATCCCTTTGAAGACCATAGGGCCAAACGAAATATTCTCCGATAACAAAGAGAAAGAAGCTTTCTGAGAAACTTCTTTGTGTTCCGTGAAATCATCTCACAGAGTTACAGCTTTCCCCTCAAGAAGCCTTTCGCTAAGACAGTTCTTGTGGAATTGGCAAAGTGATATTTGGAAGCCCTTAGAGGGCTATGGTGAAAAAGGAAATATCCTCAGATGAAATCTGGAAAGAAGCTTTCTGAGAAACTGCTTAGTGTTCTGTTAATTCATCTCACAGAGTTACATCTGTATTTCGTGGATCTCTTTGCTAGCCTTGTTTCTGAGGAATGTGAGAATAGATATTTCAGATCCCTGTGACGACTATAGGGCCAAAGGATATATCATCTGATAACAACGAGAAAGAAGCTTTCTGAGAAACTTCTTTGTGTTCTGTGAAATCATCGCACAGCGTTACAGCTTTCCCCTCAAGAAGCCTTTAGCTAAGACAGTTCTTGTGGAATTGGCAAAGTGATATTTGGAACCCCCTAGAGGGCTATGGTGAAAAAGGAAATATCCTCAGATGAAATCTGGAAAGAAGCTTTCTGAGAATCTGCTTAGTGTTCTGTTAATTCATCTCACAGAGTTACATCTGTATTTCGTGGATCGCTTTGCCAGCCTTATTTCTGTGGAATCTGAGAACAGATATTTCGGATCCCTTTGAAGACTATAGGGCCAAAGGAAATATCCTCCGATAAAAAAGAGAAAGAAACTTTCTGAGAAACTTCTTTGTGTTCTGTGAAATCATCTCAGAGAGTTACAGCTTTCTCCTCAAGAAGCCTTTCACTAAGACAGTCATTGTGGAATTGGCAAAGTGATATTTGGAGCCCTTAGAGGGCTATGGTGAAAAAGGAAATATCCTCAGATGATATCTTTAAAGAAGCTTTCTGAGAAACTGCTTAGTGTTCTATTAATTCATCTCACAGAGTTACATCTGTATTTCGAGGATCTCTTTGCTAGCCTTATTTCTGTGGAATCTGAGTGCAGATATTTCGCATCCCTTTGAAGACCATAGGGCCAAAGGAAATATCGTCCGATAACAAAGAGAAAGAAGGTTTCTGAGAAACTTCTTTGTATTCTGTGAAATAATCTCACAGCGTTACAGCTTTCCCCTCAAGAAGCCCTTAGGTAAGACAGTTCTTGTGGAATTGGCAAAGTGATATTTGGAAGCCCCTAGAGGGCTACGGTGAAAAGGAAATATCCTCAGATGAAATCTGGAAAGAAGCTTTCTGAGAAACTGCTTAGTGTTCTGTTAATTCATCTCATAGAGTTACATCTGTATTTCGTGGATCTCTTTGCTAGCCTTATTTCTGTGGAATCTGAGAACAGATATTTCGGATCCCTTTGAAGACCATAGGGCCAAACGAAATATCCTCCGAAAACAAAAAGAAAGAAGCTTTCTAAGAAACGTCTTTGTGTTCTGTGAAATCATCTCACAGAGTTACACCTTACCCCTCAAGAAGCCTTTGGCTAAGACAGTTCTTGTGGAATTGGCAAAGTGATATTTGGAAGCCCATAGAGGGCTATGGTGAAAAAGGAAATATCCTCAGATGAAATCTGGAAAGAAGCTTTCTGAGAAACTGCTGAGTGTTCTGTTAATTCATCTCACAGAGTTACATCTGTATTTCGTGGATGTCTTTGCTAGCCTTATTTCTATGGAATCTGAGAACAGATATTTCAGATCCCTTTGAAGACTATAGGGCCAAAGGAAATATCCTCTGATAACAAAGAGAAAGAAGGTTTCTGAGAAACTTCTTTTTATTCTGTGAAATCATCTCACAGCGTTACAGCTTTCCCCTCAAGAAGCCTTTCGCTAAGACAGTTCTTGTGGAATTGGCAAAGTGATATTTGGAAGCCCCTAGAGGGCTATGGTGAAAAAGGAAATATCGTCAGATGAAATCTGGAAAGAAGCTTTCTGAGAATCTGCTTAGTGTTCTGTTAATTCATCTAACAGAGTTACATCTGTATTTCGTGGATCTCTTTGCTAGCCTTATTTCTGTGGAATCTGAGGAGAGATATTTCGGATCCCTTTGAAGACTATAGGGCCAAATGAAATATCCTCCGATAACAAAGAGAAAGAAGCTTTCTGAGAAACTTCTTTGTGTTCTGTGAAATCATCTCACAGAGTTACAGCTTTCCCCTCAAGAAGCCTTTAGCTAAGACAGTTCTTGTGGAATTGGCAAAGTGATATTTGGAAGCCCATAGAGGGCTATGGTGAAAAAGGAAATGTCCTCAGATGAAATCTGGAAAGAAGCTTTCGGAGAAACTGCTTAGTGTTCTGTTCATTCATCTCACAGAGTTACAACTGTATTTCGTGGATCTCTTTCCTAGCCTTAGTTCTGTGGAATCTGAGAACAGATATTTCGGATCCCTTTGAAGACGATAGGGCCAAAGGAAATATCCTTCGATAACAAAGTGAAAGAAGCTTTCTGAGAAACTTCTTTGTGTTCTGTGAAATCTTCTCACAGACTTACAATTTTCCTCTCAACAAGCCTTTCACTAAGACAGTTCTTGTGGAATTGGCAAAGTGATATTTGGAAGCCCAGAGAGGGCTATGGTGAAAAAGGAAATATCCTCAGATGAAATCTGGAAAGAAGCTTTCTGAGAAACTGCTTAGTGTTCTGTTAATTCACCTCACAGAGTTACATCTGTATTTCGTGGATCTCTTTGCTAGCCTTATTTCCGTGGAATCTGAGAACAGATATTTCGGATCCCTTTGAAGACTATAGGGCCAAAGGAAATATCCTCCGATAACAAAGAGAAAGAAGCTTTCTGAGAAACTTCTTTGTGTTCTGTGAAATCATCTCACAGAGTTACAACTTTCTCCTGAAGAAGCCTTTCGCTAAGACAGTTCTTGTGGAATTGGCAAAGTGATATTTGGAAGCCCTTAGAGGGCTATGGTGAAAAAGGAAATATCCTCAGATGATGTCTTTAAAGAAGCTTTCTGAGAAACTTCTTAGTGTTCTATTAATTCATCTCACAGAGTTACATCTGTATTTCGAGGATCTCTTTGCTAGCCTTATTTCTGTGGAATTTGAGTACAGATATTACGGATCCCTTTGAAGATCATAGGGCCAAAGGAAATATCGTCCGATAACAAAGAGAAAGAAGCTTTCTGAGAAACTTCTTTGTGTTCTGTGAAATCATCTCACAGAGTTACAGCTTTCCCCTCAAGAAGCCTTTCGCTAAGACAGTTCTTGTGGAATTGGCAAAGTGATATTTGGAATCCCCTAGAGGGCTATGGTGAAAAAGGAAATATCCTCCGATGAAATCTGGAAAGTAGGTTTCTGAGAAACTGGTTAGTGTTCTGTTAATTCATCTCACAGAGTTACATCTGTATTACCTGGATCTCTTTGCTAGTCTTATTTCTGTGGAATCTGAGAACAGATATTTCGGATCCCTTTGAAGACCATATGGCCAAACGAAATATCCTCCGATAACAAAGAGAAGGAAGCTTTCTGAGAAACTTTTTTATGTTCTGTGAAATCATCTCACAGAGTTACAGCTTTCTCCTCAAGAAGCCTTTCGCTAAGACAGTTCTTGTGGAATTCTCAAAGTGATATTTGGAAGCCCATAGATGGCTATGGTGAAAAAGGAAATATCCTCAGATGAAATCTGGAAAGAAGCTTTCTGAGAAACTGCTCAGTGTTCTGCTAATTCATCTCACAGAGTTACATCTGTATTTCGTGGATCTCTTTGCTAGCCTTATTTCTATGGAATCTGAGAACAGATATTTCAGATCCCTTTGAAGACTATAGGGCCAAAGGAAATATCCTCTGATAACAAAGAGAAAGAAGGTTTCTGAGAAACTTCTTTGTATTCTGTGAAATCATCTCACAGCGTTACAGCTTTCCCCTCAAGAAGCCCTTAGGTAAGACAGTTCTTGTGGAATTGGCAAAGTGATATTTGGAAGCCCCTAGAGGGCTATGGTGAAAAGGAAATATCCTCAGATGAAATCTGGAAAGAAGCTTTCTGAGAAACTGCTTAGTGTTCTGTTAATTCATCTCATAGAGTTACATCTGTATTTCGTGGATCTCTTTGCTAGCCTTATTTCTGTGGAATCTGAGAACAGATATTTCGGATCCCTTTGAAGACCATAGGGCCAAACGAAATATCCTCCGAAAACAAAAAGAAAGAAGCTTTCTGAGAAACTTCTTTGTGTTCTGTGAAATCATCTCACAGAGTTACACCTTACCCCTCAAGAAGCCTTTGGCTAAGACAGTTCTTGTGGAATTGGCAAAGTGATATTTGGAAGCCCATAGAGGGCTATGGTGAAAAAGGAAATATCCTCAGATGAAATCTGGAAAGAAGCTTTCTGAGAAACTGCTGAGTGTTCTGTTAATTCATCTCACAGAGTTACATGTGTATTTCGTGGATGTCTTTGCTAGTCTTATTTCTATGGAATCTGAGAACAGATATTTCAGATCCCTTTGAAGACTATAGGGCCAAAGGAAATATCCTCTGATAACAAAGAGAAAGAAGGTTTCTGAGAAACTTCTTTTTATTCTGTGAAATCATCTCACAGCGTTACAGCTTTCCCCTCAAGAAGCCTTTCGCTAAGACAGTTCTTGTGGAATTGGCAAAGTGATATTTGGAAGCCCCTAGAGGGCTATGGTGAAAAAGGAAATATCGTCAGATGAAATCTGGAAAGAAGGTTTCTGAGAATCTGCTTAGTGTTCTGTTAATTCATCTAACAGAGTTACATCTGTATTTCGTGGATCTCTTTGCTAGCCTTATTTCTGTGGAATCTGAGGAGAGATATTTCGGATCCCTTTGAAGACTATAGGGCCAAATGAAATATCCTCCGATAACAAAGAGAAAGAAGCTTTCTGAGAAACTCTTTGTGTTCTGTGAAATCATCTCACAGAGTTACAGCTTTCCCCTCAAGAAGCCTTTCGCTAAGACAGTTCTTGTGGAATTGGCAAAGTGATATTTGGAAGCCCATAGAGGGCTATGGTGAAAAAGGAAATATCCTCAGATGAAATCTGGAAAGAAGCTTTCTGAGAAACTGCTTAGTGTTCTGTTAATTCATCTCACAGAGTTACATCTGTATTTCGTGGATCTCTTTGCTAGCCTTATTTCTATGGAATCTGAGAACAGATATTTCAGATCGCTTTGAAGACTATAGGGCCAAAGGAAATATCCTCTGATAACAAAGAGAAAGAAGGTTTCTGAGAAACTTCTTTGTATTCTGTGAAATCATCTCACAGAGTTACAGCTTTCCCCTCAAGAAGCCTTTAGCTAAGACAGTTCTTGTGGAATTGGCAAAGTGATATTTGGAAGCCCATAGAGGGCTATGGTGAAAAAGGAAATGTCCTCAGATGAAATCTGGAAAGAAGCTTTCGGAGAAACTGCTTAGTGTTCTGTTCATTCATCTCACAGAGTTACAACTGTATTTCGTGGATCTCTTTCCTAGCCTTATTTCTGTGGAATCTGAGAACAGATATTTCGGATCCCGTTGAAGACGATAGGGCCAAAGGAAATATCCTCCGATAACAAAGAGAAAGAAGCTTTCTGAGAAACTTCTTTGTGTTCTGTGAAATCTTCTCACAGAGTTACACCTTTCCTCTCAACAAGCCTTTCACTAAGACAGTTCTTGTGGAATTGGCAAAGTGATATTTGGAAGCCCAGAGAGGGCTATGGTGAAAAAGGAAATATCCTCAGATGAAATCTGGAAAGAAGCTTTCTGAGAAATTGCTTAGTGTTCTGTTAATTCATCTCACCGAGTTACATCTGTATTTCGTGGATCTCTTTGCTAGCCTTATTTCTGTGGAATCTGAGAACAGATATTTCGGATCCCTTTGAAGACTATATGGCCAAAGGAAATATCCTCCGATAACAAAGACAAAGAAGCTTTCTGAGAAACTTCTTTGTGTTAAGTGAAATCATCTCACCGAGTTACAGCTTTCCCCTCAAGAAGCCTTTCTCTAAGACAGTTCTTGCGGAATTGGCAAAGTGATATTTGGAAGCCCATAGAGGGCTATGCTGAAAAAGGAAATATCCTCAGATGAAATCTGGAAAGAAGCTTTCTGAGAAACTGCTTAGTGTTCTGTTAATTCATCTCACAGAGTTACATCTGTATTTCGTGGATCTCTTTGCTAGCCTTATTTCTGATGAATCTGAGAACAGATATTTCAGATCCCTTTGACGACTATAGGGCCAAAGGATATATCCTCTGATAACAAAGAGAAAGAAGCTTTCTGAGAAACTACTTTGTGTTCTGTGAAATCATCGCACAGCGTTACAGCTTTCCCCTCAAGAAGCCTTTAGCTAAGACAGTTCTTGTGGAATTGGCAAAGTGATATTTGGAAGCCTCTAGAGGGCTATGGTGAAAAAGGAAATATCCTCAGATGAAATCTGTAAAGAAGCTTTCTGAGAATCTGCTTAGTGTTCTGTTAATTCATCTCACAGAGTTACATCTGTATTTCGTGGATCTCTTTGCCAGCCTTATTTCTGGGGAATCTGAGAACAGATATTTCGGATCCCTTTGAAGACTATAGGGCCAAAGGAAATATCCTCTGATAACAAAGAGAAAGAAGCTTTCTGAGAAACTTCTTTGTGTTCTGTGAAATCATCTCACAGAGTTACAGCTATCTCCTCAAGAAGCCTTTCGCTAAGACAGTTCTTGTGGAATTGGCAAAGTGATATTTGGAAGCCCTTAGAGGGCTATGGTGAAAAAGGAACTATCCTCAGATGATATCTTTAAAGAAGCTTTCTGAGAAACTGCTTAGTGTTCTATTAATTAACCTCACAGAGTTACATCTGTATTTCGACGATCTCTTTGCTAGCCTTATTTCTGTGGAATCTGAGTACAGATATTTCGGATCCCTTTGAAGACTATAGGGCCAAAGGAAATATCGTCCGATAACAAAGAGAAAGAAGCTTTCTGATAAACTTCTTTGTGTTCTGTGAAATCATCTCACAGAGTTACAGCTTTCCCCTCAAGAAGCCTTTCGCTAAGACAGTTCTTGTGGAATTGCCAAAGTGATATTTGGAAGCCCATAGAGGGCTATGGTGAAAAAGGAAATATCCTCAGATGAAATCTGGAAAGAAGCTTTCTGAGAAACTGCTTAGTGTTCTGTTAATTCATCTCACAGACTTACATCTGTATTTCGTGGATCTCTTTGCTAGCCTTATTTCTGTGGAATCTGAGAACAGATTTTTCGGATCCCTTTGAAGACCATAGGGCCAAACGAAATATCCTCCGATAACAAAGAGAAAGAAGCTTTCTGAGAAACTTCTTTGTGTTCTGTGAAATCATCTCACAGAGTTACAGCTTTCCCCTCAAGAAGCCTTTCTCTAAAACAGTTCTTGTGGAATTGGCAAAGTGATACTTCGAAGCCCATAGAGGGCTATGGTGAAAAAGGAAATATCCTCAGATGAAATCTGGAAAGAAGCTTTCTGAGAAACTGCTTAGTGTTCTGTTAATTCATCTCACAGAGTTACATCTGTATTTCGTGGATCTCTTTGCTAGCCTTATTTCTGAGGAATCTGAGAACAGATATTTCAGATCCCTTTGAAGACTATAGGGCCAAAGGAAATATCTTCTGATAACAAAGAGAAAGAAGCTTTCTGAGAAACTTCTTTGTGTTCTGTGAAATCATCGCACAGCGTTACAGCTTTCCCCTCAAGAAGCCTTTCGCTAAGACAGTTCTTGTGGAATTGGCAAAGTGATATTTGGAAGCCCCTAGAGGGCTATGGTGAAAAAGGAAATATCCTCAGATGAAATCTGGAAAGAAGCTTTCTGAGAATCTGCTTAGTGTTCTGTTAATTCATCTAACAGAGTTACATCTGTATTTCGTGGATCTCTTTGCTAGCCTTATTTCTGTGGAATCTGAGTATAGATATTTCAGATCCCTTTGAAGACTATAGGGCCAAATGAAATATCCTCCGATAACAAAGGCAAAGAAGCTTTCTGAGAAACTTCTTTGTGTTCTGTGAAATCATCTCACAGAGTTACAGCTTTCCCCTCAAGAAGCCTTTCGCTAAGACAGTTCTTGTGGAATTGGCAAAGTGATATTTGGAAGCCCATAGAGGGCTATGGTAAAAAGGAAATGTCCTCAGATGAAATCTGGAAAGAAGCTTTCGGAGAAACTGCTTAGTGTTCTGTTAATTCATCTCACAGAGTTACAACTGTATTTCGTGGATCTCTTTCCTAGCCTTATTTCTGTGGAATCTGAGAACAGATATTTCGGATCCCTTTGAAGACGATAGGGCCAAAGGAAATATCCTCCGATAACAAAGAGAAAGAAGCTTTCTGAGAAACTTCTTTGTGTTCTGTGAAATCTTTTCACAGAGTTACACCTTTCCTCTAAACAAGCCTTTCACTAAGACAGTTCTTGTGGAATTGGCAAAGTGATATTTGGAAGCCCAGAGAGGGCTATGGTGAAAAAGGAAATATCCTCCGATGAAATCTGGAAAGAAGATTTCTGAGAAACTGCATAGTGTTCTGTTAATTCATCTCACCGAGTTACATCTGTATATCGTGGATCTCTTTGCTAGCCTTATTTCTGTGGAATCTGAGAACAGATATTTCGGAACACTTTGAAGACCATAGTGCCAAACGAAATATCCTCCGATAACAAAGAGAAAGAAGCTTTCTGAGAAACTTCTTTGTGTTCTGTGAAATCATCTCACAGAGTTACAGCTTTCCCCTCAAGAAGCCTTTCGCTAAGACAGTACTTGTGGAATTGGCAAAGTGATATTTGGAAGCCCATAGAGGGCTATGGTGAAAAAGGAAATATCCTCAGATGAAATCTGGAAAGAAACTTTCTGAGAAACTGCTTAGTGTTCTCTTAATTCATCTCACAGAGTTACATCTGTATTTCTTTGATCTCTTTGCTAGCCTTATTTCTGTGGCATCTGAGAACAGATATTTCGGATCCCTTTGAAGACTATAGGGCCCAACGAAATATACTCCGATAACAAAGAGAAAGAACTTTCTGAGAAACTTCTTTGTGTTCTGTGAAATCATCTCACAGAGTTACAGCTTTCCTCTCAAGAAGCCTTTAGCTAAGACAGTTTCTGTGGAATTGGCAAAGTGATATTTGGAAGCCCATAGAGGGCTATGGTGAAAAAGGAAATATCCTCCGATGAAATCTGGAAAGAAGCTTTCTGAGAAACTGCTTAGTGTTCTGTAAATTCATCTCACAGAGTTACATCTGTATTTCGTGGATCTCTTTGCTAGCCTTATTTCTGTGGAATCTGAGAACAGATATTTCGGATCCCTTTGAAGACCATAGGGCCAAACGAAATATCCACCGATAACAAAGAGAAAGAAGCTTTCTGAGAAACTTCTTTGTGTTCTGTGAAATCATCTCACAGAGTTACAGCTTTCCCCTCAAGAAGCCTTTCGCTAAGACAGTTCTTGTGGAATTGGCAAAGTGATATTTGGAAGCCCATAGAGGGCTATGGTGATAAGGAAATATCCTCAGATGAAATCTGGAAAGAAGCTTTCTGAGAAACTGCTTAGTGTTCTGTTAATTCATCTCATAGAGTTACATCTGTATTTCGTGGATCTCTTTGCTAGCCTTATTTCTGTGGCATCTGAGAACAGATATTTCGGATCCCTTTGAAGACCATAGGGCCAAACGAAATATCCTCCGATAACAAAAAGAAAGAAGCTTTCTGAGAAACTTCTTTGTGTTCTGTGAAATCATCTCACAGAGTTACACCTTACCCCTCCAGAAGCCTTTGGCTAAGACAGTTCTTGTGGAATTGGCAAAGTGATATTTGGAAGCCCATAGAGGGCTATGGTGAAAAAGGAAATATCCTCAGATGAAATCTGGAAAGAAGCTTTCTGAGAAACTGCTTAGTGTTCTGTTAATTTATCTCACAGAGTTACCTCTGTATTTCGTGGATTTCTTTCCTAGCCTTATTTCTGTGGAATCTGAGAACAGATATTTCGGATCCCTTTGAAGACCATAGGGCCAAACGAAATATCCTCCGATAACAAAGAGAAAGAAGCTTTCTGAGAAACTTCTTTGTGTTCTGTGAAATCATCTCACAGAGTTACAGCTTTCCCCTCAAGAAGCCTTTCGCTAAGACAGTTCTTGTGGAATTGGCAAAGTGATATTTGGAAGCCCATAGAGGGCTATCGTGAAAAAGGAAATATCCTCAGATGAAATCTGGAAAGAAGCTTTCTGAGAAACTGCTTAGTGTTCTGTTAATTCATCTCACAGAGTTACATCTGTATTTCGTGGATCTCTTTGCTAGCCTTATTTCTGAGGAATCTGAGAACAGATATTTCAGATCCCTTTGAAGACTATAGGGCCAAAGGAAATATCCTCTGATAACAAAGAGAAAGAAGCTTTCTGAGAAACTTCTTTGTGTTCTGTGAAATCATCGCACAGCGTTACAGCTTTCCCCTCAAGAAGCCTTTAGCTAAGACAGTTCTTGTGGAATTGGCAAAGTGATATTTGGAAGACCCTAGAGGGCTATGCTGAAAAAGGAAATATCGTCAGATGAAATCTGGAAAGAAGCTTTCTGAGAATCTGCTTAGTGTTCTGTTAATTCATCTAACAGAGTTACATCTCTATTTCGTGGATCTCTTTGCTAGCCTTATTTCTGTGGAATCTGAGAAGAGATATTTCGGATCCCTTTGAAGACTATAGGGCCAAATGAAATATCCTCCGATAACAAAGACAAAGAAGCTTTCTGAGAAACTTCTTTGTGTTCTGTGAAATCATCTCACATAGTTACAGCTTTCGCCTCAAGAAGCCTTTCGCTAAGACAGTTCTTGTGGAATTGGCAAAGTGATATTTGGAAGCACATAGAGGGCTATGGTAAAAAGGAAATGTCCTCAGATGAAATTTGGAAAGAAGCTTTCGGAGAAACTGCTTAGTGTTCTGTTAATTCATCTCACAGAGTTACAACTGTATTTCGTGGATCTCTTTCCTAGCCTTATTTCTGTGGAATCTGAGAACAGATATTTCGGATCCCTTTGAAGACGATAGGGCCAAAGGAAATATCCTCCGATAACAAAGAGAAAGAAGCTTTCTGAGAAACTTCTTTGTGTTCTGTGAAATCTTTTCAGAGAGTTACACCTTTCCTCTCAACAAGCCTTTCACTAAGACAGTTCTTGTGGAATTGGCAAAGTCATATTTGGAAGCCCAGAGAGGGCTATGGTGAAAAAGGAAATATCCTCAGATGAAATCTGGAAAGAAGCTTTCTGAGAAACTGCTTATTGTTCTGTTAATTCATCTCACCAAGTTACATCTGTATTTCGTGGATCTCTTTGCTAGCCTTATTTCTGTGGAATCTGAGAACAGATATTTCGGATCCCTTTGAAGACCACAGGGCCAAACGAAATATCCTCCGATAACAAAGAGAAAGAAGCTTTCTGAGAAACTTCTTTGTGTTCTGTGAAATCATCTCACAGCGTTACAGCTTTCCCCTCAAGAAGCCCTTAGGTAAGACAGTTCTTGTGGAATTGGCAAAGTGATATTTGGAAGCCCCTAGAGGGCTATGGTGAAAAGGAAATATCCTCAGATGAAATCTGGAAAGAAGCTTTCTGAGAAACTGCTTAGTGTTCTGTTAATTCATCTCATAGAGTTACATCTGTATTTCGTGGATCTCTTTGCTAGCCTTATTTCTGTGGAATCTGAGAACAGATATTTCGGATCCCTTTGAAGACCATAGGGCCAAACGAAATATCCTCCGAAAACAAAAAGAAAGAAGCTTTCTGAGAAACTTCTTTGTGTTCTGTGAAATCATCTCACAGAGTTACACCTTACCCCTCAAGAAGCCTTTGGCTAAGACAGTTCTTGTGGAATTGGCAAAGTGATATTTGGAAGCCCATAGAGGGCTATGGTGAAAAAGGAAATATCCTCAGATGAAATCTGGAAAGAAGCTTTCTGAGAAACTGCTGAGTGTTCTGTTAATTCATCTCACAGAGTTACATCTGTATTTCGTGGATGTCTTTGCTAGTCTTATTTCTATGGAATCTGAGAACAGATATTTCAGATCCCTTTGAAGACTATAGGGCCAAAGGAAATATCCTCTGATAACAAAGAGAAAGAAGGTTTCTGAGAAACTTCTTTTTATTCTGTGAAATCATCTCACAGCGTTACAGCTTTCCCCTCAAGAAGCCTTTCGCTAAGACAGTTCTTGTGGAATTGGCAAAGTGATATTTGGAAGCCCCTAGAGGGCTATGGTGAAAAAGGAAATATCGTCAGATGAAATCTGGAAAGAAGGTTTCTGAGAATCTGCTTAGTGTTCTGTTAATTCATCTAACAGAGTTACATCTGTATTTCGTGGATCTCTTTGCTAGCCTTATTTCTGTGGAATCTGAGGAGAGATATTTCGGATCCCTTTGAAGACTATAGGGCCAAATGAAATATCCTCCGATAACAAAGAGAAAGAAGCTTTCTGAGAAACTCTTTGTGTTCTGTGAAATCATCTCACAGAGTTACAGCTTTCCCCTCAAGAAGCCTTTCGCTAAGACAGTTCTTGTGGAATTGGCAAAGTGATATTTGGAAGCCCATAGAGGGCTATGGTGAAAAAGGAAATATCCTCAGATGAAATCTGGAAAGAAGCTTTCGGAGAAACTGCTTAGTGTTCTGTTCATTCATCTCACAGAGTTACAACTGTATTTCGTGGATCTCTTTCCTAGCCTTATTTCTGTGGAATCTGAGAACAGATATTTCGGATCCCTTTGAAGACGATAGGGCCAAAGGAAATATCCTCCGATAACAAAGAGAAAGAAGCTTTCTGAGAAACTTCTTTGTGTTCTGTGAAATCTTCTCACAGAGTTACACCTTTCCTCTCAACAAGCCTTTCACTAAGACAGTTCTTGTGGAATTGGCAAAGTGATATTTGGAAGCCCAGAGAGGGCTATGGTGAAAAAGGAAATATCCTCAGATGAAATCTGGAAAGAAGCTTTCTGAGAAATTGCTTAGTGTTCTGTTAATTCATCTCACCGAGTTACATCTGTATTTCGTGGATCTCTTTGCTAGCCTTATTTCTGTGGAATCTGAGAACAGATATTTCGGATCCCTTTGAAGACTATATGGCCAAAGGAAATATCCTCCGATAACAAAGACAAAGAAGCTTTCTGAGAAACTTCTTTGTGTTAAGTGAAATCATCTCACCGAGTTACAGCTTTCCCCTCAAGAAGCCTTTCTCTAAGACAGTTCTTGCGGAATTGGCAAAGTGATATTTGGAAGCCCATAGAGGGCTATGCTGAAAAAGGAAATATCCTCAGATGAAATCTGGAAAGAAGCTTTCTGAGAAACTGCTTAGTGTTCTGTTAATTCATCTCACAGAGTTACATCTGTATTTCGTGGATCTCTTTGCTAGCCTTATTTCTGATGAATCTGAGAACAGATATTTCAGATCCCTTTGACGACTATAGGGCCAAAGGATATATCCTCTGATAACAAAGAGAAAGAAGCTTTCTGAGAAACTACTTTGTGTTCTGTGAAATCATCGCACAGCGTTACAGCTTTCCCCTCAAGAAGCCTTTAGCTAAGACAGTTCTTGTGGAATTGGCAAAGTGATATTTGGAAGCCTCTAGAGGGCTATGGTGAAAAAGGAAATATCCTCAGATGAAATCTGTAAAGAAGCTTTCTGAGAATCTGCTTAGTGTTCTGTTAATTCATCTCACAGAGTTACATCTGTATTTCGTGGATCTCTTTGCCAGCCTTATTTCTGGGGAATCTGAGAACAGATATTTCGGATCCCTTTGAAGACTATAGGGCCAAAGGAAATATCCTCTGATAACAAAGAGAAAGAAGCTTTCTGAGAAACTTCTTTGTGTTCTGTGAAATCATCTCACAGAGTTACAGCTATCTCCTCAAGAAGCCTTTCGCTAAGACAGTTCTTGTGGAATTGGCAAAGTGATATTTGGAAGCCCTTAGAGGGCTATGGTGAAAAAGGAACTATCCTCAGATGATATCTTTAAAGAAGCTTTCTGAGAAACTGCTTAGTGTTCTATTAATTAACCTCACAGAGTTACATCTGTATTTCGACGATCTCTTTGCTAGCCTTATTTCTGTGGAATCTGAGTACAGATATTTCGGATCCCTTTGAAGACTATAGGGCCAAAGGAAATATCGTCCGATAACAAAGAGAAAGAAGCTTTCTGATAAACTTCTTTGTGTTCTGTGAAATCATCTCACAGAGTTACAGCTTTCCCCTCAAGAAGCCTTTCGCTAAGACAGTTCTTGTGGAATTGCCAAAGTGATATTTGGAAGCCCATAGAGGGCTATGGTGAAAAAGGAAATATCCTCAGATGAAATCTGGAAAGAAGCTTTCTGAGAAACTGCTTAGTGTTCTGTTAATTCATCTCACAGAGTTACATCTGTATTTCGTGGATCTCTTTGCTAGCCTTATTTCTGTGGAATCTGAGAACAGATTTTTCGGATCCCTTTGAAGACCATAGGGCCAAACGAAATACCCTCCGATAACAAAGAGAAAGAAGCTTTCTGAGAAACTTCTTTGTGTTCTGTGAAATCATCTCACAGAGTTACAGCTTTCCCCTCAAGAAGCCTTTCTCTAAAACAGTTCTTGTGGAATTGGCAAAGTGATACTTCGAAGCCCATAGAGGGCTATGGTGAAAAAGGAAATATCCTCAGATGAAATCTGGAAAGAAGCTTTCTGAGAAACTGCTTAGTGTTCTGTTAATTCATCTCACAGAGTTACATCTGTATTTCGTGGATCTCTTTGCTAGCCTTATTTCTGAGGAATCTGAGAACAGATATTTCAGATCCCTTTGAAGACTATAGGGCCAAAGGAAATATCTTCTGATAACAAAGAGAAAGAAGCTTTCTGAGAAACTTCTTTGTGTTCTGTGAAATCATCGCACAGCGTTACAGCTTTCCCCTCAAGAAGCCTTTCGCTAAGACAGTTCTTGTGGAATTGGCAAAGTGATATTTGGAAGCCCCTAGAGGGCTATGGTGAAAAAGGAAATATCCTCAGATGAAATCTGGAAAGAAGCTTTCTGAGAATCTGCTTAGTGTTCTGTTAATTCATCTAACAGAGTTACATCTGTATTTCGTGGATCTCTTTGCTAGCCTTATTTCTGTGGAATCTGAGTATAGATATTTCAGATCCCTTTGAAGACTATAGGGCCAAATGAAATATCCTCCGATAACAAAGGCAAAGAAGCTTTCTGAGAAACTTCTTTGTGTTCTGTGAAATCATCTCACAGAGTTACAGCTTTCCCCTCAAGAAGCCTTTCGCTAAGACAGTTCTTGTGGAATTGGCAAAGTGATATTTGGAAGCCCATAGAGGGCTATGGTAAAAAGGAAATGTCCTCAGATGAAATCTGGAAAGAAGCTTTCGGAGAAACTGCTTAGTGTTCTGTTAATTCATCTCACAGAGTTACAACTGTATTTCGTGGATCTCTTTCCTAGCCTTATTTCTGTGGAATCTGAGAACAGATATTTCGGATCCCTTTGAAGACGATAGGGCCAAAGGAAATATCCTCCGATAACAAAGAGAAAGAAGCTTTCTGAGAAACTTCTTTGTGTTCTGTGAAATCTTTTCACAGAGTTACACCTTTCCTCTAAACAAGCCTTTCACTAAGACAGTTCTTGTGGAATTGGCAAAGTGATATTTGGAAGCCCAGAGAGGGCTATGGTGAAAAAGGAAATATCCTCCGATGAAATCTGGAAAGAAGATTTCTGAGAAACTGCATAGTGTTCTGTTAATTCATCTCACCGAGTTACATCTGTATATCGTGGATCTCTTTGCTAGCCTTATTTCTGTGGAATCTGAGAACAGATATTTCGGAACACTTTGAAGACCATAGTGCCAAACGAAATATCCTCCGATAACAAAGAGAAAGAAGCTTTCTGAGAAACTTCTTTGTGTTCTGTGAAATCATCTCACAGAGTTACAGCTTTCCCCTCAAGAAGCCTTTCGCTAAGACAGTACTTGTGGAATTGGCAAAGTGATATTTGGAAGCCCATAGAGGGCTATGGTGAAAAAGGAAATATCCTCAGATGAAATCTGGAAAGAAACTTTCTGAGAAACTGCTTAGTGTTCTCTTAATTCATCTCACAGAGTTACATCTGTATTTCTTTGATCTCTTTGCTAGCCTTATTTCTGTGGCATCTGAGAACAGATATTTCGGATCCCTTTGAAGACTATAGGGCCCAACGAAATATACTCCGATAACAAAGAGAAAGAACTTTCTGAGAAACTTCTTTGTGTTCTGTGAAATCATCTCACAGAGTTACAGCTTTCCTCTCAAGAAGCCTTTAGCTAAGACAGTTTCTGTGGAATTGGCAAAGTGATATTTGGAAGCCCATAGAGGGCTATGGTGAAAAAGGAAATATCCTCCGATGAAATCTGGAAAGAAGCTTTCTGAGAAACTGCTTAGTGTTCTGTAAATTCATCTCACAGAGTTACATCTGTATTTCGTGGATCTCTTTGCTAGCCTTATTTCTGTGGAATCTGAGAACAGATATTTCGGATCCCTTTGAAGACCATAGGGCCAAACGAAATATCCACCGATAACAAAGAGAAAGAAGCTTTCTGAGAAACTTCTTTGTGTTCTGTGAAATCATCTCACAGAGTTACAGCTTTCCCCTCAAGAAGCCTTTCGCTAAGACAGTTCTTGTGGAATTGGCAAAGTGATATTTGGAAGCCCATAGAGGGCTATGGTGATAAGGAAATATCCTCAGATGAAATCTGGAAAGAAGCTTTCTGAGAAACTGCTTAGTGTTCTGTTAATTCATCTCATAGAGTTACATCTGTATTTCGTGGATCTCTTTGCTAGCCTTATTTCTGTGGCATCTGAGAACAGATATTTCGGATCCCTTTGAAGACCATAGGGCCAAACGAAATATCCTCCGATAACAAAAAGAAAGAAGCTTTCTGAGAAACTTCTTTGTGTTCTGTGAAATCATCTCACAGAGTTACACCTTACCCCTCCAGAAGCCTTTGGCTAAGACAGTTCTTGTGGAATTGGCAAAGTGATATTTGGAAGCCCATAGAGGGCTATGGTGAAAAAGGAAATATCCTCAGATGAAATCTGGAAAGAAGCTTTCTGAGAAACTGCTTAGTGTTCTGTTAATTTATCTCACAGAGTTACCTCTGTATTTCGTGGATTTCTTTCCTAGCCTTATTTCTGTGGAATCTGAGAACAGATATTTCGGATCCCTTTGAAGACCATAGGGCCAAACGAAATATCCTCCGATAACAAAGAGAAAGAAGCTTTCTGAGAAACTTCTTTGTGTTCTGTGAAATCATCTCACAGAGTTACAGCTTTCCCCTCAAGAAGCCTTTCGCTAAGACAGTTCTTGTGGAATTGGCAAAGTGATATTTGGAAGCCCATAGAGGGCTATCGTGAAAAAGGAAATATCCTCAGATGAAATCTGGAAAGAAGCTTTCTGAGAAACTGCTTAGTGTTCTGTTAATTCATCTCACAGAGTTACATCTGTATTTCGTGGATCTCTTTGCTAGCCCTATTTCTGAGGAATCTGAGAACAGATATTTCAGATCCCTTTGAAGACTATAGGGCCAAAGGAAATATCCTCTGATAACAAAGAGAAAGAAGCTTTCTGAGAAACTTCTTTGTGTTCTGTGAAATCATCGCACAGCGTTACAGCTTTCCCCTCAAGAAGCCTTTAGCTAAGACAGTTCTTGTGGAATTGGCAAAGTGATATTTGGAAGACCCTAGAGGGCTATGCTGAAAAAGGAAATATCGTCAGATGAAATCTGGAAAGAAGCTTTCTGAGAATCTGCTTAGTGTTCTGTTAATTCATCTAACAGAGTTACATCTCTATTTCGTGGATCTCTTTGCTAGCCTTATTTCTGTGGAATCTGAGAAGAGATATTTCGGATCCCTTTGAAGACTATAGGGCCAAATGAAATATCCTCCGATAACAAAGACAAAGAAGCTTTCTGAGAAACTTCTTTGTGTTCTGTGAAATCATCTCACAGAGTTACAGCTTTCGCCTCAAGAAGCCTTTCGCTAAGACAGTTCTTGTGGAATTGGCAAAGTGATATTTGGAAGCACATAGAGGGCTATGGTAAAAAGGAAATGTCCTCAGATGAAATTTGGAAAGAAGCTTTCGGAGAAACTGCTTAGTGTTCTGTTAATTCATCTCACAGAGTTACAACTGTATTTCGTGGATCTCTTTCCTAGCCTTATTTCTGTGGAATCTGAGAACAGATATTTCGGATCCCTTTGAAGACGATAGGGCCAAAGGAAATATCCTCCGATAACAAAGAGAAAGAAGCTTTCTGAGAAACTTCTTTGTGTTCTGTGAAATCTTTTCAGAGAGTTACACCTTTCCTCTAAACAAGCCTTTCACTAAGACAGTTCTTGTGGAATTGGCAAAGTCATATTTGGAAGCCCAGAGAGGGCTATGGTGAAAAAGGAAATATCCTCAGATGAAATCTGGAAAGAAGCTTTCTGAGAAACTGCTTAGTGTTCTGTTAATTCATCTCACCAAGTTACATCTGTATTTCGTGGATCTCTTTGCTAGCCTTATTTCTGTGGAATCTGAGAACAGATATTTCGGATCCCTTTGAAGACCACAGGGCCAAACGAAATATCCTCCGATAACAAAGAGAAAGAAGCTTTCTGAGAAACTTCTTTGTGTTCTGTGAAATCATCTCACAGAGTTACAGCTTTCCCCTCAAGAAGCCTTTCGCTAACACAGTTCTTGTGGAATTGGCAAAGTGACATTTGGAAGCCCATAGAGGGCTATGGTGAAAAAGGAAATATCCTCAGATGAAATCTGGAAAGAAACTTTCTGAGAAACTGCTTAGTGTTCTGTTAATTCATCTCACAGAGTTACATCTGTATTTCGTGGATCTCTTTGCTAGCCTTATTTCTGTGGAATCTGAGAACAGATATTTCGGATCCCTTTGAAGACCATAGGGCCAAACGAAATATCCTCCGATAACAAAGAGAAAGAAGCTTTCTGAGAAACTTCTTTGTGTTCTGTGAAATCATCTCACAGAGTTACAGCTTTCCCCTCAAGAAGCCTTTCGCTAAGACACTTCTTGTGGAATTGGCAAAGTGATATTTGGAAGCCCCTAGAGGGCTATGGTGAAAAAGGAAATATCCTCTGATGAAATCTGGAAAGAAGCTTTCTGAGAAACTGCTTAGTGTTCTGTTAATTCATCTCACAGACTTACATCTGTATTTCGTGGATCTCTTTGCTAGCCTTATTTCTGTGGAATCTGAGAACAGATATTTCGGATCCCTTTGAAGACGATAGGGCCAAAGGAAATATCCTCCGATAACAAAGAGAAAGAAGATTTCTGAGAAACTTCTTTGTGTTCTGTGAAATCAGCTCACAGAGTTACAGCTTTCCCCTCAAGAAGCCTTTCGCTAAGACAGTTCTTGTGGAATTGGCAAAGTGATATTGGGAAGCCCATAGAGGGCTATGGTGAAAAAGGAAATATCCTCAGATGAAATCTGGAAAGAAGCTTTCTGAGAAACTGCTTAGTGTTCTGTTAATTCATCTCACAGAGTTCCATCTGTATTTCGTGGATCTCTTTGCTAGCCTTATTTCTGTGGAATATGAGAACAGATATTTCGGATCCCTTTGAAGACTATAGGGCCAAAGGAAATATCCTCCGATAACAAAGAGAAAGAAGCTTTCTGAGAAACTTCTTTGTGTTCTGTGAAATCATACCACAGAGTTACAGCTTTCTCCTCAAGAAGCCTTTCGCTAAGACAGTTCTTGTGGAATTGGCAAAGTGATATTTAGAAGCCCTTAGAGGGCTATGGTGAAAAAGGAAATATCCTCAGATGATATCTTTAAAGAAGCTTTCTGATAAACTGCTTAGTGTTCTGTTAATTCATCTCACAGAGTTACATCTGTATTTCGTGGATCTCTTTGCTAGCCTTATTTCTGTGGAATCTGAGAACAGATATTTCGGATCCCTTTGAAGACCATAGGGCCAAACGAAATATCAACCGATAACAAAGAGAAAGAAGCTTTCTGAGAAACTTCTTTGTGTTCTGTGAAATCATCTCACAGAGTTACAGCTTTCCCCTCAAGAAGCATTTCGCTAAGACAGTTCTTGTGGATTTAGCAAAGCGATGTTTGGAAGCCCTTAGATGGCTATGGTGAAAATGGAAATATCCTCAGATGAAATCTAAAAAGAAGCTTTCTGAGAAACTGCTTAGTGTTCCGTTAATTCATCTCACAGAGTTACATCTGTATTTCGTGGATCTCTTTGCTAGCCTTATTTCTGTGGAATCTGAGAACAGATATTTCGGATCCCTTTGAAGACGATAGGGCCAAAGGAAATATCCTCCGAAAACAAAGAGAAAGAAGCTTTCTGAGAAACTTCTTTGTGTTCTGTGAAATCAGCTCACAGAGTTACAGCTTTCCCCTCAAGAAGCCTTTCGCTAAGACAGTTCTTGGGGAATTTGCAAGGTGATATTGGGAAGCCCGTAGAGGGCAATGGTGAAAAAGGAAATATCCTCAGATGAAATCTGGAAAGAAGCTTTCTGAGAAACTGCTTAGTGTTCTGTTAATTCATCTCACAGAGTTACATCTGTATTTTGAGGATCTCTTTGCTAGCGTTATTTCTGTGGAATCTGAGAACAGATATTTCGGATCCCTTTGAAGTCTATAGGGCCAAAGGAAATATCCTCCGATAACAAAGAGAAAGAAGGTTTCTGAGAAACTTCTTTGTGTTCTGTGAAATCATCTCACAGAGTTACAGCTTTCCCCTCAAGAAGCCTTTCGCTAAGACAGTTCTTGGGGAATTGGCAAAGTGATATTTGGAAGCCCTTAGAGGACTATGGTGAAAAAGGAAATATCCTCCGATGAAATCTGGAAAGAAGCTTTCTGAGAAACTGCTTAGTGTTCTGTAAATTCATCTCACAGAGTTACATCTGTATTTCGTGGATCTCTTTGCTAGCCTTATTTCTGTGGAATCTGAGAACAGATATTTCGAATCCCTTTGCAGACTATAGGGCCAAAGGAAATATCCTCCGATAACAAAGAGAAAGAAGCTTTCTGAGAAACTTCTTTGTGTTCTGTGAAATCATGTCACAGAGTTACAGCTTTCTCCCCAAGAAGCCTTTCGCTAAGACAGTTCTTGTGGAATTGGCAAAGTGATATTTGGAAGCCCATAGAGGACTATGGTGAAAAAGGAATTATCCTCCGACGAAATCTGGAAAGAAGCTTTCTGAGAAACTGCTTAGTGTTCTATTAATTCATCTCACATAGATACATCTGTATTTCGAGGATCTCTTTGCTAGCCTTATTTCTGTGGAACCTGAGTACAGATATTTCGGATCCCTTTGAAGACCATAGGGCCAAAGGAAATATCGTCCGATAACAAAGAGAAAGAAGCTTTCTGAGAAACTTCTTTGTGTTCTGTGAAATCATCTCACAGAGTTACAGCTTTCCCCTCAAGAACCCTTTCGCTAAGACAGTTCTTGTGGAATTGGCAACGTGATATTTGGAAGCCCATAGAGGGCTAGGGTGAAAAAGGAAATATCCTCAGATGAATCTGGAAATAAGATTTCTGAGAATCTGCTTAGTGTTCTGTTAATTCATCTCACAGAGTTACATCTGTATTTCGTGGATCTCTTTGCTAGCCTTATTTCTGTGAAATCTGAGAAGACATATTTCGGATCCCTTTGAAGACTATAGGGCCAAATGAAATATCCTCTGATAACAAAGAGAAAGAAGCTTTCTGAGAAACTTCTTTGTGTTCTGTGAAATCATCTCCCAGAGTTACAGCTTTCCCCTCAAGAAGCCTTTCGCTAAGACAGTTGTTGTGGAATTGGCAAAGTGATATTTGGAAGCCCATAGAGGGCTATGGTGAAAAAGGAAATATCCTCAGATGAAATCTGGAAAGAAGCTTTCTGAGAAACTGCTTCGTGTTCTCTTAATTCATCTCACAGAGTTACATAAGTATTTCGTGGATCTCTTTGCTAGCATTATTTCTGTGGAATCTGAGAACAGATATTTCGGATCCCTTTGAAGAATATAGGGCCACAGGAAATATCCTCCGAAAACAAAGAGAAAGAAGCTTTCTGAGAAACTTCTTTGTGTTCTGTGAAATCATCTAACAGAGGTACAGCTTTCCCCTCAAGGAACCTTTCGCTAAGACAGTTCTTGTGGAATTGGCAAGTGATATTGGGAAGCCCATAGAGGGCTATGGTGAAAAAGGAAATATCCTCAGATGAAATCTGGAAAGAAGCCTTCTGAGAATCTGCTTAGTGTTCTGTTAATTCATCTCACAGAGTTACAACTGTATTTCGTGGATCTCTTTGCTAGCCTTATTTCTGTGGAATCTGAGAACAGATATTTCGGATCCCTTTGAAGACTATAGGGCCAAAGGAAATATCCTCCGATAACAAAGAGAAAGAAGCTTTCTGAGAAACTTCTTTGTGTTCTGTGAAATCATCTAACAGAGTTACAGCTTTTCCCTCAAGAAGCCTTTGGCTAAGACAGTTCTTGTGGAATTGGCAAAGTGATATTTGGAAGCCCTTAGAGGGCTGTGGTGAAAAAGGAAATATCCTCAGATGAAATCTGGAAAGAAGCTTTCTGAGAAACTGCTTAGTGTTCTGTTAATTCATCTCACAGAGTTACATCTGTATTTCGTGGATCTCTTTGCTAGCCTTATTTCTGTGGAATCAGAGAAGAGATATTTCGGATACCTTGAAGACTACAGGGCCAAATGAAATATCCTCCGATAACAAAGAGAAAGAAGCTTTCTGAGAAACTTCTTTGTGTTCTGTGAAATCATCTCACAGAGTTACAGCTTTCCCCTCAAGAAGCCTTTCTCTAAGACAGTTCTTGCGGAATTGGCAAAGTGATATTTGGAAGCCCATAGAGGGCTCTGCTGAAAAAGGAAATATCCTCAGATGAAATCTGGAAAGAAGCTTTCTGAGAAACTGCTTAGTGTTCTGTTAATTCATCTCACAGAGTTACATCTGTATTTCGTGGATCTCTTTGCTAGACTTATTTCTGATGAATCTGAGAACAGATATTTCAGATACCTTTGACGACTATAGGGCCAAAGGATATATCCTCTGATAACAAAGAGAAAGAAGCTTTCTGAGAAACTACTTTGTGTTCTGTGAAATCATCGCACAGCGTTACAGCTTTCCCCTCAAGAAGCCTTTAGCTAAGACAGTTCTTGTGGAATTGGCAAAGTGATATTTGGAAGCCTCTAGAGGGCTATGGTGAAAAAGGAAATATCCTCAGATGAAATCTGTAAAGAAGCTTTCTGAGAAGCTGCTTAGTGTTCTATTAATTCATCTCACAGAGTTACATCTGTATTTCGTGGATCTCTTTGCCAGCCTTATTTCTGGGGAATCTGAGAACAGATATTTCGGATCCCTTTGAAGACTATAGGGCCAAAGGAAATATCCTCTGATAACAAAGAGAAAGAAGCTTTCTGAGAAACTTCTTTGTGTTCTGTGAAATCATCTCACAGAGTTACAGCTATCTCCTCAAGAAGCCTTTCGCTAAGACAGTTCTTGTGGAATTGGCAAAGTGATATTTGGAAGCCCTTAGAGGGCTATGGTGAAAAAGGAACTATCCTCAGATGATATCTTTAAAGAAGCTTTCTGAGAAACTGCTTAGTGTTCTATTAATTAATCTCACAGAGTTACATCTGTATTTCGACGATCTCTTTGCTAGCCTTATTTCTGTGGAATCTGAGTACAGATATTTCGGATCCCTTTGAAGACCATAGGGCCAAAGGAAATATCGTCCGATAACAAAGAGAAAGAAGCTTTCTGATAAACTTCTTTGTGTTCTGTGAAATCATCTCACAGAGTTACAGCTTTCCCCTCAAGAAGCCTTTCGCTAAGACAGTTCTTGTGGAATTGCCAAAGTGATATTTGGAAGCCCATAGAGGGCTATGGTGAAAAAGGAAATATCCTCAGATGAAATCTGGAAAGAAGCTTTCTGAGTAACTGCTTAGTGTTCTGTTAATTCATCTCACAGAGTTACATCTGTATTTCGTGGATCTCTTTGCTAGCCTTATTTCTGTGGAATCTGAGAACAGATATTTCGGATCCCTTTGAAGACCATAGGGCCAAACGAAATATCCTGCGATAACAAAGAGAAAGAAGCTTTCTGAGAAACTTCTTTGTGTTCTGTGAAATCATCTCACAGAGTTACAGCTTTCCCCTCACGAAGCCTTTCTCTAAGACAGTTCTTGTGGAATTGGCAAAGTGATATTTGGAAGCCCCTAGAGAGCTATGGTGAAAAGGAAATATCCTCAGATGAAATCTGGAAAGAAGCTTTCTGAGAAACTGCTTAGTGTTCTGTTAATTCATCTCACAGAGTTACATCTGTATTTCGTGGATCTCTTTGCTAGCCTTATTTCTGAGGAATCTGAGAACAGATATTTCAGATCCCTTTGAAGACTATAGGGACAAAGGAAATATCTTCTGATAACAAAGAGAAAGAAGCTTTCTGAGAAACTTCTTTGTGTTCTGTGAAATCATCGCACAGCGTTACAGCTTTCCCCTCAAGAAGCCTTTCGCTAAGACAGTTCTTGTGGAATTGGCAAAGTGATATTTGGAAGCCCCTAGAGGGCTATGGTGAAAAAGGAAATATCCTCAGAAGAAATCTGGAAAGAAGCTTTCTGAGAATCTGCTTAGTGTTCTGTTAATTCATCTAACAGAGTTACATCTGTATTTCGTGGAACTCTTTGCTAGCCTTATTTCTGTGGAATCTGAGTACAGATATTTCGGATCCCTTTGAAGACTATAGGGCCAAATGAAATATCCTCCGATAACAAAGACAAAGAAGCTTTCTGAGAAACTTCTTTGTGTTCTGTGAAATCATCTCACAGAGTTACAGCTTTCCCCTCAAGAAGCCTTTCGCTAAGACAGTTCTTGTGGAATTTGCAAAGTGATATTTGGAAGCCCATAGAGGGCTATGGTAAAAAGGAAATGTCCTCAGATGAAATCTGGAAAGAAGCTTTCGGAGAAACTGCTTAGTGTTCTGTTAATTCATCTCACAGAGTTACAACTGTATTTCGTGGATCTCTTTCCTAGCCTTATTTCTGTGGAATCTGAGAACAGATATTTCGGATCCCTTTGAAGACGATAGGGCCAAAGGAAATATCCTCCGATAACAAAGAGAAAGAAGCTTACTGAGAAACTTCTTTGTGTTCTGTGAAATCTTTTCACAGAGTTACACCTTTCCTCTAAACAAGCCTTTCACTAAGACAGTTCTTGTGGAATTGGCAAAGTGATATTTGGAAGCCCAGAGAGGGCTATGGTGAAAAAGGAAATATCCTCCGAAGAAATCTGGAAAGAAGATTTCTGAGAAACTGCATAGTGTTCTGTAAATTCATCTCACCGAGTTACATCTGTATTTCGTGGATCTCTTTGCTAGCCTTATTTCTGTGGAATCTGAGAACAGATATTTCGGAACACTTTGAAGACCATAGTGCCAAACGAAATATCCTCCGATAACAAAGAGAAAGAAGCTTTCTGAGAAACTTCTTTGTGTTCTGTGAAATCATCTCACAGAGTTACAGCTTTCCCCTCAAGAAGCCTTTCGCTAAGACAGTACTTGTGGAATTGGCAAAGTGATATTTGGAAGCCCATAGAGGGCTATGGTGAAAAAGGAAATATCCTCAGATGAAATCTGGAAAGAAACTTTCTGAGAAACTGCTTAGTGTTCTGTTAATTCATCTCACAGAGTTACATCTGTATTTCTTTGATCTCTTTGCTAGCCTTATTTCTGTGGCATCTGAGAACAGATATTTCAGATCCCTTTGAAGACTATAGGGCCCAACGAAATATACTCCGATAACAAAGAGAATGAACTTTCTGAGAAACTTCTTTGCGTTCTGTGAAATCATCTCACAGAGTTACAGCTTTCCTCTCAAGAAGCCTTTGGCTAAGACAGTTCTTGTGGAATTGGCAAAGTGATATTTGGAAGCCCTTAGAGGGCTGTGGTGAAAAAGGAAATATCCTCAGATGAAATCTGGAAAGAAGCTTTCTGAGAAACTGCTTAGTGTTCTGTTAATTCATCTCACAGAGTTACATCTGTATTTCGTGGATCTCTTTGCTAGCCTTATTTCTGTGGAATCAGAGAAGAGATATTTCGGATACCTTGAAGACTACAGGGCCAAATGAAATATCCTCCGATAACAAAGAGAAAGAAGCTTTCTGAGAAACTTCTTTGTGTTCTGTGAAATCATCTCACAGAGTTACAGCTTTCCCCTCAAGAAGCCTTTCTCTAAGACAGTTCTTGCGGAATTGGCAAAGTGATATTTGGAAGCCCATAGAGGGCTCTGCTGAAAAAGGAAATATCCTCAGATGAAATCTGGAAAGAAGCTTTCTGAGAAACTGCTTAGTGTTCTGTTAATTCATCTCACAGAGTTACATCTGTATTTCGTGGATCTCTTTGCTAGACTTATTTCTGATGAATCTGAGAACAGATATTTCAGATACCTTTGACGACTATAGGGCCAAAGGATATATCCTCTGATAACAAAGAGAAAGAAGCTTTCTGAGAAACTACTTTGTGTTCTGTGAAATCATCGCACAGCGTTACAGCTTTCCCCTCAAGAAGCCTTTAGCTAAGACAGTTCTTGTGGAATTGGCAAAGTGATATTTGGAAGCCTCTAGAGGGCTATGGTGAAAAAGGAAATATCCTCAGATGAAATCTGTAAAGAAGCTTTCTGAGAAGCTGCTTAGTGTTCTATTAATTCATCTCACAGAGTTACATCTGTATTTCGTGGATCTCTTTGCCAGCCTTATTTCTGGGGAATCTGAGAACAGATATTTCGGATCCCTTTGAAGACTATAGGGCCAAAGGAAATATCCTCTGATAACAAAGAGAAAGAAGCTTTCTGAGAAACTTCTTTGTGTTCTGTGAAATCATCTCACAGAGTTACAGCTATCTCCTCAAGAAGCCTTTCGCTAAGACAGTTCTTGTGGAATTGGCAAAGTGATATTTGGAAGCCCTTAGAGGGCTATGGTGAAAAAGGAACTATCCTCAGATGATATCTTTAAAGAAGCTTTCTGAGAAACTGCTTAGTGTTCTATTAATTAATCTCACAGAGTTACATCTGTATTTCGACGATCTCTTTGCTAGCCTTATTTCTGTGGAATCTGAGTACAGATATTTCGGATCCCTTTGAAGACCATAGGGCCAAAGGAAATATCGTCCGATAACAAAGAGAAAGAAGCTTTCTGATAAACTTCTTTGTGTTCTGTGAAATCATCTCACAGAGTTACAGCTTTCCCCTCAAGAAGCCTTTCGCTAAGACAGTTCTTGTGGAATTGCCAAAGTGATATTTGGAAGCCCATAGAGGGCTATGGTGAAAAAGGAAATATCCTCAGATGAAATCTGGAAAGAAGCTTTCTGAGAAACTGCTTAGTGTTCTGTTAATTCATCTCACAGAGTTACATCTGTATTTCGTGGATCTCTTTGCTAGCCTTATTTCTGTGGAATCTGAGAACAGATATTTCGGATCCCTTTGAAGACCATAGGGCCAAACGAAATATCCTGCGATAACAAAGAGAAAGAAGCTTTCTGAGAAACTTCTTTGTGTTCTGTGAAATCATCTCACAGAGTTACAGCTTTCCCCTCACGAAGCCTTTCTCTAAGACAGTTCTTGTGGAATTGGCAAAGTGATATTTGGAAGCCCCTAGAGAGCTATGGTGAAAAGGAAATATCCTCAGATGAAATCTGGAAAGAAGCTTTCTGAGAAACTGCTTAGTGTTCTGTTAATTCATCTCACAGAGTTACATCTGTATTTCGTGGATCTCTTTGCTAGCCTTATTTCTGAGGAATCTGAGAACAGATATTTCAGATCCCTTTGAAGACTATAGGGACAAAGGAAATATCTTCTGATAACAAAGAGAAAGAAGCTTTCTGAGAAACTTCTTTGTGTTCTGTGAAATCATCGCACAGCGTTACAGCTTTCCCCTCAAGAAGCCTTTCGCTAAGACAGTTCTTGTGGAATTGGCAAAGTGATATTTGGAAGCCCCTAGAGGGCTATGGTGAAAAAGGAAATATCCTCAGAAGAAATCTGGAAAGAAGCTTTCTGAGAATCTGCTTAGTGTTCTGTTAATTCATCTAACAGAGTTACATCTGTATTTCGTGGAACTCTTTGCTAGCCTTATTTCTGTGGAATCTGAGTACAGATATTTCGGATCCCTTTGAAGACTATAGGGCCAAATGAAATATCCTCCGATAACAAAGACAAAGAAGCTTTCTGAGAAACTTCTTTGTGTTCTGTGAAATCATCTCACAGAGTTACAGCTTTCCCCTCAAGAAGCCTTTCGCTAAGACAGTTCTTGTGGAATTGGCAAAGTGATATTTGGAAGCCCATAGAGGGCTATGGTAAAAAGGAAATGTCCTCAGATGAAATCTGGAAAGAAGCTTTCGGAGAAACTGCTTAGTGTTCTGTTAATTCATCTCACAGAGTTACAACTGTATTTCGTGGATCTCTTTCCTAGCCTTATTTCTGTGGAATCTGAGAACAGATATTTCGGATCCCTTTGAAGACGATAGGGCCAAAGGAAATATCCTCCGATAACAAAGAGAAAGAAGCTTACTGAGAAACTTCTTTGTGTTCTGTGAAATCTTTTCACAGAGTTACACCTTTCCTCTAAACAAGCCTTTCACTAAGACAGTTCTTGTGGAATTGTCAAAGTGATATTTGGAAGCCCAGAGAGGGCTATGGTGAAAAAGGAAATATCCTCCGAAGAAATCTGGAAAGAAGATTTCTGAGAAACTGCATAGTGTTCTGTAAATTCATCTCACCGAGTTACATCTGTATTTCGTGGATCTCTTTGCTAGCCTTATTTCTGTGGAATCTGAGAACAGATATTTCGGAACACTTTGAAGACCATAGTGCCAAACGAAATATCCTCCGATAACAAAGAGAAAGAAGCTTTCTGAGAAACTTCTTTGTGTTCTGTGAAATCATCTCACAGAGTTACAGCTTTCCCCTCAAGAAGCCTTTCGCTAAGACAGTACTTGTGGAATTGGCAAAGTGATATTTGGAAGCCCATAGAGGGCTATGGTGAAAAAGGAAATATCCTCAGATGAAATCTGGAAAGAAACTTTCTGAGAAACTGCTTAGTGTTCTGTTAATTCATCTCACAGAGTTACATCTGTATTTCTTTGATCTCTTTGCTAGCCTTATTTCTGTGGCATCTGAGAACAGATATTTCAGATCCCTTTGAAGACTATAGGGCCCAACGAAATATACTCCGATAACAAAGAGAAAGAACTTTCTGAGAAACTTCTTTGCGTTCTGTGAAATCATCTCACAGAGTTACAGCTTTCCTCTCAAGAAGCCTTTAGCTAAGACAGTTTCTGTGGAATTGGCAAAGTGATATTTGGAAGCACATAGAGGACTATGGTGAAAAAGGAAATATCCTCCGATGAAATCTGGAAAGAAGCTTTCTGAGAAACTGCTTAGTGTTCTGTAAATTCATCTCACAGAGTTACATCTGTATTTCGTGGATCTCTTTGCTAGCCTTATTTCTGTGGAATCTGAGAACAGATATTTCGGATCCCTTTGAAGACCATAGGGCCAAACGAAATATCCACCGATAACAAAGAGAAAGAAGCTTTCTGAGAAACTTCTTTGTGTTCTGTGAAATCATCTCACAGAGTTACAGCTTTCCCCTCAAGAAGCCTTTCGCTAAGACAGTTCTTGTGGAATTGGCAAAGTGATATTTGGAAGCCCATAGAGGGCTATGGTGAAAAGGAAATATCCTCAGATGAAATCTAGAAAGAAGCTTTCTGAGAAACTGATTAGTGTTCTGTTAATTCATCTCATAGAGTTACATCTGTATTTCGTGGATCTCTTTGCTAGCCTTATTTCTGTGGCATCTGAGAACAGATATTTCGGATCCCTTTGAAGACCATAGGGCCAAACGAAATATCCTCCGATAACAAAAAGAAAGAAGCTTTCTGAGAAACTTCTTTGTGTTCTGTGAAATCATCTCACAGAGTTACACCTTACCCCTCCAGAAGCCTTTGGCTAAGACAGTTCTTGTGGAATTGGCAAAGTGATATTTGGAAGCCCATAGAGGGCTATGGTGAAAAAGGAAATATCCTCAGATGAAATCTGGAAAGAAGCTTTCTGAGAAACTGCTTAGTGTTCTGTTAATTCATCTCACAGAGTTACCTCTGTATTTCGTGGATTTCTTTGCTAGCCTTATTTCTGTGGAATCTGAGAACAGATATTTCGGATCCCTTTGAAGACCATAGGGCCAAACGAAATATCCTCCGATAACAAAGAGAAAGAAGCTTTCTGAGAAACTTCTTTGTGTTCTGTGAAATCATCTCACAGAGTTACAGCTTTCCCCTCAAGAAGCCTTTCGCTAAGACAGTTCTTGTGGAATTGGCAAAGTGATATTTGGAAGCCCATAGAGGGCTATCGTGAAAAAGGAAATATCCTCAGATGAAATCTGGAAAGAAGCTTTCTGAGAAACTGCTTAGTGTTCTGTTAATTCATCTCACAGAGTTACATCTGTATTTCGTGGATCTCTTTGCTAGCCTTATTTCTGAGGAATCTGAGAACAGATATTTCAGATCCCTTTGAAGACTATAGGGCCAAAGGAAATATCCTCTGATAACAAAGAGAAAGAAGCTTTCTGAGAAACTTCTTTGTGTTCTGTGAAATCATCGCACAGCGTTACAGCTTTCCCCTTAAGAAGCCTTTAGCTAAGACAGTTCTTGTGGAATTGGCAAAGTGATATTTGGAAGACCCTAGAGGGCTATGCTGAAAAAGGAAATATCGTCAGATGAAATCTGGAAAGAAGCTTTCTGAGAATCTGCTTAGTGTTCTGTTAATTCATCTAACAGAGTTACATCTGTATTTCGTGGATCTCTTTGCTAGCCTTATTTCTGTGGGATCTGAGAAGAGATATTTCGGATCCCTTTGAAGACTATAGGGCCAAATGAAATATCCTCCGATAACAAAGACAAAGAAGCTTTCTGAGAAACTTCTTTGTGTTCTGTGAAATCATCTCACAGAGTTACAGCTTTCGCCTCAAGAAGCCTTTCGCTAAGACAGTTCTTGTGGAATTGGCAAAGTGATATTTGGAAGCACATAGAGGGCTATGGTAAAAAGGAAATGTCCTCAGATGAAATTTAGAAAGAAGCTTTCGGAGAAACTGCTTAGTGTTCTGTTAATTCATCTCACAGAGTTACAACTGTATTTCGTGGATCTCTTTCCTAGCCTTATTTCTGTGGAATCTGAGAACAGATATTTCGGATCCCTTTGAAGACGATAGGGCCAAAGGAAATATCCTCCGATAACAAAGAGAAAGAAGCTTTCTGAGAAACTCCTTTGTGTTCTGTGAAATCTTTTCACAGAGTTACACCTTTCCTCTCAACAAGCCTTTCACTAAGACAGTTCTTGTGGAATTGGCAAAGTCATATTTGGAAGCCCAGAGAGGGATATGGTGAAAAAGGAAATATCCTCAGATGAAATCTGGAAAGAAGCTTTCTGAGAAACTGCTTAGTGTTCTGTTAATTCATCTCACCAAGTTACATCTGTATTTCGTGGATCTCTTTGCTAGCCTTATTTCTGTGGAATCTGAGAACAGATATTTCGGATCCCTTTGAAGACCACAGGGCCAAACGAAATATCCTCCGATAACAAAGAGAAAGAAGCTTTCTGAGAAACTTCTTTGTGTTCTGTGAAATCATCTCACAGAGTTACAGCTTTCCCCTCAAGAAGCCTTTCGCTAAGACAGTTCTTGTGGAATTGGCAAAGTGACATTTGGAAGCCCATAGAGGGCTATGGTGAAAAAGGAAATATCCTCAGATGAAATCTGGAAAGAAACTTTCTGAGAAACTGCTTAGTGTTCTGTTAATTCATCTCACAGAGTTACATCTGTATTTCGTGGATCTCTTTGCTAGCCTTATTTCTGTGGAATCTGAGAACAGATATTTCGGATCCCTTTGAAGACCATAGGGCCAAACGAAATATCCTCCGATAACAAAGAGAAAGAAGCTTTCTGAGAAACTTCTTTGTGTTCTGTGAAATCATCTCACAGAGTTACAGCTTTCCCCTCAAGAAGCCTTTCGCTAAGACAGTTCTTGGGGAATTGGCAAAGTGATATTTGGAAGCCCCTAGAGGGCTATGGTGAAAAAGGAAATATCCTCTGATGAAATCTGGAAAGAAGCTTTCTGAGAAACTGCTTAGTGTTCTGTTAATTCATCTCACAGACTTACATCTGTATTTCGTGGATCTCTTTGCTAGCCTTATTTCTGTGGAATCTGAGAACAGATATTTCGGATCCCTTTGAAGACGATAGGGCCAAAGGAAATACCCTCCGATAACAAAGAGAAAGAAGATTTCTGAGAAACTTCTTTGTGTTCTGTGGAATCAGCTCACAGAGTTACAGCTTTCCCCTCAAGAAGCCTTTCGCTAAGACAGTTCTTGTGGAATTGGCAAAGTGATATTGGGAAGCCCATAGAGGGCTATGGTGAAAAAGGAAATATCCTCAGATGAAATCTGGAAAGAAGCTTTCTGAGAAACTGCTTAGTGTTCTGTTAATTCATCTCACTGAGTTCCATCTGTATTTCGTGGATCTCTTTGCTAGCCTTATTTCTGTGGAATATGAGAACAGATATTTCGGATCCCTTTGAAGACTATAGGGCCAAAGGAAATATCCTCCGATAACAAAGAGAAAGAAGCTTTCTGAGAAACTTCTTTGTGTTCTGTGAAATCATCCCACAGAGTTACAGCTTTCTCCTCAAGAAGCCTTTCGCTAAGACAGTTCTTGTGGAATTGGCAAAGTGATATTTAGAAGCCCTTAGAGGGCTATGGTGAAAAAGGAAATATCCTCAGATGATATCTTTAAAGAAGCTTCTGAGAAACTGCTTAGTGTTCTGTTAATTCATCTCACAGAGTTCCATCTGTATTTCGTGGATCTCTTTGCTAGCCTTATTTCTGTGGAATATGAGAACAGATATTTCGGATCCCTTTGAAGACGATAGGGCCAAAGGAAATACCCTCCGATAACAAAGAGAAAGAAGATTTCTGAGAAACTTCTTTGTGTTCTGTGGAATCAGCTCACAGAGTTACAGCTTTCCCCTCAAGAAGCCTTTCGCTAAGACAGTTCTTGTGGAATTGGCAAAGTGATATTGGGAAGCCCATAGAGGGCTATGGTGAAAAAGGAAATATCCTCAGATGAAATCTGGAAAGAAGCTTTCTGAGAAACTGCTTAGTGTTCTGTTAATTCATCTCACTGAGTTCCATCTGTATTTCGTGGATCTCTTTGCTAGCCTTATTTCTGTGGAATATGAGAACAGATATTTCGGATCCCTTTGAAGACTATAGGGCCAAAGGAAATATCCTCCGATAACAAAGAGAAAGAAGCTTTCTGAGAAACTTCTTTGTGTTCTGTGAAATCATCCCACAGAGTTACAGCTTTCTCCTCAAGAAGCCTTTCGCTAAGACAGTTCTTGTGGAATTGGCAAAGTGATATTTAGAAGCCCTTAGAGGGCTATGGTGAAAAAGGAAATATCCTCAGATGATATCTTTAAAGAAGCTTCTGAGAAACTGCTTAGTGTTCTGTTAATTCATCTCACAGAGTTCCATCTGTATTTCGTGGATCTCTTTGCTAGCCTTATTTCTGTGGAATATGAGAACAGATATTTCGGATCCCTTTGAAGACTATAGGGCCAAAGGAAATATCCTCCGATAACAAAGAGAAAGAAGCTTTCTGAGAAACTTCTTTGTGTTCTGTGAAATCATCTCACAGGGTTACAGCTTTCTCCTCAAGAAGCCTTTCGCTAAGACAGTTCTTGTGGAATTGGCAAAGTGATATTTAGAAGCCCTTAGAGGGCTATGGTGAAAAAGGAAATATCCTCAGATGATATCTTTAAAGAAGCTTTCTGATAAACTGCTTAGTGTTCTGTTAATTCATCTCACAGAGTTACATCTGTATTTCTTTGATCTCTTTGCTAGCCTTATTTCTGTGGCATCTGAGAACAGATATTTCGGATCCCTTTGAAGACCATAGGGCCAAACGAAATATACTCCGATAGCAAAGAGAAAGAAGCTTTCTGAGAAACTTCTTTGTGTTCTGTGAAATCATCTCACAGAGTTACAGCTTTCCCCTAAAGAAGCCTTTCGCTAAGACAGTTCTTGTGGAATTGGCAAAGTGATATTTGGAAGCCCATAGAGGACTATGGTGAAAAAGGAAATATCCTCCGATGAAATCTGGAAAGAAGCTTTCTGAGAAACTGCTTAGTGTTCTGTAAATTCATCCCACAGAGTTACATCTGTATTTCGTGGATCTCTTTGCTAGCCTTATTTCTGTGGAATCTGAGAACAGATATTTCGGATCCCCTTGCAGACCATAGGGCCAAAGGAAATATCGTCCGATAACAAAGAGAAAGAAGCTTTCTGAGAAACTTCTTTGTGTTCTGTGAAATCATCTCACAGAGTTACAGCTTTCCCCTCAAGAAGCCTATCGCTAAGACAGTTCTTGTGGAATTGGCAAAGTGATATTTGGAAGCCCATAGAGGGCTATGGTGAAAAAGGAAATATCCTCAGATGAAATCTGGAAAGAAGCTTTCTGAGAAACTGCTTAGTGTTCTGTTAATTCATCTCACAGAGTTACATCTGTATTTCGTGGATCTCTTTGCTAGCCTTATTTCTGTGGAATCTGAGAACAGATATTTCGGATCCCTTTGAAGACCATAGGGCCAAACGAAATATCCTCCGAAAACAAAGAGAAAGAAGCTTTCTGAGAAACTTCTTTGTGTTCTGTGAAATCATCTCACAGAGTTACAGCTTTCCCCTCAAGAAGCCTTTCGCTAAGACAGTTCTTGGGGAATTTGCAAGGTGATATTGGGAAGCCCGTAGAGGGCAATGGTGAAAAAGGAAATATCCTCAGATGAAATCTGGAAAGAAGCTTTCTGAGAAACTGCTTAGTGTTCTGTTAATTCATCTCACAGAGTTACATCTGTATTTTGAGGATCTCTTTGCTAGCGTTATTTCTGTGGAATCTGAGAACAGATATTTCGGATCCCTTTGAAGTCTATAGGGCCAAAGGAAATATCCTCCGATAACAAAGAGAAAGAAGCTTTCTGAGAAACTTCTTTGTGTTCTGTGAAATCATCTCACAGAGTGACAGCTTTCCCCTCAAGAAGCCTTTCGCTAAGACAGTTCTTGGGGAATTGGCAAAGTGATATTTGGAAGCCCTTAGAGGACTATGGTGAAAAAGGAAATATCCTCCGATGAAATCTGGAAAGAAGCTTTCTGAGAAACTGCTTAGTGTTCTATTAATTCATCTCACATAGATACATCTGTATTTCGAGGATCTCTTTGCTAGCCTTATTTCTGTGGAACCTGAGTACAGATATTTCGGATCCCTTTGAAGACCATAGGGCCAAAGGAAATATCGTCCGATAACAAAGAGAAAGAAGCTTTCTGAGAAACTTCTTTGTGTTCTGTGAAATCATCTCACAGAGTTACAGCTTTCCCCTCAAGAAGCCTTTCGCTAAGACAGTTCTTGTGGAATTGGCAAAGTGATATTTGGAAGCCCATAGAGGGCTACGGTGAAAAAGGAAATATCCTCTGATGAAATCTGTAAAGAAGCTTTCTGAGAAACTGCTTAGTGTTCTGTTAATTCATCTCACAGAGTTACATCTGTATTTCGTGGATCTCTTTGCTAGCCTTATTTCTGTGAAATCTGAGAACAGATATTTCGGATCCCTTTGAAGACCATAGGGCCAAACGAAATATCCTCCGATAACAAACAGAAAGAAGCTTTCTGAGAAACTTCTTTGTGTTCTGTGAAATCAGCTCACAGAGTTACAGCTTTCCCCTCAAGAAGCCTTTCGCTAAGACAGTTCTTGTGGAATTGGCAAAGTGATATTTGGAAGCCCATAGAGGGCTATGGTGAAAAAGGAAATATCCTCAGATGAAATCTGGAAAGAAGCTTTCTGAGAAACTGCTTAGTGTTCTCCTAATTCATCTCACAGAGTTACATCTGTATTTCGTGGATGTCTTTGCTAGCCTTATTTCTGTGGAATCTGAGAACAGATATTTCAGATCCCTTTGAAGACTATAGGGCCAAAGAAAATATCCTCTGATAACAAAGAGAAAGAAGCTTTCTGAGAAACTTCTTTGTGTTCTGTGAAATCATCTCACAGCGTTACAGCTTTCCCCTCAAGAAGCCTTTAGCTAATACAGTTCTTGTGGAATTGGCAACGTGATATTTGGAAGCCCCTAGAGGGCTACGTTGAAAAAGGAAATATCCTCAGATGAATCTGGAAATAAGCTTTCTGAGAATCTGCTTAGTGTTCTGTTAATTCATCTCACAGAGTTACATCTGTATTTCGTGGATCTCTTTGCTAGCCTTATTTCTGTGAAATCTGAGAAGAGATATTTCGGATCCCTTTGAAGACTATAGGGCCAAATGAAATATCCTCCGATAACAAAGAGAAAGAAGCTTTCTGAGAAACTTCTTTGTGTTCTGTGAAATCATCTCCCAGAGTTACAGCTTTCCCCTCAAGAAGCCTTTCTCTAAGACAGTTGTTGTGGAATTGGCAAAGTGATATTTGGAAGCCCATAGAGGGCTATGGTGAAAAAGGAAATATCCTCAGATGAAATCTGGAAAGAAGCTTTCTGAGAAACTGCTTCGTGTTCTCTTAATTCATCTCACAGAATTACATAAGTATTTCGTGGATCTCTTTGCTAGCCTTATTTCTGTGGAATCTGAGAACAGATATTTCGGATCCCTTTGAAGAATATAGGGCCACAGGAAATATCCTCCGAAAACAAAGAGAAAGAAGCTTTCTGAGAAACTTCTTTGTGTTCTGTGAAATCATCTAACAGAGGTACAGCTTTCCCCTCAAGAAACCTTTCGCTAAGACAGTTCTTGTGGAATTGGCAAGTGATATTTGGAAGCCCATAGAGGGCTATGGTGAAAAAGGAAATATCCTCAGATGAAATCTGGAAAGAAGCTTTCTGAGAATCTGCTTAGTGTTCTGTTAATTCATCTCACAGAGTTACAACTGTATTTCGTGGATCTCTTTGCTAGCCTTATTTCTGTGGAATCTGAGAACAGATATTTCGGATCACTTTGAAGACTATAGGGCCAAAGGAAATATCCTACGATAACAAAGAGGAAGAAGCTTTCTGAGAAACTTCTTTGTGTTCTGTGAAATCATCTAACAGAGTTACAGCTTTTCCCTCAAGAAGCCTTTGGCTAAGACAGTTCTTGTGGAATTGGCAAAGTGATATTTGGAAGCCCATAGAGGGCTGTGGTGAAAAAGGAAATATCCTCAGATGAAATCTGGAAAGAAGCTTTCTGAGAAACTGCTTAGTGTTCTGTTAATTCATCTCACAGAGTTACATCTGTATTTCGTGGATCTCTTTGCTAGCCTTATTTCTGTGGAATCAGAGAAGAGATATTTCGGATACCTTGAAGACTACAGGGCCAAATGAAATATCCTCCGATAACAAAGAGAAAGAAGCTTTCTGAGAAACTTCTTTGTGTTCTGTGAAATCATCTCACAGAGTTACAGCTTTCCCCTCAAGAAGCATTTCGCTAAGACAGTTCTTGTGGATTTGGCAAAGCGATGTTTCGAAGCCCTTAGAGGGCTATGGTGAAAATGGAAATATCCTCAGATGAAATCTAAAAAGAAGCTTTCTGAGAAACTGCTTAGTGTTCTGTTAATTCATCTCACAGAGTTACATCTGTATTTCGTGGATCTCTTTTCTAGCCTTATTTCTGTGGAATCTGAGAACAGATATTTCGGATCCCTTTGAAGACGATAGGGCCAAAGGAAATATCCTCCGAAAACAAAGAGAAAGAAGCTTTCTGAGAAACTTCTTTGTGTTCTGTGAAATCAGCTCACAGAGTTACAGCTTTCCCCTCAAGAAGCCTTTCGCTAAGACAGGTCTTGGGGAATTTGCAAAGTGATATTGGGAAGCCTATAGAGGGCAATGGTGAAAAAGGAAATATCCTCAGATGAAATCTGGAAAGAAGCTTTCTGAGAATCTGCTTAGTGTTCTGTTAATTCATCTCACAGAGTTACATCTGTATTTTGAGGATCTCTTTGCTAGCCTTATTTCTGTGGAATCTGAGAACAGATATTTCGGATCCCTTTGAAGACGATAGGGCCAAAGGAAATATCCTCCGATAACAAAGAGAAAGAAGCTTTCTGAGAAACTTCTTGGTGTTCTGTGAAATCAGCTCACAGAGTTACAGCTTTCCCCTCAAGAAGCCTTTCGCTAAGACAGTTCTTGGGGAATTTGCAAAGTGATATTGGGAAGCCCATAGAGGGCAATGGTGAAAAAGGAAATATCCTCAGATGAAATCTGGAAAGAAGCTTTCTGAGAAACTGCTTAGTGTTCTGCTAATTCATCTCACAGAGTTACATCTGTATTTCGTGGATGTCTTTGCTAGCCTTATTTCTGTGGAATCTGAGAACAGATAATTCAGATCCCTTTGAAGACTATAGGGCCAAAGGAAATATCCTCTGATAACAAAGAGAAAGAAGCTTTCTGAGAAACTTCTTTGTGTTCTGTGAAATCATCTCACAGCGTTACAGCTTTCCCCTCAAGAAGCCTTTAGCTAATACAGTTCTTGTGGAATTGGAAAAGTGATATTTGGAAGTCCCTAGAGGGCTATGGTGAAAAACGAAATATCCTCAGATGAAATCTAGAAAGAAGCTTTCTGAGAAACTGCTTCGTGTTCTCTTAATTCATCTCACAGAGTTACATAAGTATTTCGTGGATCTCTTTGCTAGCCTTATTTCTGTGGAATCTGAGAACAGATATTTCGGATCCCTTTGAAGAATATAGGGCCACAGGAAATATCCTCCGAAAACAAAGAGAAAGAAGCTTTCTGAGAAACTTCTTTGTGTTCTGTGAAATCATCTAACAGAGTTACAGCTTTCCCCTCAAGAAACCTTTCGCTAAGACAGTTCTTGTGGAATTGGCAAGTGATATTTGGAAGCCCATAGAGGGCTATGGTGAAAAAGGAAATATCCTCAGATGAAATCTGGAAAGAAGCTTTCTGAGAATCTGCTTAGTGTTCTGTTAATTCATCTCACAGAGTTACAACTGTATTTCGTGGATCTCTTTGCTAGCCTTATTTCTGTTGAATCTGAGAACAGATATTTCGGATCCCTTTGAAGACTATAGGGCCAAAGGAAATATCCTCCGATAACAAAGAGAAAGAAGCTTTCTGAGAAACTTCTTTGTGTTCTGTGAAATCATCTAACAGAGTTACAGCTTTTCCCTCAAGAAGCCTTTGGCTAAGACAGTTCTTGTGGAATTGGCAAAGTGATATTTGGAAGCCCATAGAGGGCTGTGGTGAAAAGGAAATATCCTCAGATGAAATCTGGAAAGAAGCTTTCTGAGAAACTGCTTAGTGTTCTGTTAATTCATCTCACAGAGTTACATCTGTATTTCGTGGATCTCTTTGCTAGCCTTATTTCTGTGGAATCAGAGAAGAGATATTTCGGATACCTTGAAGACTACAGGGCCAAATGAAATATCCTCCGATAACAAAGAGAAAGAAGCTTTCTGAGAAACTTCTTTGTGTTCTGTGAAATCATCTCACAGAGTTACAGCTTTCACCTCAAGAAGCATTTCGCTAAGACAGTTCTTGTGGATTTGGCATAGCGATGTTTCGAAGCCCTTAGAGGGCTATGGTGAAAATGGAAATATCCTCAGATGAAATCTAAAAAGAAGCTTTCTGAGAAACTGCTTAGTGTTCTGTTAATTCATCTCACAGAGTTACATCTGTATTTCGTGGATCTCTTTTCTAGCCTTATTTCTGTGGAATCTGAGAACAGATATTTCGGATCCCTTTGAAGACGATAGGGCCAAAGGAAATATCCTCCGAAAACAAAGAGAAAGAAGCTTTCTGAGAAACTTCTTTGTGTTCTGTGAAATCAGCTCACAGAGTTACAGCTTTCCCCTCAAGAAGCCTTTCGCTCAGACAGTTCTTGGGGAATTTGCAAAGTGATACTGGGAAGCCCATAGAGGGCAATGGTGAAAAAGGAAATATCCTCAGATGAAATCTGGAAAGAAGCTTTCTGAGAATCTGCTTAGTGTTCTGTTAATTCATCTCACAGAGTTACATCTGTATTTTGAGGATCTCTTTGCTAGCCTTATTTCTGTGGAATCTGAGAACAGATATTTCGGATCCCTTTGAAGACGATAGGGCCAAAGGAAATATCCTCCGATAACAAAGAGAAAGAAGCTTTCTGAGAAACTTCTTGGTGTTCTGTGAAATCAGCTCACAGAGTTACAGCTTTCCCCTCAAGAAGCCTTTCGCTAAGACAGTTCTTGGGGAATTTGCAAAGTGATATTGGGAAGCCCATAGAGGGCAATGGTGAAAAAGGAAATATCCTCAGATGAAATCTGGAAAGAAGCTTTCTGAGAAACTGCTTAGTGTTCTGTTAATTCATCTCACAGAGTTACATCTGTATTTTGAGGATCTCTTTGCTAGCCTTATTTCTGTGGAATCTGAGAACAGATATTTCGGATCCCTTTGAAGTCTATAGGGCCAAAGGAAATATCCTCCGATAAAAAAGAGAAAGAAGCTTTCTGAGAAACTTCTTTGTGTTCTGTGAAATCAGCTCACAGAGTTACAGCTTTCCCCTCAAGAAGCCTTTCGCTAAGACAGTTCTTGGGGAATTGGCAAAGTGATATTGGGAAGCCTATAGAGGGCTATGGTGAAAAAGGAAATATCCTCAGATGAAATCTGGAAAGAAGCTTTCTGAGAAACTGCTTAGTGTTCTGTTAATTCATCTCACAGAGGTACATCTGTATTTCGAGGATCTCTTTGCTAGCCTTATTTCTGTGGAATCTGAGAACAGATATTTCGGATCCCTTTGAAGACCATAGGGCCAAAGGAAATATCCTCCGATAACAAAGAGAAAGAAGCTTTCTGAGAAACTTCTTTGTGTTCTGTGAAATCATGTCACAGAGTTACAGCTTTCTCCCCAAGAAGCCTTTCGCTAAGACAGTTCTTGTGGAATTGGCAAAGTGATATTTGGAAGCCCATAGAGGACTATGGTGAAAAAGGAAATATCCTCCGATGAAATCTGGAAAGAAGCTTTCTGAGAAACTGCTTAGTGTTCTATTAATTCATCTCACATAGATACATCTGTATTTCGAGGATCTCTTTGCTAGCCTTATTTCTGTGGAATCTGAGTATAGATATTTCGGATCCCTTTGAAGACCATAGGGCCAAAGGAAATATCGTCCGATAACAAAGAGAAAGAAGCTTTCTGAGAAACTTCTTTGTGTTCTGTGAAATCATCTCACAGAGTGACAGCTTTCCCCTCAAGAAGCCTTTCGCTAAGACAGTTCTTGGGGAATTGGCAAAGTGATATTTGGAAGCCCTTAGAGGACTATGGTGAAAAAGGAAATATCCTCCGATGAAATCTGGAAAGAAGCTTTCTGAGAAACTGCTTAGTGTTCTATTAATTCATCTCACATAGATACATCTGTATTTCGAGGATCTCTTTGCTAGCCTTATTTCTGTGGAACCTGAGTACAGATATTTCGGATCCCTTTGAAGACCATAGGGCCAAAGGAAATATCGTCCGATAACAAAGAGAAAGAAGCTTTCTGAGAAACTTCTTTGTGTTCTGTGAAATCATCTCACAGAGTTACAGCTTTCCCCTCAAGAACCCTTTCGCTAAGACAGTTCTTGTGGAATTGGCAAAGTGATATTTGGAAGCCCATAGAGGGCTACGGTGAAAAAGGAAATATCCTCTGATGAAATCTGTAAAGAAGCTTTCTGAGAAACTGCTTAGTGTTCTGTTAATTCATCTCACAGAGTTACATCTGTATTTCGTGGATCTCTTTGCTAGCCTTATTTCTGTGAAATCTGAGAACAGATATTTCGGATCCCTTTGAAGACCATAGGGCCAAACGAAATATCCTCCGATAACAAACAGAAAGAAGCTTTCTGAGAAACTTCTTTGTGTTCTGTGAAATCAGCTCACAGAGTTACAGCTTTCCCCTCAAGAAGCCTTTCGCTAAGACAGTTCTTGTGGAATTGGCAAAGTGATATTTGGAAGCCCATAGAGGGCTATGGTGAAAAAGGAAATATCCTCAGATGAAATCTGGAAAGAAGCTTTCTGAGAAACTGCTTAGTGTTCTCCTAATTCATCTCACAGAGTTACATCTGTATTTCGTGGATGTCTTTGCTAGCCTTATTTCTGTGGAATCTGAGAACAGATATTTCAGATCCCTTTGAAGACTATAGGGCCAAAGAAAATATCCTCTGATAACAAAGAGAAAGAAGCTTTCTGAGAAACTTCTTTGTGTTCTGTGAAATCATCTCACAGCGTTACAGCTTTCCCCTCAAGAAGCCTTTAGCTAATACAGTTCTTGTGGAATTGGCAACGTGATATTTGGAAGCCCCTAGAGGGCTACGTTGAAAAAGGAAATATCCTCAGATGAATCTGGAAATAAGCTTTCTGAGAATCTGCTTAGTGTTCTGTTAATTCATCTCACAGAGTTACATCTGTATTTCGTGGATCTCTTTGCTAGCCTTATTTCTGTGAAATCTGAGAAGAGATATTTCGGATCCCTTTGAAGACTATAGGGCCAAATGAAATATCCTCCGATAACAAAGAGAAAGAAGCTTTCTGAGAAACTTCTTTGTGTTCTGTGAAATCATCTCCCAGAGTTACAGCTTTCCCCTCAAGAAGCCTTTCTCTAAGACAGTTGTTGTGGAATTGGCAAAGTGATATTTGGAAGCCCATAGAGGGCTATGGTGAAAAAGGAAATATCCTCAGATGAAATCTGGAAAGAAGCTTTCTGAGAAACTGCTTCGTGTTCTCTTAATTCATCTCACAGAATTACATAAGTATTTCGTGGATCTCTTTGCTAGCCTTATTTCTGTGGAATCTGAGAACAGATATTTCGGATCCCTTTGAAGAATATAGGGCCACAGGAAATATCCTCCGAAAACAAAGAGAAAGAAGCTTTCTGAGAAACTTCTTTGTGTTCTGTGAAATCATCTAACAGAGGTACAGCTTTCCCCTCAAGAAACCTTTCGCTAAGACAGTTCTTGTGGAATTGGCAAGTGATATTTGGAAGCCCATAGAGGGCTATGGTGAAAAAGGAAATATCCTCAGATGAAATCTGGAAAGAAGCTTTCTGAGAATCTGCTTAGTGTTCTGTTAATTCATCTCACAGAGTTACAACTGTATTTCGTGGATCTCTTTGCTAGCCTTATTTCTGTGGAATCTGAGAACAGATATTTCGGATCACTTTGAAGACTATAGGGCCAAAGGAAATATCCTACGATAACAAAGAGGAAGAAGCTTTCTGAGAAACTTCTTTGTGTTCTGTGAAATCATCTAACAGAGTTACAGCTTTTCCCTCAAGAAGCCTTTGGCTAAGACAGTTCTTGTGGAATTGGCAAAGTGATATTTGGAAGCCCATAGAGGGCTGTGGTGAAAAAGGAAATATCCTCAGATGAAATCTGGAAAGAAGCTTTCTGAGAAACTGCTTAGTGTTCTGTTAATTCATCTCACAGAGTTACATCTGTATTTCGTGGATCTCTTTGCTAGCCTTATTTCTGTGGAATCAGAGAAGAGATATTTCGGATACCTTGAAGACTACAGGGCCAAATGAAATATCCTCCGATAACAAAGAGAAAGAAGCTTTCTGAGAAACTTCTTTGTGTTCTGTGAAATCATCTCACAGAGTTACAGCTTTCCCCTCAAGAAGCATTTCGCTAAGACAGTTCTTGTGGATTTGGCAAAGCGATGTTTCGAAGCCCTTAGAGGGCTATGGTGAAAATGGAAATATCCTCAGATGAAATCTAAAAAGAAGCTTTCTGAGAAACTGCTTAGTGTTCTGTTAATTCATCTCACAGAGTTACATCTGTATTTCGTGGATCTCTTTTCTAGCCTTATTTCTGTGGAATCTGAGAACAGATATTTCGGATCCCTTTGAAGACGATAGGGCCAAAGGAAATATCCTCCGAAAACAAAGAGAAAGAAGCTTTCTGAGAAACTTCTTTGTGTTCTGTGAAATCAGCTCACAGAGTTACAGCTTTCCCCTCAAGAAGCCTTTCGCTAAGACAGGTCTTGGGGAATTTGCAAAGTGATATTGGGAAGCCTATAGAGGGCAATGGTGAAAAAGGAAATATCCTCAGATGAAATCTGGAAAGAAGCTTTCTGAGAATCTGCTTAGTGTTCTGTTAATTCATCTCACAGAGTTACATCTGTATTTTGAGGATCTCTTTGCTAGCCTTATTTCTGTGGAATCTGAGAACAGATATTTCGGATCCCTTTGAAGACGATAGGGCCAAAGGAAATATCCTCCGATAACAAAGAGAAAGAAGCTTTCTGAGAAACTTCTTGGTGTTCTGTGAAATCAGCTCACAGAGTTACAGCTTTCCCCTCAAGAAGCCTTTCGCTAAGACAGTTCTTGGGGAATTTGCAAAGTGATATTGGGAAGCCCATAGAGGGCAATGGTGAAAAAGGAAATATCCTCAGATGAAATCTGGAAAGAAGCTTTCTGAGAAACTGCTTAGTGTTCTGCTAATTCATCTCACAGAGTTACATCTGTATTTCGTGGATGTCTTTGCTAGCCTTATTTCTGTGGAATCTGAGAACAGATAATTCAGATCCCTTTGAAGACTATAGGGCCAAAGGAAATATCCTCTGATAACAAAGAGAAAGAAGCTTTCTGAGAAACTTCTTTGTGTTCTGTGAAATCATCTCACAGCGTTACAGCTTTCCCCTCAAGAAGCCTTTAGCTAATACAGTTCTTGTGGAATTGGAAAAGTGATATTTGGAAGTCCCTAGAGGGCTATGGTGAAAAACGAAATATCCTCAGATGAAATCTAGAAAGAAGCTTTCTGAGAAACTGCTTCGTGTTCTCTTAATTCATCTCACAGAGTTACATAAGTATTTCGTGGATCTCTTTGCTAGCCTTATTTCTGTGGAATCTGAGAACAGATATTTCGGATCCCTTTGAAGAATATAGGGCCACAGGAAATATCCTCCGAAAACAAAGAGAAAGAAGCTTTCTGAGAAACTTCTTTGTGTTCTGTGAAATCATCTAACAGAGTTACAGCTTTCCCCTCAAGAAACCTTTCGCTAAGACAGTTCTTGTGGAATTGGCAAGTGATATTTGGAAGCCCATAGAGGGCTATGGTGAAAAAGGAAATATCCTCAGATGAAATCTGGAAAGAAGCTTTCTGAGAATCTGCTTAGTGTTCTGTTAATTCATCTCACAGAGTTACAACTGTATTTCGTGGATCTCTTTGCTAGCCTTATTTCTGTTGAATCTGAGAACAGATATTTCGGATCCCTTTGAAGACTATAGGGCCAAAGGAAATATCCTCCGATAACAAAGAGAAAGAAGCTTTCTGAGAAACTTCTTTGTGTTCTGTGAAATCATCTAACAGAGTTACAGCTTTTCCCTCAAGAAGCCTTTGGCTAAGACAGTTCTTGTGGAATTGGCAAAGTGATATTTGGAAGCCCATAGAGGGCTGTGGTGAAAAGGAAATATCCTCAGATGAAATCTGGAAAGAAGCTTTCTGAGAAACTGCTTAGTGTTCTGTTAATTCATCTCACAGAGTTACATCTGTATTTCGTGGATCTCTTTGCTAGCCTTATTTCTGTGGAATCAGAGAAGAGATATTTCGGATACCTTGAAGACTACAGGGCCAAATGAAATATCCTCCGATAACAAAGAGAAAGAAGCTTTCTGAGAAACTTCTTTGTGTTCTGTGAAATCATCTCACAGAGTTACAGCTTTCACCTCAAGAAGCATTTCGCTAAGACAGTTCTTGTGGATTTGGCATAGCGATGTTTCGAAGCCCTTAGAGGGCTATGGTGAAAATGGAAATATCCTCAGATGAAATCTAAAAAGAAGCTTTCTGAGAAACTGCTTAGTGTTCTGTTAATTCATCTCACAGAGTTACATCTGTATTTCGTGGATCTCTTTTCTAGCCTTATTTCTGTGGAATCTGAGAACAGATATTTCGGATCCCTTTGAAGACGATAGGGCCAAAGGAAATATCCTCCGAAAACAAAGAGAAAGAAGCTTTCTGAGAAACTTCTTTGTGTTCTGTGAAATCAGCTCACAGAGTTACAGCTTTCCCCTCAAGAAGCCTTTCGCTCAGACAGTTCTTGGGGAATTTGCAAAGTGATACTGGGAAGCCCATAGAGGGCAATGGTGAAAAAGGAAATATCCTCAGATGAAATCTGGAAAGAAGCTTTCTGAGAATCTGCTTAGTGTTCTGTTAATTCATCTCACAGAGTTACATCTGTATTTTGAGGATCTCTTTGCTAGCCTTATTTCTGTGGAATCTGAGAACAGATATTTCGGATCCCTTTGAAGACGATAGGGCCAAAGGAAATATCCTCCGATAACAAAGAGAAAGAAGCTTTCTGAGAAACTTCTTGGTGTTCTGTGAAATCAGCTCACAGAGTTACAGCTTTCCCCTCAAGAAGCCTTTCGCTAAGACAGTTCTTGGGGAATTTGCAAAGTGATATTGGGAAGCCCATAGAGGGCAATGGTGAAAAAGGAAATATCCTCAGATGAAATCTGGAAAGAAGCTTTCTGAGAAACTGCTTAGTGTTCTGTTAATTCATCTCACAGAGTTACATCTGTATTTTGAGGATCTCTTTGCTAGCCTTATTTCTGTGGAATCTGAGAACAGATATTTCGGATCCCTTTGAAGTCTATAGGGCCAAAGGAAATATCCTCCGATAAAAAAGAGAAAGAAGCTTTCTGAGAAACTTCTTTGTGTTCTGTGAAATCAGCTCACAGAGTTACAGCTTTCCCCTCAAGAAGCCTTTCGCTAAGACAGTTCTTGGGGAATTGGCAAAGTGATATTGGGAAGCCTATAGAGGGCTATGGTGAAAAAGGAAATATCCTCAGATGAAATCTGGAAAGAAGCTTTCTGAGAAACTGCTTAGTGTTCTGTTAATTCATCTCACAGAGGTACATCTGTATTTCGAGGATCTCTTTGCTAGCCTTATTTCTGTGGAATCTGAGAACAGATATTTCGGATCCCTTTGAAGACCATAGGGCCAAAGGAAATATCCTCCGATAACAAAGAGAAAGAAGCTTTCTGAGAAACTTCTTTGTGTTCTGTGAAATCATGTCACAGAGTTACAGCTTTCTCCCCAAGAAGCCTTTCGCTAAGACAGTTCTTGTGGAATTGGCAAAGTGATATTTGGAAGCCCATAGAGGACTATGGTGAAAAAGGAAATATCCTCCGATGAAATCTGGAAAGAAGCTTTCTGAGAAACTGCTTAGTGTTCTATTAATTCATCTCACATAGATACATCTGTATTTCGAGGATCTCTTTGCTAGCCTTATTTCTGTGGAATCTGAGTATAGATATTTCGGATCCCTTTGAAGACCATAGGGCCAAAGGAAATATCGTCCGATAACAAAGAGAAAGAAGCTTTCTGAGAAACTTCTTTGTGTTCTGTGAAATCATCTCACAGAGTGACAGCTTTCCCCTCAAGAAGCCTTTCGCTAAGACAGTTCTTGGGGAATTGGCAAAGTGATATTTGGAAGCCCTTAGAGGACTATGGTGAAAAAGGAAATATCCTCCGATGAAATCTGGAAAGAAGCTTTCTGAGAAACTGCTTAGTGTTCTATTAATTCATCTCACATAGATACATCTGTATTTCGAGGATCTCTTTGCTAGCCTTATTTCTGTGGAACCTGAGTACAGATATTTCGGATCCCTTTGAAGACCATAGGGCCAAAGGAAATATCGTCCGATAACAAAGAGAAAGAAGCTTTCTGAGAAACTTCTTTGTGTTCTGTGAAATCATCTCACAGAGTTACAGCTTTCCCCTCAAGAACCCTTTCGCTAAGACAGTTCTTGTGGAATTGGCAAAGTGATATTTGGAAGCCCATAGAGGGCTACGGTGAAAAAGGAAATATCCTCTGATGAAATCTGTAAAGAAGCTTTCTGAGAAACTGCTTAGTGTTCTGTTAATTCATCTCACAGAGTTACATCTGTATTTCGTGGATCTCTTTGCTAGCCTTATTTCTGTGAAATCTGAGAACAGATATTTCGGATCCCTTTGAAGACCATAGGGCCAAACGAAATATCCTCCGATAACAAACAGAAAGAAGCTTTCTGAGAAACTTCTTTGTGTTCTGTGAAATCAGCTCACAGAGTTACAGCTTTCCCCTCAAGAAGCCTTTCGCTAAGACAGTTCTTGTGGAATTGGCAAAGTGATATTTGGAAGCCCATAGAGGGCTATGGTGAAAAAGGAAATATCCTCAGATGAAATCTGGAAAGAAGCTTTCTGAGAAACTGCTTAGTGTTCTCCTAATTCATCTCACAGAGTTACATCTGTATTTCGTGGATGTCTTTGCTAGCCTTATTTCTGTGGAATCTGAGAACAGATATTTCAGATCCCTTTGAAGACTATAGGGCCAAAGAAAATATCCTCTGATAACAAAGAGAAAGAAGCTTTCTGAGAAACTTCTTTGTGTTCTGTGAAATCATCTCACAGCGTTACAGCTTTCCCCTCAAGAAGCCTTTAGCTAATACAGTTCTTGTGGAATTGGCAACGTGATATTTGGAAGCCCCTAGAGGGCTACGTTGAAAAAGGAAATATCCTCAGATGAATCTGGAAATAAGCTTTCTGAGAATCTGCTTAGTGTTCTGTTAATTCATCTCACAGAGTTACATCTGTATTTCGTGGATCTCTTTGCTAGCCTTATTTCTGTGAAATCTGAGAAGAGATATTTCGGATCCCTTTGAAGACTATAGGGCCAAATGAAATATCCTCCGATAACAAAGAGAAAGAAGCTTTCTGAGAAACTTCTTTGTGTTCTGTGAAATCATCTCCCAGAGTTACAGCTTTCCCCTCAAGAAGCCTTTCTCTAAGACAGTTGTTGTGGAATTGGCAAAGTGATATTTGGAAGCCCATAGAGGGCTATGGTGAAAAAGGAAATATCCTCAGATGAAATCTGGAAAGAAGCTTTCTGAGAAACTGCTTCGTGTTCTCTTAATTCATCTCACAGAATTACATAAGTATTTCGTGGATCTCTTTGCTAGCCTTATTTCTGTGGAATCTGAGAACAGATATTTCGGATCCCTTTGAAGAATATAGGGCCACAGGAAATATCCTCCGAAAACAAAGAGAAAGAAGCTTTCTGAGAAACTTCTTTGTGTTCTGTGAAATCATCTAACAGAGGTACAGCTTTCCCCTCAAGAAACCTTTCGCTAAGACAGTTCTTGTGGAATTGGCAAGTGATATTTGGAAGCCCATAGAGGGCTATGGTGAAAAAGGAAATATCCTCAGATGAAATCTGGAAAGAAGCTTTCTGAGAATCTGCTTAGTGTTCTGTTAATTCATCTCACAGAGTTACAACTGTATTTCGTGGATCTCTTTGCTAGCCTTATTTCTGTGGAATCTGAGAACAGATATTTCGGATCACTTTGAAGACTATAGGGCCAAAGGAAATATCCTACGATAACAAAGAGGAAGAAGCTTTCTGAGAAACTTCTTTGTGTTCTGTGAAATCATCTAACAGAGTTACAGCTTTTCCCTCAAGAAGCCTTTGGCTAAGACAGTTCTTGTGGAATTGGCAAAGTGATATTTGGAAGCCCATAGAGGGCTGTGGTGAAAAAGGAAATATCCTCAGATGAAATCTGGAAAGAAGCTTTCTGAGAAACTGCTTAGTGTTCTGTTAATTCATCTCACAGAGTTACATCTGTATTTCGTGGATCTCTTTGCTAGCCTTATTTCTGTGGAATCAGAGAAGAGATATTTCGGATACCTTGAAGACTACAGGGCCAAATGAAATATCCTCCGATAACAAAGAGAAAGAAGCTTTCTGAGAAACTTCTTTGTGTTCTGTGAAATCATCTCACAGAGTTACAGCTTTCCCCTCAAGAAGCATTTCGCTAAGACAGTTCTTGTGGATTTGGCAAAGCGATGTTTCGAAGCCCTTAGAGGGCTATGGTGAAAATGGAAATATCCTCAGATGAAATCTAAAAAGAAGCTTTCTGAGAAACTGCTTAGTGTTCTGTTAATTCATCTCACAGAGTTACATCTGTATTTCGTGGATCTCTTTTCTAGCCTTATTTCTGTGGAATCTGAGAACAGATATTTCGGATCCCTTTGAAGACGATAGGGCCAAAGGAAATATCCTCCGAAAACAAAGAGAAAGAAGCTTTCTGAGAAACTTCTTTGTGTTCTGTGAAATCAGCTCACAGAGTTACAGCTTTCCCCTCAAGAAGCCTTTCGCTAAGACAGGTCTTGGGGAATTTGCAAAGTGATATTGGGAAGCCTATAGAGGGCAATGGTGAAAAAGGAAATATCCTCAGATGAAATCTGGAAAGAAGCTTTCTGAGAATCTGCTTAGTGTTCTGTTAATTCATCTCACAGAGTTACATCTGTATTTTGAGGATCTCTTTGCTAGCCTTATTTCTGTGGAATCTGAGAACAGATATTTCGGATCCCTTTGAAGACGATAGGGCCAAAGGAAATATCCTCCGATAACAAAGAGAAAGAAGCTTTCTGAGAAACTTCTTGGTGTTCTGTGAAATCAGCTCACAGAGTTACAGCTTTCCCCTCAAGAAGCCTTTCGCTAAGACAGTTCTTGGGGAATTTGCAAAGTGATATTGGGAAGCCCATAGAGGGCAATGGTGAAAAAGGAAATATCCTCAGATGAAATCTGGAAAGAAGCTTTCTGAGAAACTGCTTAGTGTTCTGCTAATTCATCTCACAGAGTTACATCTGTATTTCGTGGATGTCTTTGCTAGCCTTATTTCTGTGGAATCTGAGAACAGATAATTCAGATCCCTTTGAAGACTATAGGGCCAAAGGAAATATCCTCTGATAACAAAGAGAAAGAAGCTTTCTGAGAAACTTCTTTGTGTTCTGTGAAATCATCTCACAGCGTTACAGCTTTCCCCTCAAGAAGCCTTTAGCTAATACAGTTCTTGTGGAATTGGAAAAGTGATATTTGGAAGTCCCTAGAGGGCTATGGTGAAAAACGAAATATCCTCAGATGAAATCTAGAAAGAAGCTTTCTGAGAAACTGCTTCGTGTTCTCTTAATTCATCTCACAGAGTTACATAAGTATTTCGTGGATCTCTTTGCTAGCCTTATTTCTGTGGAATCTGAGAACAGATATTTCGGATCCCTTTGAAGAATATAGGGCCACAGGAAATATCCTCCGAAAACAAAGAGAAAGAAGCTTTCTGAGAAACTTCTTTGTGTTCTGTGAAATCATCTAACAGAGTTACAGCTTTCCCCTCAAGAAACCTTTCGCTAAGACAGTTCTTGTGGAATTGGCAAGTGATATTTGGAAGCCCATAGAGGGCTATGGTGAAAAAGGAAATATCCTCAGATGAAATCTGGAAAGAAGCTTTCTGAGAATCTGCTTAGTGTTCTGTTAATTCATCTCACAGAGTTACAACTGTATTTCGTGGATCTCTTTGCTAGCCTTATTTCTGTTGAATCTGAGAACAGATATTTCGGATCCCTTTGAAGACTATAGGGCCAAAGGAAATATCCTCCGATAACAAAGAGAAAGAAGCTTTCTGAGAAACTTCTTTGTGTTCTGTGAAATCATCTAACAGAGTTACAGCTTTTCCCTCAAGAAGCCTTTGGCTAAGACAGTTCTTGTGGAATTGGCAAAGTGATATTTGGAAGCCCATAGAGGGCTGTGGTGAAAAGGAAATATCCTCAGATGAAATCTGGAAAGAAGCTTTCTGAGAAACTGCTTAGTGTTCTGTTAATTCATCTCACAGAGTTACATCTGTATTTCGTGGATCTCTTTGCTAGCCTTATTTCTGTGGAATCAGAGAAGAGATATTTCGGATACCTTGAAGACTACAGGGCCAAATGAAATATCCTCCGATAACAAAGAGAAAGAAGCTTTCTGAGAAACTTCTTTGTGTTCTGTGAAATCATCTCACAGAGTTACAGCTTTCACCTCAAGAAGCATTTCGCTAAGACAGTTCTTGTGGATTTGGCATAGCGATGTTTCGAAGCCCTTAGAGGGCTATGGTGAAAATGGAAATATCCTCAGATGAAATCTAAAAAGAAGCTTTCTGAGAAACTGCTTAGTGTTCTGTTAATTCATCTCACAGAGTTACATCTGTATTTCGTGGATCTCTTTTCTAGCCTTATTTCTGTGGAATCTGAGAACAGATATTTCGGATCCCTTTGAAGACGATAGGGCCAAAGGAAATATCCTCCGAAAACAAAGAGAAAGAAGCTTTCTGAGAAACTTCTTTGTGTTCTGTGAAATCAGCTCACAGAGTTACAGCTTTCCCCTCAAGAAGCCTTTCGCTCAGACAGTTCTTGGGGAATTTGCAAAGTGATACTGGGAAGCCCATAGAGGGCAATGGTGAAAAAGGAAATATCCTCAGATGAAATCTGGAAAGAAGCTTTCTGAGAATCTGCTTAGTGTTCTGTTAATTCATCTCACAGAGTTACATCTGTATTTTGAGGATCTCTTTGCTAGCCTTATTTCTGTGGAATCTGAGAACAGATATTTCGGATCCCTTTGAAGACGATAGGGCCAAAGGAAATATCCTCCGATAACAAAGAGAAAGAAGCTTTCTGAGAAACTTCTTGGTGTTCTGTGAAATCAGCTCACAGAGTTACAGCTTTCCCCTCAAGAAGCCTTTCGCTAAGACAGTTCTTGGGGAATTTGCAAAGTGATATTGGGAAGCCCATAGAGGGCAATGGTGAAAAAGGAAATATCCTCAGATGAAATCTGGAAAGAAGCTTTCTGAGAAACTGCTTAGTGTTCTGTTAATTCATCTCACAGAGTTACATCTGTATTTTGAGGATCTCTTTGCTAGCCTTATTTCTGTGGAATCTGAGAACAGATATTTCGGATCCCTTTGAAGTCTATAGGGCCAAAGGAAATATCCTCCGATAAAAAAGAGAAAGAAGCTTTCTGAGAAACTTCTTTGTGTTCTGTGAAATCAGCTCACAGAGTTACAGCTTTCCCCTCAAGAAGCCTTTCGCTAAGACAGTTCTTGGGGAATTGGCAAAGTGATATTGGGAAGCCTATAGAGGGCTATGGTGAAAAAGGAAATATCCTCAGATGAAATCTGGAAAGAAGCTTTCTGAGAAACTGCTTAGTGTTCTGTTAATTCATCTCACAGAGGTACATCTGTATTTCGAGGATCTCTTTGCTAGCCTTATTTCTGTGGAATCTGAGAACAGATATTTCGGATCCCTTTGAAGACCATAGGGCCAAAGGAAATATCCTCCGATAACAAAGAGAAAGAAGCTTTCTGAGAAACTTCTTTGTGTTCTGTGAAATCATGTCACAGAGTTACAGCTTTCTCCCCAAGAAGCCTTTCGCTAAGACAGTTCTTGTGGAATTGGCAAAGTGATATTTGGAAGCCCATAGAGGACTATGGTGAAAAATGAAATATCCTCAGATGAAATCTGGAAAGAAGCTTTCTGAGAAACTGCTTAGTGTTCTGCTAATTCATCTCACAGAGTTACATCTGTATTTCGTGGATCTCTTTGCTAGCCTTATTTCTGTGGAATCTGAGAACAGATATTTCAGATCCCTTTGAAGACTATAGGGTCAAAGGAAATATCCTCTGATAACAAAGAGAAAGAAGCTTTCTGAGAAACTTCTTTGTGTTCTGTGAAATCATCTCACAGCGTTACAGCTTTCCCCTCAAGAAGCCTTTAGCTAATACAGTTCTTGTGGAATTGGCAAAGTGATATTTGGAAGCCCCTAGAGGGCTATGTTGAAAAACGAAATATCCTCAGATGAAATCTGGAAAGAAGCTTTCTGAGAATCTGCTTAGTGTTCTGTTAATTCATCTCACAGAGTTACATCTGTATTTCGTGGATCTCTTTGCTAGCCTTATTTCTGTGAAATCTGAGAAGAGATATTACGGATCCCTTTGAAGACTATAGGGCCAAAGGAAATATCCTCCGATTACAAAGAGAAAGAAGCTTTCTGAGAAACTTCTTTGTGTTCTGTGAAATCATCTCCCAGAGTTACAGCTTTCCCCTCAAGAAGCCTTTCGCTAAGACAGTTCTTGTGGAATTGGCAAAGTGATATTTGGAAGCCCATAGAGGGCTATGGTGAAAAAGGAAATATCCTCAGATGAAATCTGGAAAGAAGCTTTCTGAGAAACTGCTTCGTGTTCTGTTAATTCATCTCACAGAGTTACATAAGTATTTCGTGGATCTCTTTGCTAGCCTTATTTCTGTGGAATCTGAGAACAGATATTTCGGATCCCTTTGAAGACTATAGGGCCAAAGGAAATATCCTCCGATAACAAAGAGAAAGAAGCTTTCTGAGAAACTTCTTTGTGTTCTGTGAAATCATGTCACAGAGTTACAGCTTTCTCCCCAAGAAGCCTTTCGCTAAGACAGTTCTTGTGGAATTGGCAAAGTGATATTTGGAAGCCCATAGAGGACTACGGTGAAAAAGGAAATATCCTCCGATGAAATCTGGAAAGAAGCTTTCTGAGAAACTGCTTAGTGTTCTATTAATTCATCTCACATAGATACATCTGTATTTCGAGGATCTCTTTGCTAGCCCTATTTCTGTGGAACCTGAGTACAGATATTTCGGATCCCTTTGAAGACCATAGGGCCAAAGGAAATATCGTCCGATAACAAAGAGAAAGAAGCTTTCTGAGAAACTTCTTTGTGTTCTGTGAAATCATCTCACAGAGTTACAGCTTTCCCCTCAAGAAGCCTTTCGCTAAGACAGTTCTTGTGGAATTGGCAAAGTGATATTTGGAAGCCCATAGAGGGCTACGGTGAAAGAGGAAATATCCTCTGATGAAATCTGGAAAGAAGCTTTCTGAGAAACTGCTTAGTGTTCTGTTAATTCATCTCACAGAATTACATCTGTATTTCGTGGATCTCTTTGCTAGCCTTATTTCTGTGAAATCTGAGAACAGATATTTCGGATCCCTTTGAAGACCATAGGGCCAAAGGAAATATCCTCCGATAACAAACAGAAAGAAGCTTTCTGAGAAACTTCTTTGTGTTCTGTGAAATCAGCTCACAGAGTTACAGCTTTCCCCTCAAGAAGCCTTTCGCTAAGACAGTTCTTGGGGAATTTGCAAAGTGATATTGGGAAGCCCATAGAGGGCAATGGTGAAAAAGGAAATATCCTCAGATGAAATCTGGAAAGAAGCTTTCTGAGAAACTGCTTAGTGTTCTGTTAATTCATCTCACAGAGGTACATCTGTATTTCGAGGATCTCTTTGCTAGCCTTATTTCTGTGGAGTCTGAGGACAGATATTTCGGATCCTTTGAAGACTATAGGGCCAAAGGAAATATCCTCTGATAACAAAGAGAAAGAAGCTTTCTGAAAAACTTCTTTGTGTTCTGTGAAATCATCTCACAGAGTTACAGCTTTCCCCTCAATTAGCCTTTCGCTAAGACAGTTCTTGTGGAATTGGCAAAGTGATATTTGGAAGCCCATAGAGGGCTACGGTGAAAAAGGAAATATCCTCAGATGAAATCTGGAAAGAAGCTTTCTGAGAAACTGCTTAGTGTTCTGTTAATTCATCTCACAGAGTTTCATTTGTATTTCGTGGATCTCTTCGCTAGCCTTATTTCTGTGGTATCTGAGAACAGATATTTCGGATCCCTTTGAAGACTATAGGGCCAAAGGGAATATCCTCCGATAAAAAAGAGAAAGAAGCTTTCTGAGAAACTTCTTTGTGTTCTGTGAAATCATCTCACAGAGTTACAGCTTTCCCCTCAAGAAACCTTTCGCTAAGACAGTTCTTGTGGAATTGGCAAGTGATATTTGGAAGCCCATAGAGGGCTATGGTGAAAAAGGAAATATCCTCAGATGAAATCTGGAAAGAAGCTTTCTGAGAATCTGCTTAGTGTTCTGTTAATTCATCTCACAGAGTTACATCTGTATTTCGTGGATCTCTTTGCTAGCCTTATTTCTGTGGAATCTGAGAACAGATATTTCGGATCCCTTTGAAGACTATAGGGCCAAAGGAAATATCCTCCGATAATAAAGAGAAAGAAGCTTTCTGAGAAACTTCTTTGTGTTCTGTGAAATCATCTAACAGAGTTACAGCTTTTCCCTCAAGAAGCCTTTGGCTAAGACAGTTCTTGTGGAATTGGCAAAGTGATATTTGGAAGCCCATAGAGGGCTGTGGTGAAAAAGGAAATATCCTCAGATGAAATCTGGAAAGAAGCTTTCCGAGAAACTGCTTAGTGTTCTGTTAATTCATCTCACAGAGTTACATCTGTATTTCGTGGATCTCTTTGCTAGCCTTATTTCTGTGGAATCAGAGAAGAGATATTTCGGATACCTTGAAGGCTACAGGGCCAAAGGAAATATCCTCCGATAACAAAGAGAAAGAAGCTTTCTGAGAAACTTCTTTGTGTTCTGTGAAATCATCTCACAGAGTTACAGCTTTCACCTCAAGAAGCATTTCGCTAAGACAGTTCATGTGGATTTGGCAAAGCGATGTTTCGAAGCCCTTAGAGGGCTATGGTGAAAATGGAAATATCCTCAGATGAAATCTAAAAAGAAGCTTTCTGAGAAACTGCTTAGTGTTCTGTTAATTCATCTAACAGAGTTACATCTGTGTTTCGTGGATCTCTTTTCTAGCCTTATTTCTGTGGAATCTGAGAACAGATATTTCGGATCCCTTTGAAGACGATAGGGCCAAAGGAAATATCCTCCGAAAACAAAGAGAAAGAAGCTTTCTGAGAAACTTCTTTGTGTTCTGTAAAATCAGCTCACACAGTTACAGCTTTCCCCTCAAGAAGCCTTTCGCTAAGACAGTTCTTGTGGAATTGGCAAAGTGATATTTGGAAGCCCATAGAGGGCAATGGTGAAAAAGGAAATATCCTCAGATGAAATCTGGAAAGAAGCTTTCTGAGAAACTGCTTAGTGTTCTGTTAATTCATCTCACAGAGTTTCATTTGTATTTCGTGGATCTCTTCGCTAGCCTTATTTCTGTGGAATCTGAGAACAGATATTTCGGATCCCTTTGAAGACGATAGGGCCAAAGGAAATATCCTCCAAAAACAAAGAGAAAGAAGCTTTCTGAGAAACTTCTTTGTGTTCTGTGAAATCAGCTCACAGAGTTACAGCTTTCCCCTCAAGAAGCCTTTCGCTAAGACAGTTCTTGTGGAATTGGCAAAGTGATATTTGGAAGCCCATAGAGGGCTGTGGTGAAAAAGGAAATATCCTCAGATGAAATCTGGAAAGAAGCTTTCTGAGAAACTGCTTAGTGTTCTGTTAATTCATCTCACAGAGTTACATCTGTATTTCGTGGATCTCTTTGCTAGCCTTATTTCTGTGGAATCAGAGAAGAGATATTTCGGATCCCTTGAAGACTACAGGGCCAAATGAAATATCCTCCGATAACAAAGAGAAAGAAGCTTTCTGAGAAACTTCTTTGTGTTCTGTGAAATCAGCTCACAGAGTTTCAGCTTTCCCCTCAAGAAGCCTTTGGCTAAGACAGTTCTTGTGGAATTGGCAAAGTGATATTTGGAAGCCCATAGAGGGCTGTGGTGAAAAAGGAAATATCCTCAGATGAAATCTGGAAAGAAGCTTTCTGAGAAACTGCTTAGTGTTCTGTTAATTCATCTCACAGAGTTACATCTGTATTTCGTGGATCTCTTTGCTAGCCTTATTTCTGTGGAATCAGAGAAGAGATATTTCGGATACCTTGAAGGCTACAGGGCCAAATGAAATATCCTCCGATAACAAAGAGAAAGAAGCTTTCTGAGAAACTTCTTTGTGTTCTGTGAAATCATCTCACAGAGTTACAGCTTTCACCTCAAGAAGCATTTCGCTAAGACAGTTCTTGTGGATTTGGCAAAGCGATGTTTCGAAGCCCTTAGAGGGCTATGGTGAAAATGGAAATATCCTCAGATGAAATCTAAAAAGAAGCTTTCTGGAAAACTGCTTAGTGTTCTGTTAATTCATCTCACAGAGTTACATCTGTATTTCGTGGATCTCTTTGCTAGACTTATTTCTGTGGAATCTGAGAACAGATATTTCGGATCCCTTTGAAGACGACAGGGCAAAGGGAAATATCCTTCGAAAACAAAGAGAAAGAAGCTTTCTGAGAAACTGCTTAGTGTTCTGTTAATTCATCTCACAGAGGTACATCTGTATTTCGAGGATCTCTTTGCTAGCCTTATTTCTGTGGAATCTGAGAACCGATATTTCGGATCCCTTTGAAGACCATAGGGCCAAAGGAAATATCCTCCGATAACAAAAGAAAGAAGCTTTCTGAGAAACTTCTTTGTGTTCTGTGAAATCATCTCACAGAGTTACAGCTTTCCCCTCAAGAAGCCTTTCGCTAAGGCAGTTCTTGTGGAATTGGCAAACTGATATTTTGAAGCCCATAGAGGGCTCTGGTGAAGAAGGAAATATCCTCAGATGAAATCTGGAAAGAAGCTTTCTGAGAAACTGCTTAGTGTTCTGTTAATTCATCTCACAGAGTTACATCTGTATTTCGTGGATCTCTTGGCTAGTCTTATTTTTGTGGAATCTGAGAACAGATATTTCGGATCCGTTTGAAGACTATAGGGCCAAAGGATATATCCTTCGATAACAAAAAGAAAGAGGCTTTCTGAGAAACTTCTTTGTGTTCTGTGAAATCATCTCAGAGTGTTACAGCTTTCCCCTCCGGAAGCCTTTCGCTAAGACAGTTCTTGTGGAATTGGCAAAGTGATATTTGGAAGCCCATAGAGGGCTGTGGTGAAAAAGGAAATATCCTCAGATGAAATCTGGAAAGAAGCTTTCTGAGAAACTGCTTAGTGTTCTGTTAATTCATCTCACAGAGTTACATCTGTATTTCATGGATCTCTTTGCTAGCCTTATTTCTGTGGAATCTGAGAAAAGATATTTCGGATCCCTTTGAAGACTATAGGGCCAAAGGAAATATCCTCCGATAACAAAGAGAAAGAAGCTTTCTGAGAAACTTCTTTGTGTTCTGTGAAATCATCTCACAGAGTTACAGCTTTCCCCTCAAGAAGACTTTCGCTAAGACAGTTCTTGTGGAGTTGGCAAAGTGATATTTGGAAGTCCTTAGAGGGCTATGTTGAAAAAGGAAATGTCCTCAGATGAAATCTGGAAAGAAGCTTTCTGAGAAACTGCTTAGAGTTCTGTTAATTCACCTCACCAAGTTACATCTGTATTTCGTGGATCTCTTTGCTAGCCTTATTTCTGTGGAATCTGAGAACAGATATTTCGGATCCCTTTGAAGACTATAGGGCCAAAGGAAATATCCTCCGATAACAAAGAGAAAGAAGCTTTCTGAGAAACTTCTCTGTGTTCTGTGAAATCATCTCACAGAGTTACAGGATTCCCCTGAAGAAGGCTTTCGCTAAGACAGTTCTTGTGGAATTGGCAAAGTGATATTGGGAAGCCCATAGAGGGCTATGTTGAGAAAGGAAATATCCTCAGATGAAATCTGGAAAGAAGCCTTCTGAGAAACTGCTTAGTGTTCTGTTAATTCATCTCACAGAGTTACATCTGTATTTCGAGGATCTCTTTGCTAGCCTTATTACTGTGGAATCTGAGAACAGATATTTCGGATCCCTTTGAAGACCATAGGGCCAAAGGAAATTTCCTCCGATAAAAAAGAGAAAGAAGCTTTCTGAGAAACTTCTTTGTGTTCTGTGAAATCATCTCACAGAGTTGCAGCTTTCCCCTCAAGAAGCCTTTCGCCAAGACAGTTCTTGTGGAATTGGCAAAGTGATATTTGGAAGCCCATAGAGGGCTGTGGTGAAAAAGGAAATATCCTCAGATGAAATCTGGAAAGAAGCTTTCTGAGAAACTGCTTAGTGTTCTGTTAATTCATCTCAGAGAGTTACATCTGTATTTCGTGGATCTCTTTGGTAGCCTTATTTCTGTGGAAATTGAGAACAGATATTTCTGATCCCTTTGAAGACTATAGGGCCAAAGGAAATATCCTCCGCTAACAAAGAGAAAGAAGCTTTCTGAGAAACTTCTTTGTGTTCTGTGAAATCATTTCACAGAGTTACAACTTTCCCCTCAAGAAGCCTTTGGCTAAAACAGTTCTTGTGGAGTTGGCAAAGTGATATTTGGAAGCCGCTAGAGGGCTATGGTGAAAAAGGAAATATCCTCAGATGAAATCTGGAATGAAGCTTTCTGAGAAACTGCTTATTGTTCTGTTAATTCATCTCACAGAGTTACATCTGTATTTCGTGGATCTCTTTGCTAGCCTTATTTCTGTGGATTCTGAGAACAGATATTTCGGATCCCTTTGAAGACGATAGGGCCAAAGGAAATATCCTCCGATAACAAAGAGAAAGAAGCTTTCTGAGAAACTTCTTTGTGTTCTGTGAAATCATTTCACAGAGTTACAGCTTTCCCCTCAAGAGGACTTTCGCTGAGACAGTTCTTGTGGAATTGGCAAAGTGATATTTGGAAACCCTTAGAGGGCTATGGTGAAAAAGGAAATATCCTCAGATGAAATCTGGAAAGAAGCTTTCTGAGAAACTGCTTAGTGTTCTGTTTATTCATCTCACAGAGTTACATTTGTATTTCGTGGATCTCTTTGCTAGCCTTATTTCTGTGGAATCTGAGAACAGATATTTCGGATCCCTTTGAAGACTACAGGGCCAAACGAAATATCCTCCGATAACAAAGAGAAATAAGCTTTCTGAGAAACTTCTCTGTGTTTTGTGAAATCATCTCACAGAGTTACAGGTTTCCCCTCAAGAAGGCTTTCGCTAAGACAGTTCTTGGGGAATTGGCAAAGTGAAATTGGGAAGCCCCTAGAGGGCTATGGTGAAAAAGGAAATATCCTCCGATGAAATCTGGAAAGAAGCTTTCTGAGAAACTGCTTAGTGTTCTGTTAATTCATCTCACAGAGTTACATCTGTATTTCGAGGATCTCTTTGCTAGCCTTATTTCTGTGGAATCTGAGAACAGATATTTCGGATCCCTTTGAAGACCATAGGACCAAAGGAAATATCCTCCGATAACAAAGAGAAAGAAGCTTTCTGAGAAACTTCTTTGTGTTCTGTGAAATCATCTCACAGAGTTACAGCTTTCCCCTCAAGAAGCTTTTCGCTAAGACAGTTCTTGTGGAATTGGCAAAGTGATACTTGGAAGCCCATAGAGGGCTATGGTGAAAAAGGAAATATCCTCAGATGAAATCTGGAAAGAAGCTTTCTGAGAAACTGCGTAGTGATCTGTTAATTCATCTCACAGAGTTACATCTGTATTTCGTGGATCTCTTTGCTAGCCTTATTTCTGTGGAAATGAGAACAGATATTTCGCATCCCCTTGAAGACTATAGGGCCAAACGAAATATCCTCTGATAACAAAGAGAAAGAAGCTTTCTGAGAAACTTCTCTGTGTTCTGTGAAATCATCTCACAGAGTTACAGGTTTCCCCTCAAGAAGTCTTTCGCTAAGACAGTTCTTGGGGAATTGGCAAAGTGATATTGGGAAGCCCATAGAGGGCTATGGTGAAAAAAGAAATATCCTCCGATGAAATCTGGTAAGAAGCTTTCTGAGAAACTGCTTAGAGTTCTGTTAATTCATCTCACAGAGTTACATCTGTATTTCGAGGATCTCTTTGGTAGCCTTATTTCTGTGGAATCTGAGAACACATATTTCGGATCCCTTTGAAGATCATAGGGCCAAAGGAAATATCCTCCGATAACAAAGAGAAAGAAGCTTTCTGAGAAACTTCTTTGTGTTCTGTGAAATCATCTCACAGAGTTACAGCTTTCCCCTCAAGAAGCCTGTCGCTAAGACAGTACTTGTGGAATTGTCAGAGTGATATTTGGAAGCCCATAGAGGGCTGTGGTGGAAAAGGAAATATCCTCAGATGAAATCTGGAAAGAAGCTTTCTGAGAAACTGCTTAGTTTCATGTTAATTCATCTCACAGAGTTACATCTGTATTTCGTGGATCTCTTTGCTAGCCTTATTTCTGTGGAATCTGAGAACAGATAATACGGATCCCTTTGAAGACTATAGGGCCAAAGGAAATATCCTCCGATAACAAAGAGAAAGAAGCTTTCTGAGAAACTTCTTTGTGTTCTGTGAAATCATCTCACAGAGTTACAGCTTTCCCCTCAAGAAGACTTTCGCTAAGACAGTTCTTGTGGAATTGGCAAAGTGATACTTGGAAACCCTTAGAACGCTATGGTGAAAAAGGAAATATCCTCAGATGAAATCTGGAAAGAAGCTTTCTGAGAAACTGCTTAGTGTTCTGTTAATTCATCTCACAGAGTTGCATCTGTATTTCGTGGATCTCTTTGCTAGCCTTATTTCTCCGGAATCTGAGAACAGATATTTCGGATCCCTTTGAAGACGATAGGGCCAAAGGAAATATCCTCCGATAACAAAGAGAAAGAAGCTTTCTGAGAAACTTCTTTGTGTTCTGTGAAATCATCTCACAGAGTTACAGCTTTCCCCTCAAGAAGCCTTTCGCTAAGACAGTTCTTGTGGAATTGGCAAACTGATATTTGGAAGTCCATAGAGGGCTATGGTGAAAAAGGAAATATCCTCAGTTGAAATCTGGGAAGAAGCTTTCTGAGAAACTGCTTAGTGTTCTGTTTATTCATCTCATAGAGTTACATTTGTATTTCGTGGATCTCTTTGCTAGCCTTATTTCTGTGGAATCTGAGAACAGATATTTCGGTTCCCTTTGAAGACTACAGGGCCAAACGAAATATCCTCCGATAACAAAGAGAAATAAGCTTTCTGAGAAACTTCTCTGTGTTTTGTGAAGTCATCTCACAGAGTTACAGGTTTCCCCTCAAGAAGGCTTTCGCTAAGACAGTTCTTGGGGAATTCGCAAAGTGATATTGGGAAGCCCATAGAGGGCTATGGTGAAAAAGGAAATATCCTCCGATGAAATCTGGAAAGAAGCTTTCTTAGTAACTGCTTAGTGTTCTGTTAAATCATCTCACAGAGTTACATCTGTATTTCGAGGATCTCTTTGCTAGCCTTATTTCTGTGGAATCTGAGAACAGATATTTCGGATCCCTTTGAAGACCATAGGACCAAAGGAAATATCCTCCGATAACAAAGAGAAAGAAGCTTTCTGAGAAACTTCTTTGTGTTCTGTGAAATCATCTCACAGAGTTACAGCTTTCCCCTCAAGAAGCCTTTCGCTAAGACAGTTCTTGTGGAATTGGCAAAGTGATATTTGAAAGCCCATAGAGGGCTATGTTGAGAAAGGAAATATCCTCAGATGAAATCTGGAAAGAAGCTTTCTGAGAAACTGCTTAGTGTTCTGTTAATTCATCTCACAGAGTTACATCTGTATTTCGTGGATCTCTTTGCTAGCCTTATTTCTGTGGAATCTGGGAACAGATATTTCGGATCCCTTTGAAGAGGATAGGGCCAAAGGAAATATCCTCCGATAACAAAGAGAAAGAAGCTTTCTGAGAAACTTCTTTGTGTTCTGTGAAATCATCTCACAGAGTTACAGCTTTCCCCTCAAGAAGCCTTTCGCTAAGACAGTTCTTGTGGAATTGGCAAAGTCATACTTGGAAGCCCATAGAGGGCTTTGGTGAAAAAGGAAATATCCTCAGATGAAATATGGAAAGAAGCTTTCTGAGAAACTGCGTAGTGTTCTGTTAATTCATCTCACAGAGTTACATCTGTATTTCGTGGACCTCTTTGCTAGCCTTATTGCTGTGAATTCTGAGAACAGATATTTCGGATCCCTTTGAAGACGATAGGGCCAAAGGAAATATCCTCCGATAACAAAGAGAAAGAAGCTTTCTGAGAAACTTCTTTGTGTTCTGTGAAATCATCTCACAGAGTTACAGCTTTCCCCTCAAGAAGACTTTCGCTAAGACAGTTCTTGTGGAATTGGAAAAGTGATATTTCGAAGCCCATAGAGGGCTATGGTGAAAAAGAAAATATCCTCAGATGAAATCTGGAAAGAAGCTTTCTGAGAAACTGCTTAGTGTTCTGTCAATTCATCTCACAGAGTTACATCTGTATATCGTGGATCTCTTTGCTAGCCTTATTTCTGTGGAATCTGAGAACAGATATTTCGGATCCCTTTGAAGACGATAGGGCCAAAGGAAATATCCTCCGATAACAAAGAGAAAGAAGCGTTCTGAGAAACTTCTTTGTGTTCTGTGAAATCATCTCACACAGTTACAGCTTTCCCCTCAAGAAGCCTTTCGCTAAGCCAGTTCTTGTGGAATTGGCAAACTGATATTTCGAAGCCCATAGAGGGCTATGGTGAAAAGGGAAATATCCTCAGATGAAATCTGGAAAGAAACTTTCTGAGAAACTGCTTAGTGTTCTGTTAATTCATCTCACAGAGTTACATCTGTATTTCGTGGATCTCTTTGCTAGCCTTATTTCTGTGGAATCTGATAACAGATATTTCGGATCCCTTTGAAGACTACAGGGCCAAACGAAATATCCTCCGATAACAAAGAGAAATAAGCTTTCTGAGAAACTTCTCTGTGTTTTGTGAAATCATCTCACAGATTTACAGGTTTCCCCTCAAGAAGGCTTTCGATAAGACAGTTATTGGGGAATTGGCAAAGTGATATTGGGAAGCCCATAGAGGGCTATGGTGAAAAAGGATATATCCTCCGATGAAATCTGGAAAGAAGCTTTCTGAGAAACTGCTTAGTGTTCTGTTAATTCATCTCACAGAGTTACATCTGTATTTCGAGGATCTCTTTGCTAGCCTTATTTCTGTGGAATCTGAGAACAGATATTTCGGATCCCTTTGAAGACCATAGGACCAAAGGAAATATCCTCCGATAACAAAGAGAAAGAAGCTTTCTGAGAAACTTCTTTGTGTTCTGTGAAATCATCTCACAGAGTTACAACTTTCCCCTCAAGAAGCCTTTCCCTAAGACAGTTCTTGTGGAATTGGCAAAGTGATATTTGAAAGCCCATAGAGGGCTATGTTGAGAAAGGAAATATCCTCAGATGAAATCTGGAAAGAAGCTTTCTGAGAAACTGCTTAGTGTTCTGTTAATTCATCTCACAGACTTACATCTGTATTTCGTGGATCTCTTTGCTAGCCTTATTTCTGTGGAATCTGGGAACAGATATTTCGGATCCCGTTGAAGACTATAGGGCCAAAGGAATTATCCTCCGATAACAAAGAGAAGGAAGCTTTCTGAGAAACTTCTTTGTGTTCTGTGAAATCATCTCACAGAGTTACAGCTTTCCCCTCAAGAAGCCTTTCGCTAAGACAGTTCTTGTGGAATTGGCAAAGTGATACTTGGAAGCCCATAGAGGGCTATGGTGAAAAAGGAAATATCCTCCGATGAAATCTGGAAAGAAGTTTCTGAGAAACTGCGTAGTGTTCTGTTAATTCATCTCACAGAGTTACATCTGTATTTCGTGGATCTCTTTGCTAGCTTTATTTCTGTGGAATCTGAGAAAAGATATTTCGGATCCCTTTGAAGACTATAGGGCCAAAGGAAATATCCTCCGATAACAAAGAGAAAGAAGCTTTCTGAGAAACTTCTTTGTGTTCTGTGAAATCATCTCACAGAGTTACAGCTTTCCCCTCAAGAAGCCTTTCGCTAAGACAGTTCTTGTGGAATTGGCAAAGTGATATTTGGAAGCCCATAGAGGGCTATGGTGAAAAAGGAAATATCCTCAGATGAAATCTGGGAAGAAGCTTTCTGAGAAACTGCTTAGTGTTCTGTTTATTCATCTCACAGAGTTACATTTGTATTTCGTGGATCTCTTTGCTAGCCTTATTTCTGTGGAATCTGAGAAGAGATATTTCGGAACCCTTTGAAGACTACAGGGCCAAACAAAATATCCTCCGATAACAAAGAGAAATAAGCTTTCTGAGAAACTTCTCTGTGTTTTGTGAAATCATCTCACAGAGTTACAGGTTTCCCCTCAAGAAGGCTTTCGCTAAGACAGTTCTTGGGGAATTGGCAAAGTGATATTGGGAAGCCCATAGAGGGCTATGGTGAAAAAGGAAATATCCTCCGATGAAATCTGGAAAGAAGCTTTCTGAGAAACTGCTTAGTGTTCTGTTAATTCATCTCACAGAGTTACATCCGTATTTCGAGGATCTCTTTGCTAGCCTTATTTCTGTGGAATCTGAGAACAGATATTTCGGATCCCTTTGAAGACCATAGGACCAAAGGAAATATCCTCCGATAACAAAGAGAAAGAAGCTTTCTGAGAAACTTCTTTGTGTTCTGTGAAATCATCTCACAGAGTTACAGCTTTCCCCTCAAGAAGACTTTCGCTAAGACAGTTCTTGTGGAATTGGCAAAGTGATATTTGAAAGCCCGTAGAGGGCTATGTTGAGAAAGGAAATATCCTCAGATGAAATCTGGAAAGAAGCTTTCTGAGAAACTGCTTAGTGTTCTGTTAATTCATCTCACAGAGTTACATCTGTATTTCCTGGATCTCTTTGCTAGCCTTATTTCTGTGGACTCTGGGAACAGATATTTCGGATCCCTTTGAAGACTATAGGGCCAAAGGAAATATCCTCCGATAACAAAGAGAAGGAAGCTTTCTGAGAAACTTCTTTGTGTTCTGTGAAATCATCTCACAGAGTTACAGCTTTCCCCTCAAGAAGCCTTTCGCTAAGACAGTTCTTGTGGAATTGGCAAAGTGATACTTGGAAGCCCATAGAGGGCTATGGTGAAAAAGGAAATATCCTCCGATGAAATCTGGAAAGAAGCTTTCTGAGAAACTGCGTAGTGTTCTGTTAATTCATCTCACAGAGTTACATCTGTATTTCGTGGATCTCTTTGCTAGCTTTATTTCTGTGGAATCTGAGAAAAGATATTTCGGATCCCTTTGAAGACTATAGGGCCAAAGGAAATATCCTCCGATAACAAAGAGAAAGAAGCTTTCTGAGAAACTTCTTTGTGTTCTGTGAAATCATCTCACAGAGTTACAGCTTTCCCCTCAAGAAGCCTTTCGCTAAGACAGTTCTTGTGGAATTGGCAAAGTGATATTTGGAAGCCCATAGAGGGCTATGGTGAAAAAGGAAATATCGTCAGATGAAATCTGGGAAGAAGCTCTCTGAGAAACTGCTTAGTGTTCTGTTAATTCATCTCACAGAGTTACATCTGTATTTCGTGGATCTCTTTGGTAGCCTTATTTCTGTGGAAATCAGAACAGATATTTCGGATCCCTTTGAAGACTATAGGGCCAAACGAAATATCCTCCGATAACAAAGAGAAAGAAGCTTTCTGAGAAACTTCTCTGTGTTCTGTGAAATCATCTCACAGAGTTACAGGTTTCCCCTCAAGAAGCCTTTCCCTAAGACAGTTCTTTGGGAATTGGGAAAGTGATATTGGGAAGCCCATAGAGGGCTATGGTGAAAAAGGAAATATCCTCCGATGAAATCTGGTGAGAAGCTTTCTGAGAAACTGCTTAGTGTTCTGTTAATTCATCTCACAGAGTTACATCTGTATTTCGAGGATCTCTTTGGTAGCCTTATTTCTGTGGAATCTGAGAACAGATATTTCGGATCCCCTTGAAGATCATAGGGCCAAAGGAAATATCCTCCGATAACAAAGAGAAAGAAGCTTTCTGAGAAACTTCTTTGTGTTCTGTGAAATCATCTCACAGAGTTACAGCTTTCCCCTCAAGGAGCCTGTCGCTAAGACAGTTCTTGTGGAATTGGCAAAGTGATATTTGAAAGCCCATAGAGGGATATGTTGAGAAAGGAAATATCCTCAGATGAAATCTGGAAGGAAGCTTTCTGAGAAACTGCTTAGTGTTCTGTTTATTCATCTCACAGAGTTACATTTGTATTTCGTGGATCTCTTTGCTAGCCTTATTTCTGTGGAATCTGAGAACAGATATTTCGGATCCCTTTGAAGACTACAGGGCCAAACGAAATATCCTCCGATATCAAAGAGAAATAAGCTTTCTGAGAAACTTCTCTGTGTTTTGTGAAATCATCTCACAGAGTTACAGCTTTCCCCTCAAGAAGACTTTCGATAAGACAGTTCTTGGGGAATTGGCAAAGTGATACTTGGAAACCCTTAGAACGCTATGGTGAGAAAGGAAATATCCTCAGATGAAATCTGGAAAGAAGCTTTCTGAGAAACTGCTTAGTGTTCTGTTAATTCATCTCACAGAGTTGCATCTGTATTTCGTGGATCTCTTTGCTAGCCTTATTTCTGTGGAATCTGAGAACAGATATTTCGGATCCCTTTGAAGGCGTTAGGGCCAAAGGAAATATCCTCTGATAACAAAGAGAAAGAAGCTTTCTGAGAAACTTCTTTGTGTTCTGTGAAATCATCTCACAGAGTTACATCTTTCCCCTCAAGAGGACTTTCGCTAAGACAGTTCTTGTGGAATTGGCAAAGTGATATTTGGAAACCCTTAGAGGGCTATGGTGAAAAAGGAAATATCCTCAGATGAAATCTGGAAAGAAGCTTTCTGAGAAACTGCTTAGTGTTCTGTTAATTCATCTCACAGAGTTACATCTCTATTTCGTGGATCTCTTTGCTAGACTTATTTCTGTGGAATCTGAGAACAGATATTTCGGATCCCTTTGAAGACTATAGGGCCAAAGGAAATATCCTCCGATAACAAAGAGAAAGAAGCTTTCTGAGAAACTTCTTTGTGTTCTGTGAAATCATCTCACAGAGTTACAGCTTTCCCCTCTAGAAGACTTTCGCTAAGACAGTTCTTGTGGAATTGGCAAAGTGATACTTGGAAACCCTTAGAACGCTATGGTGAAAAAGGAAATATCCTCAGATGAAATCTGGAAAGAAGCTTTCTGAGAAACTGCTTAGTGTTCTGTTAATTCATCTCACAGAGTTGCATCTGTATATCGTGGATCTCTTTGCTAGCCTTATTTCTGTGGAATCTGAGAACAGATATTTCGGATCCCTTTGAAGACTATAGGGCCAAACGAAATATCCTCCGATAACAAAGAGAAATAAGTTTTCTGAGAAACTTCTCTGTGTTTTGTGAAATCATCTCACAGAGTTACAGGTTTCCCCTCAAGAAGGCTTTCGCTAAGACAGTTCTTGGGGAATTGGCAAAGTGAAATTGGGAAGCCCCTAGAGGGCTATGGTGAAAAAGAAAATATCCTCCGATGAAATCTGGAAAGAAGCTTTCTGAGAAACTGCTTAGTATTCTGTTAATTCATCTCACAGTGTTACATCTGTATTTCGAGGATCTCTTTGCTAGCCTTATTTCTGTGGAATCTGAGAACAGATATTTCGGATCCCTTTGAAGACCATAGGACCAAAGGAAATATCCTCCGATAACAAAGAGAAAGAAGCTTTCTGAGAAACTTCTTTGTGTTCTGTGAAATCATCTCACAGAGTTACAGCTTTCCCCTCAAGAAGCTTTTCGCTAAGACAGTTCTTGTGGAATTGGCAAAGTGATACTTGGAAGCCCATAGAGGGCTATGGTTAAAAAGGAAATATCCTCCGATGAAATCTGGAAAGAAGCTTTCTGAGAAACTGCGTAGTGATCTGTTAATTCATCTCACAGAGTTACATCTGTATTTCGTGGATCTCTTTGCTAGCTTTATTTCTGTGGAATCTGAGAAAAGATATTTCGGATCCCTTTGAAGACTATAGGGCCAAACGAAATATCCTCCGATAAGAAAGAGAAAGAAGCTTTCTGAGAAACTTCTTTGTGTTCTGTGAAATCATCTCACAGAGTTACAGCTTTTCCCTGAAGGAGCCTATCGCTAAGACAGTTCTTGTGGAATTGGCAAAGTGATATTTGAAAGCCCATAGAGGGCTATGTTGAGAAAGGAAATATCCTCAGATGAAATCTGGAAGGAAGCTTTCTGAGAAACTACTTAGTGTTCTGTTTATTCATCTCACAGAGTTACATTTGTATTTCGTGGATCTCTTTGCTAGCCTTATTTCTGTGGAATCTGAGAACAGATATTTCGGATCCCTTAGAAGACTACAGGGCCAAACGAAATATCCTCCGATAACAAAGAGAAATAAGCTTTCTGAGAAACTTCTCTGTGTTTTGTGAAATCATCTCACAGAGTTACAGCTTTCCCCTCAAGAAGACTTTGAATAAGACAGTTCTTGGGGAATTGGCAAAGTGATACTTGGAAACCCTTAGAACGCTATGGTGAAAAAGGAAATATCCTCAGATGAAATCTGGAAAGAAGCTTTCTGAGAAACTGCTTAGTGTTCTGTTAATTCATCTCACAGAGTTGCATCTGTATTTCGTGGATCTCTTTGCTAGCCTTGTTTCTGTGGAATCTGAGAACAGATATTTCGGATCCCTTTGAAGGCGTTAGGGCCAAAGGAAATATCCTCCGATAACAAAGAGAAAGAAGCTTTCTGAGAAACTTCTTTGTGTTCTGTGAAATCATCTCACAGAGTTACAGCTTTCCCCTCAAGAAGCCTTTCGCTAAGACAGTTCTTGTGGAATTGGCAAACTGATATTTGGAAGTCCTTAGAGGGCTATGGTGAAAAAGGAAATATCCTCAGATGAAATCTGGGAAGAAGCTTTCTGAGAAACTGCTTAGTGTTCTGTTTATTCATCTCACAGAGTTACATTTGTATTTCGTGGATCTCTTTGCTAGCCTTATTTCTGTGGAATCTGAGAAGAGATATTTCGGAACCCTTTGAAGACTACAGGGCCAAACGAAATATCCTCCGATAACAAAGAGAAATAAGCTTTCTGAGAAACATCTCTGTGTTTTGTGAAATCATCTCACAGAGTTACAGGTTTCCCCTCAAGAAGGCTTTCGCTAAGACAGTTCTTGGGGAATTGGCAAAGTGATATTGGGAAGCCCATAGAGGGCTATGGTGAAAAAGGAAATATCCTCCGATGAAATCTGGAAAGAAGCTTTCTGAGAAACTGCTTAGTGTTCTGTTAATTCATCTCACAGAGTTACATCCGTATTTCGAGGATCTCTTTGCTAGCCTTATTTCTGTGGAATCTGAGAACAGATATTTCGGATCCCTTTGAAGACCATAGGACCAAAGGAAATATCCTCCGATAACAAAGAGAAAGAAGCTTTCTGAGAAACTTCTTTGTGTTCTGTGAAATCATCTCACAGAGTTACAGCTTTCCCCTCAAGAAGCCTTTCGCTAAGACAGTTCTTGTGGAATTGGCAAAGTGATATTTGAAAGCCCATAGAGGGCTATGTTGAGAAAGGAAATATCCTCAGATGAAATCTGGAAAGAAGCTTTCTGAGAAACTGCTTAGTGTTCTGTTAATTCATCTCACAGAGTTACATCTGTATTTCCTGGATCTCTTTGCTAGCCTTATTTCTGTGGACTCTGGGAACAGATATTTCGGATCCCTTTGAAGACTATAGGGCCAAAGGAAATATCCTCCGATAACAAAGAGAAGGAAGCTTTCTGAGAAACTTCTTTGTGTTCTGTGAAATCATCTCACAGAGTTACAGCTTTCCCCTCAAGAAGCCTTTCGCTAAGACAGTTCTTGTGGAATTGGCAAAGTGATACTTGGAAGCCCATAGAGGGCTATGGTGAAAAAGGAAATATCCTCCGATGAAATCTGGAAAGAAGCTTTCTGAGAAACTGCGTAGTGTTCTGTTAATTCATCTCACAGAGTTACATCTGTATTTCGTGGATCTCTTTGCTAGCTTTATTTCTGTGGAATCTGAGAAAAGATATTTCGGATCCCTTTGAAGACTATAGGGCCAAAGGAAATATCCTCCGATAACAAAGAGAAAGAAGCTTTCTGAGAAACTTCTTTGTGTTCTGTGAAATCATCTCACAGAGTTACAGCTTTCCCCTCAAGAAGCCTTTCGCTAAGACAGTTCTTGTGGAATTGGCAAAGTGATATTTGGAAGCCCATAGAGGGCTATGGTGAAAAAGGAAATATCGTCAGATGAAATCTGGGAAGAAGCTCTCTGAGAAACTGCTTAGTGTTCTGTTAATTCATCTCACAGAGTTACATCTGTATTTCGTGGATCTCTTTGCTAGCCTTATTTCTGTGGAAATCAGAACAGATATTTCGGATCCCTTTGAAGACTATAGGGCCAAACGAAATATCCTCCGATAACAAAGAGAAAGAAGCTTTCTGAGAAACTTCTCTGTGTTCGGTGAAATCATCTCACAGAGTTACAGGTTTCCCCTCAAGAAGCCTTTCCCTAAGACAGTTCTTTGGGAATTGGGAAAGTGATATTGGGAAGCCCATAGAGGGCTATGGTGAAAAAGGAAATATCCTCCGATGAAATCTGGTAAGAAGCTTTCTGAGAAACTGCTTAGTGTTCTGTTAATTCATCTCACAGAGTTACATCTGTATTTCGAGGATCTCTTTGGTAGCCTTATTTCTGTGGAATCTGAGAACAGATATTTCGGATCCCCTTGAAGATCATAGGGCCAAAGGAAATATCCTCCGATAACAAAGAGAAAGAAGCTTTCTGAGAAACTTCTTTGTGTTCTGTGAAATCATCTCACAGAGTTACAGCTTTCCCCTCAAGGAGCCTATCGCTAAGACAGTTCTTGTGGAATTGGCAAAGTGATATTTGAAAGCCCATAGAGGGATATGTTGAGAAAGGAAATATCCTCAGATGAAATCTGGAAGGAAGCTTTCTGAGAAACTGCTTAGTGTTCTGTTTATTCATCTCACAGAGTTACATTTGTATTTCGTGGATCTCTTTGCTAGCCTTATTTCTGTGGAATCTGAGAACAGATATTTCGGATCCCTTTGAAGACTAAGGGCCAAACGAAATATCCTCCGATATCAAAGAGAAATAAGCTTTCTGAGAAACTTCTCTGTGTTTTGTGAAATCATCTCACAGAGTTACAGCTTTCCCCTCAAGAAGACTTTCGATAAGACAGTTCTTGGGGAATTGGCAAAGTGATACTTGGAAACCCTTAGAACGCTATGGTGAGAAAGGAAATATCCTCAGATGAAATCTGGAAAGAAGCTTTCTGAGAAACTGCTTAGTGTTCTGTTAATTCATCTCACAGAGTTGCATCTGTATTTCGTGGATCTCTTTGCTAGCCTTATTTCTGTGGAATCTGAGAACAGATATTTCGGATCCCTTTGAAGGCGTTAGGGCCAAAGGAAATATCCTCTGATAACAAAGAGAAAGAAGCTTTCTGAGAAACTTCTTTGTGTTCTGTGAAATCATCTCACAGAGTTACAGCTTTCCCCTCAAGAAGCCTTTCGCTAAGACAGTTCTTGTGGAATTGGCAAACTGATATTTGGAAGTCCATAGAGGGCTATGGTGAAAAAGGAAATATCCTCAGATGAAATCTGGGAAGAAGCTTTCTGAGAAACTGCTTAGTGTTCTGTTTATTCATCTCACAGAGTTACATTTGTATTTCGTGGATCTCTTTGCTAGCCTTATTTCTGTGGAATCTGAGAACAGATATTTCGGAACCCTTTGAAGACTACAGGGCCAAACGAAATATCCTCCGATAACAAAGAGAAATAAGCTTTCTGAGAAACTTCTCTGTGTTTTGTGAAATCATCTCACAGAGTTACAGGTTTCCCCTCAAGAAGGCTTTCGCTAAGACAGTTCTTGGGGAATTGGCATAGTGATATTGGGAAGCCCATAGAGGGCTATGGTGAAAAAGGAAATATCCTCCGATGAAATCTGGAAAGAAGCTTTCTGAGAAACTGCTTAGTGTTCTGTTAATTCATCTCACAGAGTTACATCTGTATTTCGAGGATCTCTTTGGTAGCCTTATTTCTGTGGAATCTGAGAACAGATATTTCGGAACCCTTTGAAGACCATAGGACCAAAGGAAATATCCTCCGATAACAAAGAGAAAGAAGCTTTCTGAGAATCTTCTTTGTGTTCTGTGAAATCATCTCACAGAGTTACAGCTTTCCCCTCAAGAAGCCTTTCGCTAAGACAGTTCTTGTGGAATTGGCAAAGTGATATTTGAAAGCCCATAGAGGGCTATGTTGAGAAAGGAAATATCCTCAGATGAAATCTGGAAAGAAGCTTTCTGAGAAACTGCTTAGTGTTCTGTTAATTCATCTCACAGAGTTACATCTGTATTTCCTGGATCTCTTTGCTAGCCTTATTTCTGTGGAATCTGGGAACAGATATTTCGGATCCCTTTGAAGACTATAGGGCCAAAGGAAATATACTCCGATAACAAAGAGAAGGAAGCTTTCTGAGAAACTTCTTTGTGTTCTGTGAAATCATCTCACAGAGTTACAGCTTTCCCCTCAAGAAGCCTTTCGCTAAGACAGTTCTTGTGGAATTGGCAAAGTGATACTTGGAAGCCCATAGAGGGCTATGGTGAAAAAGGAAATATCCTCCGATGAATTCTGGAAAGAAGCTTTCTGAGAAACTGCGTAGTGTTCTGTTAATTCATCTCACAGAGTTACATCTGTATTTCGTGGATCTCTTTGCTAGCTTTATTTCTGTGGAATCTGAGAAAAGATATTTCGGGTCCCTTTGAAGACTATAGGGCCAAAGGAAATATCCTCCGATAACGAAGAGAAAGAAGCTTTCTGAGAAACTTCTTTGTGTTCTGTGAAATCATCTCACAGAGTTACAGCTTTCCCCTCAAGAAGCCTTTCGCTAAGACAGTTCTTGTGGAATTGGCAAAGTGATATTTGGAAGCCCATAGAGGGCTATGGTGAAAAAGGAAATATCGTCAGATGAAATGTGGGAAGAAGCTCTCTGAGAAACTGCTTAGTGTTCTGTTAATTGATCTCACAGAGTTACATCTGTATTTCATGGGTCTCTTTGCTAGCCTTATTTCTGTGGAAATCAGAACAGATATTTCGGATCCCTTTGAAGACTATAGGGCCAAACGAAATATCCTCCGGTAACAAAGAGAAAGAAGCTTTCTGAGAAACTTCTCTGTGTTCTGTGAAATCATCTCACAGAGTTACAGGTTTCCCCTCAAGAAGCCTTTCCCTAAGACAGTTCTTTGGGAATTGGGAAAGTGATATTGGGAAGCCCATAGAGGGCTATGGTGAAAAAGGAAATATCCTCCGATGAAATCTGGTAAGAAGCTTTCTGAGAAACTGCTTAGTGTTCTGTTAATTCATCTCACAGACTTACATCTGTATTTCGTGGATCTTTTTGCTAGCCTTATTTCTGTGGAATCTGAGAACAGATATTTCGGATCCCTTTGAAGACTATATGGCCAAAGGAAATATCCTCCGATAACAAAGAGAAAGAAGCTTTCTGAGAAACTTCTTTGTGTTCTGTGGAATCATCTCACAGAGTTACAGCTCTCCCCTCCAGAAGCCTTTCGCTAAGACAGTTCTTGTGGAATTGGCAAAGTGATATTTGGAAGCCCTTAGTCGGTATGGTGAAAAAGGAAATATCCTCAGATGAAATCTGGAAAGAAGCTTTCTGAGAAACTGCTTAGTGTTCTGTTAATTCATCTCACAGAGTTATATCTGTATTTCGTGGATGTCTTTGCTAGCCTTATTTCTGTGGAATCTGAGAACAAATATTTCGGATCCCTTTGAAGACTATAGGGCCAAAGGAAGTATCCTCCGATAACAATGAGAAAGAAGCTTTCTGAGAAACTTCTTTGTGTTCTGTGAAATCATCTCACAGAGTTACAGCTTTCCCCTCAAGAAGCCTTTCGCCAAGACAGTTCCTGTGGAATTGGCAAAGTGATATTTGGAAGCCCTTAGTCGGCTATGGTGAAAAAGGAAATATCCTCATATGAAATCTGGAAAGAAGCTTTCTGAGAAACTGCTTAGTGTTCTGTTAATTCATCTCACAGAGTTACATCTGTATTTCGTGGATCTCTTTACTAGCCTTATTTCTGTGCAATCTGAGAAAAGATATTTCGGATCCCTTTGAAGACTATAGGGCCAAAGGAAATATACTCCTATAACAAAGAGAAAGAAGCTTTCTGAGAAACTTCTTTGTGTTCTGTGAAATCATCTCACAGAGGTTCAGCTTTCCCTAAAGAAGACATTCGCTAAGACAGTTCTTGTGGAATTGGCAAAGTGATATTTGGATGCCCATAGAGGCCTACGGTGAAAAAGGAAATATCCTCAGATGAAATCTGGAAAGAAGTTTTCTGAAGAACTGCTTAGTGTTCTGTTAATTCATCTCACAGAGTTACATCTGTATTTCGTGGATCTCTTTGCTAGCCTTATTTCTGTGGAATCTGAGAACAGATATTTCGGATCCCTTTGAAGGCTATAGGGCCAAAGGAAATATCCACCGATAACAAAGAGAAAGAAGCTTTCTGAGAAACTTCTTTGTGTTCTCTGAAATCATCTCACAGAGTTACAGCTTTCCCCTCAAGAAGCCTTTCGCCAAGACAGTTCTTGTGGAATTGGCAAAGTGATATTTGGAAGCCCTTAGTCGGCTATGGTGAAAAAGGAAATATCCTCATATGAAATCTGGAAAGAAGCTTTCTGAGAAACTGCTTAGTGTTCTGTTAATTCAACTCACAGAGTTACATCTGTATTTCGTGGATCTCTTTACTAGCCTTATTTCTGTGGAATCTGAGAACAGATATTTCGGATCCCATTGAAGACTATATGGCCAAAGGAAATATCCTCCTATAACAAAGAGAAAGAAGCTTTCTGAGAAACTTCTTTGTGTTCTGTGAAATCATCTCACAGAGGTTCAGCTTTCCCTAAAGAAGACATTCGCTAAGACAGTTCTTGTGGAATTGGCAAAGTGATATTTGGATGCCCATAGAGGCCAATGGTGAAAAAGGAAATATCCTCAGATGAAATCTGGAAAGAAGTTTTCTGAAGAACTGCTTAGTGTTCTGTTAATTCATCTCACAGACTTACATTTGTATTTCGTGAATGTCTTTGATAGCCTTTTTCTGTGGAATCTGAGAACAGATATTTCGGATCCCTTTGAAGACGATAGGGCCAAAGGAAATATCCTCCGATAACAAACAGAAAGAAGCTTTCTGAGAAACTTCTTTGTGTTCTGTGAAATCATCTCACAGAGTTACAGCTTTCCCCTCAAGAAGCCTTTCGCTAAGACAGTTCTTGTTGAATTGGCAAAGTGATATTTGGATGCCCATAGAGGGCTATGGTGAAAAAGGAAATATCCTCCAATGAAATATGGAAAGAAGCTTTCTCAGAAACTGCTTAGTGTTCTGTTAATTCATCTCAGAAAGTTACATCTGTATTTCGTGGATGTCTTTGCTAGCCTTATTTCTGTGGAATCTGAGAACACATATTTCGCATCCCTTTGAAGACGATAGGGCCAAAGGAAATATCCTCCGATAACAAAGATAAAGAAGCTTTCTGAGAAACTTCTTTGTGTTCTGTGAAATCATCTCACAGAGTTACAGCTTTCCCCTCAAGAAGCCTTTCTCTAAGACAGTTCTTGTGGAATTGGCAAAGTGATATTTGGAAGCCCATAGAGGGCTATGGTGAAAAAGGAAATATCCTCAGATGAAATCTGGAAAGAAGCTTTCTGAGAAACTGCTTAGTGTTCTGTTAATTCATCTCACAGAGTTACATCTGTATTTCCTGGATCTCTTTGCTAGCCTTATTTCTGTGTAATCTGAGAACCGATATTTCGGATCCCTTTGAAGACTATAGGGCCAAAGGAAATATCCCCCGATAACAAAGACAAAGAAGCTTTCTGAGAAACTTCTTTGTGTTTTGTGAAATCATCTCACGGAGTTACAGCTTTCGCCTCAACAAGCCTTTCGCTAAGCCAGTTCTTGTGGAATTGGCAAAGTGATATTGTGAAGCCCATAGACGTCTATGGTGAAAAAGGAAATATCCTCAGTTGAAATCTGGAAAGAAGCTTTCTGAGAAACTTCTTTGTGTTCTGTGAAATCATCTCACAGAGTTACAGCTTTCCCCTCAAGAAGCGTTTCTCTAAGACAGTTCTTGTGGAATTGGCAAAGTGATATTTGGAAGCCCATAGAGGGCTATGGTGAAAAAGGAAGTATCCTCAGATGAAATCTGGAAAGAAGCTTTCTGAGAAACTGCTTAGTGTTCTGTTAATTCATCTCACAGACTTACATCTGTATTTCGTGAATGTCTTTGATAGCCTTTTTCTGTGGAATCTGAGAACAGATATTTCGGATCCCTTTGAAGACGATAGGGCCAAAGGAAATATCCTCCGATAACAAAGAGAAAGAAGCTTTCTGAGAAACTTCTTTGTGTTCTGTGAAATCATCTCACAGAGTTACAGCTTTCCCCTCAAGAAGCCTTTCGCTAAGACAGTTCTTGTTGAATTGGCAAAGTGATATTTGGATGCCCATAGAGGGCTATGGTGAAAAAGGAAATATCCTCCGATGAAATATGGAAAGAAGCTTTCTCAGAAACTCCTTAGTGTTCTGTTAATTCATCTCAGAAAGTTACATCTGTATTTCGTGGATGTCTTTGCTAGCCTTATTTCTGTGGAATCTGAGAACAGATATTTCGGATCCCTTTGAAGACTATATGGCCAAAGGAAATATCCTCCGATAACAAAGAGAAAGAAGCTTTCTGAGAAACTTCTTTGTGTTCTGTGGAATCATCTCACAGAGTTACAGCTCTCCCCTCCAGAACCCTTTCGCTAAGACAGTTCTTGTGGAATTGGCAAAGTGATATTTGGAAGCCCTTAGTCGGTATGGTGAAAAAGGAAATATCCTCAGATGAAATCTGGAAAGAAGCTTTCTGAGAAACTGCTTAGTGTTCTGTTAATTCATCTCACAGAGTTATATCTGTATTTCGTGGATGTCTTTGCTAGCCTTATTTCTGTGGAATCTGAGAACAAATATTTCGGATCCCTTTGAAGACTATAGGGCCAAAGGAAGTATCCTCCGATAACAATGAGAAAGAAGCTTTCTGAGAAACTTCTTTGTGTTCTGTGAAATCATCTCACAGAGTTACAGCTTTCCCCTCAAGAAGCCTTTCGCCAAGACAGTTCTTGTGGAATTGGCAAAGTGATATTTGGAAGCCCTTAGTCGGCTATGGTGAAAAAGGAAATATCCTCATATGAAATCTGGAAAGAAGCTTTCTGAGAAACTGCTTAGTGTTCTGTTAATTCAACTCACAGAGTTACATCTGTATTTCGTGGATCTCTTTACTAGCCTTATATCTGTGGAATCTGAGAACAGATATTTCGGATCCCATTGAAGACTATATGGCCAAAGGAAATATCCTCCTATAACAAAGAGAAAGAAGCTTTCTGAGAAACTTCTTTGTGTTCTGTGAAATCATCTCACAGAGCTTCAGCTTTCCCTAAAGAAGACATTCGCTAAGACAGTTCTTGTGGAATTGGCAAAGTGATATTTGGATGCCCATAGAGGCCTATGGTGAAAAAGGAAATATCCTCAGATGAAATCTGGAAAGAAGTTTTCTGAAGAACTGCTTAGTGTTCTGTTAATTCATCTAACAGAGTTACATCTGTATTTCGTGGTCTCTTTGCTAGCCTTATTTCTGTGGAATCTGAGAACAGATATTTCGGATCCCTTTGAAGGGTATAGGGCCAAAGGAAATATCCACCGATAACAAAGACAAAGAAGCTTTCTGAGAAACTTCTTTGTGTTTTGTGAAATCATCTCACAGAGTTACAGCTTTCCCCTCCAGAATCCTTTCGCTAAGACAGTTCTTGTGGAATTGGCAAAGTGATATTTGGATGCCCATAGAGGGCTATGGTGAAAAAGGAAATATCCTCAGATGAAATCTGGAAAGTAGCTTTCTGAGAAACTGCTTAGTGTTCTGTTAATTCATCTCACAGACTTACATCTGTATTTCCTGGATGTCTTTGCTAGCCTTATTTCTGAGGAATCTGAGAACAGATATTTCGGATCCCTTTGAAGACGATAGGGCCAAAGGAAATATCCTCCGATAACAAAGAGAAAGAAGCTTTCTGAGAAACTTCTTTGTGTTCTGTGAAATCATCTCACAGAGTTACAGCTTTCCCCTCAAGAAGCCTTTCGCTAAGACAGTTCTTGTGGAATTGGCAAAGTGATATTTGGAAGCCCATAGAGGGCTATGGTGAAAAAGGAAATATCGTCAGATGAAATCTGGGAAGAAGCTCTCTGAGAAACTGCTTAGTGTTCTGTTAATTCATCTCACAGAGTTACATCTGTATTTCGTGGGTCTCTTTGCTAGCTTTATTTCTGTGGAAATCAGAACAGATATTTCGGATCCCTTTGAAGACTATAGGGCCAAACGAAATATCCTCCGATAACAAAGAGAAAGAAGCTTTCTGAGAAACTTCTCTGTGTTCTGTGAAATCATCTCACAGAGTTACAGGTTTCCCCTCAAGAAGCCTTTCCCTAAGACAGTTCTTTGGGAATTGGGAAAGTGATATTGGGAAGCCCATAGAGGGCTATGGTGAAAAAGGAAATATCCTCCGATGAAATCTGGTAAGAAGCTTTCTGAGAAACTGCTTAGTGTTCTGTTAATTCATCTCACAGAGTTACATCTGTATTTCGAGGATCTCTTTGGTAGCCTTATTTCTGTGGAATCTGAGAACAGATATTTCGGATCCCTTTGAAGACCATAGGGCCAAAGGAAATATCCTCCGATAACAAAGAGAAAGAAGCTTTCTGAGAAACTTCTTTGTGTTCTGTGAAATCATCTCACAGAGTTACAGCTTTCCCCTCAAGAAGCCTTTCGCTAAGACAGTTCTTGTGGAATTGGCAAAGTGATATTTGGAAGCCCATAGAGGGCTATGGTGAAAAAGGAAATACCCTCAGATGAAATCTGGAAAGAAGCTTTCTGAGAAACTGCTTAGTGTTCTGTTAATTCATCTCACAGACTTACATTTGTATTTCGTGGATCTCTTTGCTAGCCTTATTTCTGTGGAATCTGAGAACAGATATTTCGGATCCCTTTGAAGACTATATGGCCAAAGGAAATATCCTCCGATAACAAAGAGAAAGAAGCTTTCTGAGAAACTTCTTTGTGTTCTGTGGAATCATCTCACAGAGTTACAGCTCTCCCCTCCAGAAGCCTTTCGCTAAGACAGTTCTTGTGGAATTGGCAAAGTGATATTTGGAAGCCCTTAGTCGGTATGGTGAAAAAGGAAATATCCTCAGATGAAATCTGGAAAGAAGCTTTCTGAGAAACTGCTTAGTGTTCTGTTAATTCATCTCACAGAGTTATATCTGTATTTCGTGGATGTCTTTGCTAGCCTTATTTCTGTGGAATCTGAGAACAAATATTTCGGATCCCTTTGAAGACTATAGGGCCAAAGGAAGTATCCTCCGATAACAATGAGAAAGAAGCTTTCTGAGAAACTTCTTTGTGTTCTGTGAAATCATCTCACAGAGTTACAGTTTTCCCCTCAAGAAGCCTTTCGCCAAGACAGTTCTTGTTTAATTGGCAAAGTGATATTTGGAAGCCCTTAGTCGGCTATGGTGAAAAAGGAAATATCCTCATATGAAATCTGGAAAGAAGCTTTCTGAGAAACTGCTTAGTGTTCTGTTAATTCAACTCACAGAGTTACATCTGTATTTCGTGGATCTCTTTACTAGCCTTATTTCTGTGGAATCTGAGAACAGATATTTCGGATCCCATTGAAGACTATATGGCCAAAGGAAATATCCTCCTATAACAAAGAGAAAGAAGCTTTCTGAGAAACTTCTTTGTGTTCTGTGAAATCATCTCACAGAGGTTCAGCTTTCCCTAAAGAAGACATTCGCTAAGACAGTTCTTGTGGAATTGGCAAAGTGATATTTGGATGCCCATAGAGGCCTATGGTGAAAAAGGAAATATCCTCAGATGAAATCTGGAAAGAAGTTTTCTGAAGAACTGCTTAGTGTTCTGTTAATTCATCTAACAGAGTTACATCTCTATTTCGTGGATCTCTTTGCTAGCCTTATTTCTGTGGAATCTGAGAACAGATATTTCGGATCCCTTTGAAGGCTATAGGGCCAAAGGAAATATCCACCGATAACAAAGAGAAAGAAGCTTTCTGAGAAACTTCTTTGTGTTCTGTGAAATCATCTCACAGAGTTACAGCTTTCCCCTCAAGAAGCCTTTCGTTAAGACAGTTCTTGTGGAATTGGCAAAGTGATATTTGGATGCCCATAGAGGGCTATGGTGAAAAAGGAAATATCCTCAGATGAAATCTGGAAAGAAGCTTTCTGAGAAACTGCTTAGTGTTCTGTTAATTCATCTCACAGAGTTACATCTGTATTTCCTGGATGTCTTTGCTAGCCTTATTTCTGTGGAATCTGAGAACAGATATTTCGGATCCCTATGAAGACAATAGGGCCAAAGGAAATATCCTCCGATAACAAAGAGAAAGAAGCTTTCTGAGAAACTTCTTTGTGTTCTGTGAAATCATCTCACAGAGTTACAGCTTTCCCCTCAAGAAGCGTTTCTCTAAGACAGTTCTTGTGGAATTGGCAAAGTGATATTTGGAAGCCCATAGAGGGCTATGGTGAAAAAGGAAGTATCCTCAGATGAAATCTGGAAAGAAGCTTTCTGAGAAACTGCTTAGTGTTCTGTTAATTCATCTCACAGACTTACATCTGTATTTCGTGAATGTCTTTGATAGCCTTTTTCTGTGGAATCTGAGAACAGATATTTCGGATCCCTTTGAAGACGATAGGGCCAAAGGAAATATCCTCCGATAACAAAGAGAAAGAAGCTTTCTGAGAAACTTCTTTGTGTTCTGTGAAATCATCTCACAGAGTTACAGCTTTCCCCTCAAGAAGCCTTTCGCTAAGACAGTTCTTGTTGAATTGGCAAATGATATTTGGATGCCCATAGAGGGCTATGGTGAAAAAGGAAATATCCTCCGATGAAATATGGAAAGAAGCTTTCTCAGAAACTGCTTAGTGTTCTGTTAATTCATCTCAGAAAGTTACATCTGTATTTCGTGGATGTCTTTGCTAGCCTTATTTCTGTGGAATCTGAGAACAGATATTTCGGATCCCTTTGAAGACTATATGGCCAAAGGAAATATCCTCCGATAACAAAGAGAAAGAAGCTTTCTGAGAAACTTCTTTGTGTTCTGTGGAATCATCTCACAGAGTTACAGCTCTCCCCTCCAGAAGCCTTTCGCTAAGACAGTTCTTGTGGAATTGGCAAAGTGATATTTGGAAGCCCTTAGTCGGTATGGTGAAAAAGGAAATATCCTCAGATGAAATCTGGAAAGAAGCTTTCTGAGAAACTGCTTAGTGTTCTGTTAATTCATCTCACAGAGTTATATCTGTATTTCGTGGATGTCTTTGCTAGCCTTATTTCTGTGGAATCTGAGAACAAATATTTCGGATCCCTTTGAAGACTATAGGGCCAAAGGAAGTATCCTCCGATAACAATGAGAAAGAAGCTTTCTGAGAAACTTCTTTGTGTTCTGTGAAATCATCTCACAGAGTTACAGCTTTCCCCTCAAGAAGCCTTTCGCCAAGACAGTTCTTGTGGAATTGGCAAAGTGATATTTGGAAGCCCTTAGTCGGCTATGGTGAAAAAGGAAATATCCTCATATGAAATCTGGAAAGAAGCTTTCTGAGAAACTGCTTAGTTTTCTGTTAATTCAACTCACAGAGTTACATCTGTATTTCGTGGATCTCTTTACTAGCCTTATATCTGTGGAATCTGAGAACAGATATTTCGGATCCCATTGAAGACTATATGGCCAAAGGAAATATCCTCCTATAACAAAGAGAAAGAAGCTTTCTGAGAAACTTCTTTGTGTTCTGTGAAATCATCTCACAGAGGTTCAGCTTTCCTTAAAGAAGACATTCGCTAAGACAGTTCTTGTGGAATTGGCAAAGTGATATTTGGATGCCCATAGAGGCCTATGGTGAAAAAGGAAATATCCTCAGATGAAATCTGGAAAGAAGTTTTCTGAAGAACTGCTTAGTGTTCTGTTAATTCATCTAACAGAGTTACATCTGTATTTCGTGGTCTCTTTGCTAGCCTTATTTCTGTGGAATCTGAGAACAGATATTTCGGATCCCTTTGAAGGGTATAGGGCCAAAGGAAATATCCACCGATAACAAAGAGAAAGAAGCTTTCTGAGAAACTTCTTTGTGTTCTGTGAAATCATCTCACAGAGTTACAGCTTTCCCCTCAAGAAGCCTTTCGCTAAGACAGTTCTTGTGGAATTGGCAAAGTGATATTTGGATGCCCATAGAGGGCTATGGTGAAAAAGGAAATATCCTCAGATGAAATCTGGAAAGAAGCTTTCTGAGAAACTGCTTAGTGTTCTGTTAATTCATCTCACAGACTTACATCTGTATTTCCTGGATGTCTTTGCTAGCCTTATTTCTGTGGAATCTGAGAACAGATATTTCGGATCCCTATGAAGACGATAGGGCCAAAGGAAATATCCTCCGATAACAAAGAGAAAGAAGCTTTCTGAGAAACTTCTTTGTGTTCTGTGAAATCATCTCACAGAGTTACAGCTTTCCCCTCAAGAAGCGTTTCTCTAAGACAGTTCTTGTGGAATTGGCAAAGTGATATTTGGAAGCCCATAGAGGGCTATGGTGAAAAAGGAAGTATCCTCAGATGAAATCTGGAAAGAAGCTTTCTGAGAAACTGCTTAGTGTTCTGTTAATTCATCTCACAGACTTACATCTGTATTTCGTGAATGTCTTTGATAGCCTTTTTCTGTGGAATCTGAGAACAGATATTTCGGATCCCTTTGAAGACGATAGGGCCAAAGGAAATATCCTCCGATAACAAAGAGAAAGAAGCTTTCTGAGAAACTTCTTTGTGTTCTGTGAAATCATCTCACAGAGTTACAGCTTTCCCCTCAAGAAGCCTTTCGCTAAGACAGTTCTTGTTGAATTGGCAAAGTGATATTTGGATGCCCATAGAGGGCTATGGTGAAAAAGGAAATATCCTCCGATGAAATATGGAAAGAAGCTTTCTCAGAAACTGCTTAGTGTTCTGTTAATTCATCTCACAGAGTTACATCTGTATTTCGTGGATGTCTTTGCTAGCCTTATTTCTGTGGAATCTGAGAACATATATTTCGGATCCCTTTGAAGACTATATGGCCAAAGGAAATATCCTCCGATAACAAAGAGAAAGAAGCTTTCTGAGAAACTTCTTTGTGTTCTGTGAAATCATCTCACAGAGTTACAGCTTTCCCCTCCAGAATCCTTTCGCTAAGACAGTTCTTGTGGAATTGGCAAAGTGATATTTGGATGCCCATAGAGGGCTATGGTGAAAAAGGAAATATCCTCAGATGAAATCTGGAAAGTAGCTTTCTGAGAAACTGCTTAGTGTTCTGTTAATTCATCTCACAGACTTACATCTGTATTTCCTGGATGTCTTTGCTAGCCTTATTTCTGAGGAATCTGAGAACAGATATTTCGGATCCCTTTGAAGACGATAGGGCCAAAGGAAATATCCTCCGATAACAAAGAGAAAGAAGCTTTCTGAGAAACTTCTTTGTGTTCTGTGAAATCATCTCACAGAGTTACAGCTTTCCCCTCAAGAAGCCTTTCGCTAAGACAGTTCTTGTGGAATTGGCAAAGTGATATTTGGAAGCCCATAGAGGGCTATGGTGAAAAAGGAAGTATCCTCAGATGAAATCTGGAAAGAAGCTTTCTGAGAAACTGCTTAGTGTTCTGTTAATTCATCTCACAGACTTTCATCTGTATTTCGTGAATGTCTTTGCTAGCCTTTTTCTGTGGAATCTGAGAACAGATATTTCGGATCCCTTTGAAGACGATAGGGCCAAAGGAAATATCCTCCGATAACAAAGAGAAAGAAGCTTTCTGAGAAACTTCTTTGTGTTCTGTGAAATCATCTCACAGAGTTACAGCATTCCCCTCAAGAAGCCTTTCGCTAAGACAGTTCTTGTTGAATTGGCAAAGTGATATTTGGATGCCCATAGAGGGCTATGGTGAAAAAGGAAATATCCTCCGATGAAATATGGAAAGAAGCTTTCTCAGAAACTGCTTAGTGTTCTGTTAATTCATCTCAGAAAGTTACATCTGTATTTCGTGGATGTCTTTGCTAGCCTTATTTCTGTGGAATCTGAGAACAGATATTACGCATCCCTTTGAAGACGATAGGGCCAAAGGAAATATCCTCCGATAACAAAGAGAAAGAAGCTTTCTGAGAAACTTCTTTGTGTTCTGTGAAATCATCTCACAGAGTTACAGCTTTCCCCTCAGGAAGCCTTTCTCTAAGACAGTTCTTGTGGAATTGGCAAGGTGATATTTGGAAGCCCATAGAGGGCTATGGTGAAAAAGGAAATATCCTCCGATGAAATCTGGAAAGAAGCTTTCTGAGAAACTGCTTAGTGTTCTGTTAATTCATCTCACAGACCACATCTGTATATCGTGGATCTCTTTGCTAGCCTTATTTCTGTGTAATCTGAGAACCGAAATTTCGGATCCCTTTGAAGACTATAGGGCCAAAGGAAATATCCCCCGATAACAAAGACAAAGAAGCTTTCTGAGAAACTTCTTTGTGTTTTGTGAAATCATCTCACGGAGTTACAGCTTTCCCCTCAACAAGCCTTTCGCTAAGCCAGTTCTTGTGGAATTGGCAAAGTGATATTGGGAAGCCCATAGACGTCTATGGTGAAAAAGGAAATATCCTCAGTTGAAATCTGGAAAGAAGCTTTCTGAGAAACTGCTGAGTGTTCTGTTAATTCATCTCACAGAGTTACATCTGTATTTCGTGGATCTCTTTGCTAGCCTTATTTCTGTGAAATCTGAGAACAGATATCTCGGATCCCTTTGAAGACAATAGGGCCAAAGGAAATATCCTCCGATAACAAAGAGAAAGAAGCTTTCTTAGAAACTTCTTTGTGTTCTGTGAAATCATCTCACAGAGTTACAGCTTTCCCCTCAAGAAGCCCTTTCCCAAGACAGTTCTTGTGGAATTGGCAAAGTGATATTTGGAAGCCCTTAGAGGGCTATGGTGAAAAAGGAAATATCCTCAGATGAAATCTGGAAAGAAGCTTTCTGAAGAACTGCTTAGTGTTCTGTTAATTCATCTCACAGAGTTACATCTGTATTTCGTGGATCTCTTTGCTAGCCTTATTTCTGTGGAATCTGAGAAAAGATATTTCGGATCCCTTTGAAGACTATAGGGCCAAACGAAATATCCACCGATAACAAAGAGAAAGAACCTTTCTGAGAAACTTCTTTTTGTTCTGTGAAATCACCTCACAGAGTTACAGCTTTCCGCTCAAGAAGCCTTTCGCTAAGACAGTTCTTGTGGAATTGGCAAAGTGATATTTGGATGCCCATAGAGGACTATGGTGAAAAAGGAAATATCCTCAGATGAAATCTGGAAAGAAGCTTTCTGAGAAACTGCTTAGTGTTCTGTTAATTCATCTCACAGAGTTACATCTGTATTTCGTGAATGTCTTTGCTAGCCTTATTTCTCTGGAATCTGAGAACAGATATTTCGGATCCCTTTGAAGACGATAGGGCCAAAGGAAATATCCTCTGATATCAAAGAGAAAGAAGCTTTCTGAGAAACTTCTTTGTGTTCTGTGAAATCATCTCACAGAGTTACAAATTTCCCCTCAAGAAGCCTTTCGCTAAGACAGTTCTTGTGGAATTGGCAAAGTGATATTTGGATGCACATAGAGGGCTATGGTGAAAAAGGAAATATACTCCGATGAAATCTGGAAAGAAGCTTTCTCAGAAACTGCTTAGTGTTCTGTTAATTCATCTCAGAGAGTTACATCTGTATTTCGTGGATGTCTTTGCTAGCCTTATTTCTGTGGAATCTGAGAACAGATATTTCGCATCCCTTTGAAGACGATGGGGCCAAAGGAAATATCCTCCGATAAGAAAGAGAAAGAAGCTTTCTGAGAAACTTCTTTGTGTTCTGTGAAATCATCTCACAGAGTTACAGCTTTCCCCTCAAGAAGCCTTTCTCTAAGACAGTTCTTGTGGAATTGGCAAAGTGATATTTGGAAGCCCATAGAGGGCTATGGTGAAAAAGGAAATATCCTCAGATGAAATCTGGAAAGAAGCTTTCTGAGAAACTGCTTAGTGTTCTGTTAATTCATCTCACAGACCACATCTGTATATCGTGGATCTCTTTGCTAGCCTTATTTCTGTGGAATATGAGAACAGATATTTCGGATCCCTTTGGAGACTATAGGGCCAAAGGAAATATCCTCCGATAACAAAGAGAAAGAAGCTTTCTGAGAAACTTCTTTGTGTTCTGTGAAATCATCTCACAGAGTTACAGCTTTCCCCTCCAGAAGCCTTTCGCTAAGACAGTTCTTGTGGAATTGGCAAAGTGATATTTGGAAGCCCATAGAGGGCTATGGTGAAAAAGGAAGTATCCTCAGATGAAATCTGGAAAGAAGCTTTCTGAGAAACTGCTTAGTGTTCTGTTAATTCATCTCACAGACTTTCATCTGTATTTCGTGAATGTCTTTGCTAGCCTTTTTCTGTGGAATCTGAGAACAGATATTTCGGATCCCTTTGAAGACGATAGGGCCAAAGGAAATATCCTCCGATAACAAAGAGAAAGAAGCTTTCTGAGAAACTTCTTTGTGTTCTGTGAAATCATCTCACAGAGTTACAGCATTCCCCTCAAGAAGCCTTTCGCTAAGACAGTTCTTGTTGAATTGGCAAAGTGATATTTGGATGCCCATAGAGGGCTATGGTGAAAAAGGAAATATCCTCCGATGAAATATGGAAAGAAGCTTTCTCAGAAACTGCTTAGTGTTCTGTTAATTCATCTCAGAAAGTTACATCTGTATTTCGTGGATGTCTTTGCTAGCCTTATTTCTGTGGAATCTGAGAACAGATATTACGCATCCCTTTGAAGACGATAGGGCCAAAGGAAATATCCTCCGATAACAAAGAGAAAGAAGCTTTCTGAGAAACTTCTTTGTGTTCTGTGAAATCATCTCACAGAGTTACAGCTTTCCCCTCAGGAAGCCTTTCTCTAAGACAGTTCTTGTGGAATTGGCAAGGTGATATTTGGAAGCCCATAGAGGGCTATGGTGAAAAAGGAAATATCCTCCGATGAAATCTGGAAAGAAGCTTTCTGAGAAACTGCTTAGTGTTCTGTTAATTCATCTCACAGACCACATCTGTATATCGTGGATCTCTTTGCTAGCCTTATTTCTGTGTAATCTGAGAACCGAAATTTCGGATCCCTTTGAAGACTATAGGGCCAAAGGAAATATCCCCCGATAACAAAGACAAAGAAGCTTTCTGAGAAACTTCTTTGTGTTTTGTGAAATCATCTCACGGAGTTACAGCTTTCCCCTCAACAAGCCTTTCGCTAAGCCAGTTCTTGTGGAATTGGCAAAGTGATATTGGGAAGCCCATAGACGTCTATGGTGAAAAAGGAAATATCCTCAGTTGAAATCTGGAAAGAAGCTTTCTGAGAAACTGCTGAGTGTTCTGTTAATTCATCTCACAGAGTTACATCTGTATTTCGTGGATCTCTTTGCTAGCCTTATTTCTGTGAAATCTGAGAACAGATATCTCGGATCCCTTTGAAGACAATAGGGCCAAAGGAAATATCCTCCGATAACAAAGAGAAAGAAGCTTTCTTAGAAACTTCTTTGTGTTCTGTGAAATCATCTCACAGAGTTACAGCTTTCCCCTCAAGAAGCCCTTTCCCAAGACAGTTCTTGTGGAATTGGCAAAGTGATATTTGGAAGCCCTTAGAGGGCTATGGTGAAAAAGGAAATATCCTCAGATGAAATCTGGAAAGAAGCTTTCTGAAGAACTGCTTAGTGTTCTGTTAATTCATCTCACAGAGTTACATCTGTATTTCGTGGATCTCTTTGCTAGCCTTATTTCTGTGGAATCTGAGAAAAGATATTTCGGATCCCTTTGAAGACTATAGGGCCAAACGAAATATCCACCGATAACAAAGAGAAAGAACCTTTCTGAGAAACTTCTTTTTGTTCTGTGAAATCACCTCACAGAGTTACAGCTTTCCGCTCAAGAAGCCTTTCGCTAAGACAGTTCTTGTGGAATTGGCAAAGTGATATTTGGATGCCCATAGAGGACTATGGTGAAAAAGGAAATATCCTCAGATGAAATCTGGAAAGAAGCTTTCTGAGAAACTGCTTAGTGTTCTGTTAATTCATCTCACAGAGTTACATCTGTATTTCGTGAATGTCTTTGCTAGCCTTATTTCTCTGGAATCTGAGAACAGATATTTCGGATCCCTTTGAAGACGATAGGGCCAAAGGAAATATCCTCTGATATCAAAGAGAAAGAAGCTTTCTGAGAAACTTCTTTGTGTTCTGTGAAATCATCTCACAGAGTTACAAATTTCCCCTCAAGAAGCCTTTCGCTAAGACAGTTCTTGTGGAATTGGCAAAGTGATATTTGGATGCACATAGAGGGCTATGGTGAAAAAGGAAATATACTCCGATGAAATCTGGAAAGAAGCTTTCTCAGAAACTGCTTAGTGTTCTGTTAATTCATCTCAGAGAGTTACATCTGTATTTCGTGGATGTCTTTGCTAGCCTTATTTCTGTGGAATCTGAGAACAGATATTTCGCATCCCTTTGAAGACGATGGGGCCAAAGGAAATATCCTCCGATAACAAAGAGAAAGAAACTTTCTGAGAAACTTCTTTGTGTTCTGTGAAATAATCTCACTGAGTTACAGCTTTCCCCTCAAGAAGACTTTCGCTAAGACAGTTCTTGTGGAATTGGCAAAGTGATATTTGGATGCCCATAGAGGGCTATGGTGAAAAAGGAAATATCCTGAGATGAAATCTGGAAAGAAGCTTTCTGAGAAACTGCTTAGTGTTCTGTTAATTCATCTCATAGAGTTACATCTGTATTTCGTGGATCTCTTTGCTAACCTTATTTCTATGGAATCTGAGAACAGATATTTTGGATCCCTTTAAAGACTATAGGGCCAAAGGAAATATCCTCCCATAACAAAGAGAAAGAAGCTTTCTGAGAAACTTCTTTGTGTTCTGTGAAATCATTTCACAGAGTTACAGCTTTCCCCTCCAGAAACCTTTCGCTAAGACAGTTCTTGTGGAATTGGCAAAGTGGTATTTGGATCCTCATAGAGGGCTATGGTGAAAAAGGAAATATCCTCAAATGAAATCTGGAAAGAAGCTTTCTGAGAAACTGCTTAGTGTTCTGTTAATTCATCTCACAGAGTTACATCTGTATTTCGTGGATCTCTTTGCTAGCCTCATTTCTGTGGAATCTGAGAACAGATATTTCGGATCCCTTTGAAGACTATATGGCCAAAGGAAATATCCTCTATTAAAAAAGAGAAAGAAGCTTTCTGAGAAACTTCTTTGTGTTCTGTGAAATCATCTCACAGAGGTACAGCTTTCCCTAGATGAATCCATTCGCTAAGACAATTCTTGTGGAATTGGCAAAGTGATATTTGGATGCCCATAGAGGGCTATGGTGACAAAGGAAATATCCTCAGTTGATTTCTGGAAAGAAGCTTTCTGAGAAACTGCTTAGTGTTCTGTAAATTCATCTCACAGAGTTACATCTGTATTTCGTGGATCTCTTTGCTAGCCTTATTTCTGTGGAATCTGAGAACAGATATTTCGGATCCCTTTGAAGACTATACGGCCAAAGGAAATATCCTCCGATAACAAAGACAAAGAAGCTTTCTGAGAAACTTCTTTGTGTTCTGTGAAATCATCTCACGGAGTTACAGCTTTCCCCTCAACAAGCTTTTCGTAAGCCAGTTCTTGTGGAATTGGCAAATTGATATTTGGAAGCCCTTAGAGGGCTATGGTGAAAAAGGAAATATCCTCAGATGAAATCTGGAAAGAAGCTTTCTGAGAAACTGCTTAGTGTTCTGTTAATTCATCTCACAGAGTTACATCTGTATTTCGTGGATCTCTTTGCTAGCCTTATTTCTGTGGAATCTGAGAACAGATATTTCGGATCCCTTTGTAGACTATAGGGCCAAAGGAAATATCCGCCGAAAACAAAGATAAAGAAGCTTTCTGAGAAACTTCTTTGTGTTCTGTGAAATCATCTCACAGAGTTACAGCTTTCCCCTCAAGAAGCCTTTCGCCAAGACAGTTCTTGTGGAATTGGCAAAGTGATATTTGCAAGCCCATAGAGGGCTAGGGTGAAAAAGGAAATATCCTCAGATGAAATCTGGAAAGAAGCTTTCTGAGAAACTGCTTAGTGTTCTGTTAATTCTTCTCACAGAGTTACATCTGTACTTCATGGATCTCTTTGCTAGCCTTATTTCTGTGGAATCTGAGAACAGATATTTCAGATCCCTTTGAAGACTATAGGGCCAAAGGAAATATCCTCCCATAACAAACACGAAGAAGCTTTCTGAGAATCTTCTTTGAGTTCTGCGAAATCATCTCACAGAGTTACAGCTTTTCCCTCAAGAAGCCTTTCGCTAAGCCAGTTCTTGTGTAATTGGCAAAGTGATATTGGGAAGCCCATAGCGGGTTATGGTGAAAAAGGAAATATCCTCAGATGAAATCTGGAAAGAAGCTTTCTGAGAAACTGCTTAGTGTTCTGTTAATTCATCTCACAGACTTACATCTGTATTTCGTGGATCTCTTTGCTAGCCTTATTTGTGTGGAATCTGAGAACAGATATTTCGGATCCCTTTGAAGACTACAGGGCCAAAGGAAATATCCTCCGATAACAAAGAGAAAGAAGCTTTCTGAGAAACTTCTTTGTGTTCTGTGAAATCATCTCACAGAGGTTCAGCTTTCCCTAGAAGAAGACATTCGTTAAGACAGTTCTTGTGGAATTGGCAAAGTGATATTTGGATGCCCATAGAGGGCTATGGTGAAAAAGGAAATATCCTCAGATGAAATCTGGAAAGAAGCTTTCTGAGAAACTGCTTAGTGTTCTGTTAATTCATCTCACAGAATTACATCTGTATTTCGTGGATCTCTTTGCTAGCCTTATTTCTGTGGAATCTGAGAACAGATATTTCGGATCCCTTTGAAGTCTTTACGGCCAAAGAAAATATCCTCCGATTACAAAGAGAAAGAAGCTTTCTGAGAAACTTCTTTGTGTTCTGTGAAATCATCTCACAGAGTTACAGCTTTCCCCTCAAGAAGCCTTTCGCTAAGACAGTTCTTGTGGAATTGGCAAAGTGATATTTGGATGCCCATAGAGGGCTATGGTGAAAAAGGAAACATCCTCAGATGAAATCTGGAAAGAAGCTTTCTGAGAAACTGCTTAGTGTTCTGTTAATTCATCTCACAGAGTTACAGCTGTATTTCTTCGATGTCTTTGCTAGCCTTATTTCTGTGGAATCTGAGAACAGATATTTCGGATCCCTTTGAAGACGATAGGGTCAAAGGAAATATCCTCCGATAACAAAGAGAAAGAAGCTTTCTGAGAAACTTCTTTGTGTTCTATGAAATCATCTCACAGAGTTACAGCTTTCCCTCAAGAAGCCTTTCGATTATACAGTTCTTGTGGAATTGGCCAAGTGATATTTGGAAGCCCATAGAGGGCTATTGTGAAAAAGGAAATATCCTCAGATGAAATCTGGAAAGAAGCTTTCTGAGAAACTGCTTAGTGTTCTGTTAATTCATCTCACAGACTTACATCTGTATTTCGTGGATCTCTTTGCTAGCCTTATTTCTGTGGAATCTGAGAACAGATATTTCGGATCCCTTTGAAGACTATAGGGCCAAAGGAAATATCCTCCGATAACAAAGAGAAAGAAGCTTTCTGAGAAACTTCTTTGTGTTCTGTGAAATCATCTCACAGAGGTACAGCTTTCCCTAGAAGAAGCCATTTGCTAAGACAGTTCTTGTGGAATTGGCAAAGTGATATTTGGATGCCCATAGAGGGCTATAGTGAAAAAGGAAATATCCTCAGATGAAATCTGGAAAGAAGCTTTCTGAGAAACTGCTTAGTGTTCTGTTAATTCATCTCATAGAGTTACATCTGTATTTCGTGGATGTCTTTGCTAGCCTTATTTCTGTGGAATCTGAGAACAGATATTTCGGATCCCTTTGAAGACGATAGGGCCAAAGGAAATATCCTCCGATAAAAAAGAGAAAGAAGCTTTCTGAGAAACTTCTTTGTGTTCTGTGAAATCATCTCACAGAGTTACAAATTTCCCCTCAAGAAGCCTTTCGCTAAGACAGTTCTTGTGGAATTGGCAAAGTGATATTTGGATGCCCAAGGGGGGCTATGGTGAAAAAGGAAATATCCTCAGATGAAATCTGGAAAGAAGCTTTCTGAGAAACTGCTTAGTGTTCTGTTAATTCATCTCATAGAGTTACATCTGTATTTCGGGAACTCTTTGCTAGCCTTATTTCTGTGGAATTCGAGAACAGATATTTTGGATCCCTTTGAAGACTATAGGGCCAAAGGAAATATCCTCCGATAACAAAGAGAAAGAAGATTTCTGAGAAACTTCTTTGTGTTCTGTGAAATCATCTCACAGAGTTACAGCTTTCCCCTCCAGAAGCCTTTCTCTAAGACAGTTCTTGTGGAATTGGCAAAGTGATATTTGGAAGCCCTTAGTCGGCTATGGTGAAAAAGGAAATATCCTCAGATGAAATCTGGAAAGAAGCTTTCTGAGAAACTGCTTAGTGTTCTGTTAATTCATCTCACAGACTTACATCTGTATTTCGTGGATCTCTTTGCTAGCCTTATATCTGTGGAATCTGAGAACAGATATTTCGGATCCCTTTGAAGACTATATGGCTCAAGGAAATCCTCCGATAACAAAGAGAAAGAAGCTTTCTGAGAAACTTCTTTGTGTTCTGTGAAATCATCTCACAGAGTTACACCTTTCCCCTCAAGAAGCCTTTCGCCAAGACAGTTCTTGTGGAATTGGCAAAGTGATATTTGGAAGCCCTTAGAGGGCTATGGTGAAAAAGGAAATATCCTCAGATGAAATCTGGAAAGAAGCTTTCTGAGAAACTGCTTAGTGTTCTGTTAATTCATCTCACAGACCACATCTGTATATCGTGGATCTCTTTGCTAGCCTTATTTCTGTGGAATCTGAGAAAAGATATTTCGGATCCCTTTGAAGACTATATGGCCAAAGGAAATATCCTCCGATAACAAAGAGAAAGAAGCTTTCTGAGAAACTTCTTTGTTTTCTGTGAAATCATCTCACAGAGGTACAGCTTTCCCTAGAAGAAGCCATTCGCTAAGACAGTTCTTGTGGAATTGGCAAAGTGATATTTGGATGCCCATAGAGGGCTATGGTGAAAAAGGAAATATCCTCAGATGAAATCTGGAAAGAAGCTTTCTGAGAAACTGCTTAGTGTTCTCTTAATTCATCTCACAGAGTTACATCTGTATTTCGTGGATCTCTTTGCTAGCCTTATTTCTGTGGAATCTGAGAACAGATATTTCGGATCCCTTTGAAGACTACACGGCCAAAGGAAATATCCTCCGATAACAAAGAGAAAGAAGCTTTCTGAGAAACTTCTTTGTGTTCTGTGAAATCATCTCACACAGTTACAGCTTTCCCCTCAAGAAGCCTTTCGCTAAGCCAGTTCTTGTGGAATTGGCAAAGTGATATTTGGAAGCCCATAGAGGGCTATGGTGAAAAAGGAAATATCCTCAGATGAAATCTGGAAAGAAGCTTTCTGAGAAACTGCTTAGTGTTCTGTTAATTCATCTCACAGAGTTACATCTGTATTTCGTGGATCTCTTTGCTAGCCTTATTTTTGTGGAATCTGAGAACAGATATTTCGGATCCCTTTGAAGACTATAAGGCCAAAGGAAATATCCATCGATAAAAAAGAGAAAGAAGCTTTCTGAGAAACTTCTTTGTGTTCTGTGAAATGATCTCACAGAGTTACAGCTTCCCCTCAAGAACCCTTTCGCTAAGACAGTTCTTGTGGAATTGTCAAAGTGATATTTGGAAGCCCTTAGAGGGCTAAGGTGAAAAAGGAAATATCCTCAGATGAAATCTGGAAAGAAGCTTTCTGTGAAACTCCTTAGTGTTCTGTTAATTCATCTCACAGAGTTACATCTGTATTTCGTCGATCTCTTTGCTAGCCTTATTTCTGTGGAATCAGAGAACAGATATTTCGGATCCCTTTGAAGACGATAGGGCCAAAGGAAATATCCTCCGATAACAAAGAGAAAGAAGCTTTCTGAGAAACTTCTTTGTGTTCTGTGAAATCATCTCACAGAGTTACAGCTTTCCCCTCCTGAAGCCTTTCGCTAAGACAGTTCTTGTGGAATTGGCAAAGTGATATTTGGAAGCCCTTAGTCGGCTATGGTGAAAAGGGAAATATCCTCAGATGAAATCTGGAAAGAAGCTTTCTGAGAAACTGCTTAGTGTTCTGTTAATTCATCTCACAGAGTTACATCTGTATTTCGTGGATCTCTTTGCTAGCCTTATTTCTGTGGAATCTGAGAACAGATATTTCGGATCCCTTTGAAGACTATAGGGCCAAAGGAAATATCCACCGATAAAAAAGAGAAAGAAGCTTTCTGAGAAACTTCTTTGTGTTTTGTGAAATCATCTCACGGAGTTACAGCTTTCCCTCAACAAGCCTTTAGCTAAGCCAGTTCTTGTGGAATTGGCAAAGTGATATTCGGAAGCCCATAGACGGCTATGGTGAAAAAGGAAATATCCTCAGTTGAAATCTGGAAAGAAGCTTTCTGAGAAACTGCTGAGTGTTCTGTTAATTCATCTCACAGAGTTACATCTGTATTTCGTGGATGTCTTTGCTAGCCTTATTTCTGTGGAATCTGAGAACAGAAATTTCGGATCCCTTTGAAGACTATATGGCCAAAGGAAATATCCTCCTATAACAAAGAGAAAGAAGCTTTCTGAGAAACTTCTTTGTGTTCTGTGAAATCATCTCACAGAGGTTCAGCTTTCCCTAGAAGAAGACATTCGCTAAGACAGTTCTTATGGAATTCGCAAAGTGATATTTGGATGCCCATAGAGGGCTATGGTGAAAAAGGAAATATCCTCAGATGAAATCTTGAAAGAAGTTTTCTGAAGAACTGCTTAGTGTTCTGTTAATTCATCTCACAGAGTTACATCTGTATTTCGTGGATCTCTTTGCTAGCCTTATTTCTGTGGAATCTGAGAACAGATATTTCGGATCCCTTTGAAGGCTATAGGGCCAAAGGAAATATCCACCGATAACAAAGAGAAAGAAGCTTTCTGAGAAACTTCTTTGTGTTCTGTGAAATCATCTCACAGAGTTACAGCTTTCCCCTCAAGAAGCCTTTCGCTAAGACAGTTCTTGTGAAATTGGCAAAGGGATATTTGGATGCCCATAGAGGGCTATGGTGAAAAAGGAAATATCCTCAGATGAAATCTGGAAAGAAGCTTTCTGAGAAACTGCCTAGTGTTCTGTTAATTCATCTCACAGAGTTACATCTGTATTTCGTGGATCTCTTTGCTAGCCTTATTTCTGTGGAATCTGAGAACAGATATTTCGGATCCCTTTGAAGACTACACGGCCAAAGGAAATATCCTCCGATAACAAAGAGAAAGAAGATTTCTGAGAAACTTCTTTGTGTTCTGTGAAATCATCTCACAGAGTTACAGCTTTCCCCTCAAGAAGCCTTTCGCTAAGCCAGTTCTTGTGGAATTGGCAAAGTGATATTTGGAAGCCCATAGAGGCCAATGGTGAAAAAGGAAATATCCTCAGATGAAATCTGGAAAGAAGTTTTCTGAAGAACTGCTTAGTGTTCTGTTAATTCATCTCACAGAGTTACATCTGTATTTCGTGGATCTCTTTGCTAGCCTTATTTCTGTGGAATCTGAGAACAGATATTTCGGATCCCTTTGAAGGCTATAGGGCCAAAGGAAATATCCACCGATAACAAAGAGAAAGAAGCTTTCTGAGAAACTTCTTTGTGTTCTGTGAAATCATCTCACAGAGTTACAGCTTTCCCCTCAAGAAGCCTTTCGCTAAGACAGTTCTTGTGGAATTGGCAAAGTGATATTTGGATGCCCATAGAGGGCTATGGTGAAAAAGGAAATATCCTCAGATGAAATCTGGAAAGTAGCTTTCTGAGAAACTGCTTAGTGTTCTGTTAATTCATCTCACAGAGTTACATCTGTATTTCCTGGATGTCTTTGCTAGCCTTATTTCTGTGGAATCTGAGAACAGATATTTCGGATCCCTTTGAAGACGATAGGGTCAAAGGAAATATCCTCCGATAACAAAGAGAAAGAAGCTTTCTGAGAAACTTCTTTGTGTTCTGTGAAATCATCTCACAGAGTTACAGCTTTCCCCTCAAGAAGCGTTTCTCTAAGACAGTTCTTGTGGAATTGGCAAAGTGATATTTGGAAGCCCATAGAGGGCTATGGTGAAAAAGGAAATATCCTCCGATGAAATCTGGAAAGATGCTTTCTGAGAAACTGCTTAGTGTCTGTTAATTCATCTCACAGAGTTACATCTGTATTTCGTGGATCTCTTTGCTAGCCTTATTTTTGTGGAATCTGAGAACAGATATTTCGGATCTCTTTGAAGACTATAGGGCCAAAGGAAATATCCACCGATAAAAAAGAGAAAGTAGCTTTCTGAGAAACTTCTTTGTGTTCTGTAAAATGATCTCACAGAGTTACAGCTTCCCCTCAAGAACCCTTTCCCTAAGACAGTTCTTGTGGAATTGTCAAAGTGATATTTGGAAGCCCTTAGAGGGCTAAGGTGAAAAAGGAAATATCCTCAGACGAAATCTGGAAAGAAGCTTTCTGTGAAACTCCTTAGTGTTCTGTTAATTCATCTCACAGAGTTACATCTGTATTTCTTGGATCTCTTTGCTAGCCTTATTTCTGTGGAATCTGAGAACAGATATTTCGGATCCCTTTGAAGACGATAGTGCCAAAGGAAATATCCTCCGATAACAAAGAGAAAGAAGCTTTCTGAGAAACTTCTTTGTGTTCTGTGAAATCATCTCACAGAGTTACAGCTTTCCCCTCCAGAAGCCTTTCGCTAAGACAGTTCTTGTGGAATTGGCAAAGTGATATTTGGAAGCCCTTAGTCGGCTATGGTGAAAAAGGAAATATCCTCAGATGAAATCTGGAAAGAAGCTTTCTGAGAAACTGCTTAGTGTTCTGTTAATTCATCTCACAGAGTTACATCTGTAATTCGTGGATCTCTTTGCTAGCCTTATTTCTGTGGAATCTGAGAACAGATATTTCGGATCCCTTTGAAGACTATATGGCCAAAGGAAATATCCTCCTATAACAAAGAGATAGAAGCTTTCGGAGAAACTTCTTTGTGTTCTGTGAAATCATCTCACAGAGGTTCAGCCGTCCCTAGAAGAAGAAATTCGCTAAGACAGTTCTGGTGGAATTGGCAAAGTGATATTTGGATGCCCATAGAGGGCTCTGGTGAAAAAGGAAATATCCTCAGATGAAATCTGGAAAGAAGTTTTCTGAAGAACTGCTTAGTGTTCTGTTAATTCATCTCACAGAGTTACATCTGTATTTCGTGGATCTCTTTGCTAGCCTTATTTCTGTGGAATCTGAGAACAGATATTTCGGATCCCTTTGAAGGATATAGGGCCAAAGGAAATATCCACCGATAACAAAGAGAAAGAAGCTTTCTGAGAAACTTCTTGGTGTTCTGTGAAATCATCTCACAGAGTTACAGCTTTCCCCTCAAGAAGCGTTTCTCTAAGACAGTTCTTGTGGAATTGGCAAAGTGATATTGGGAACCCCTTAGACGGCTCCGGTGAAAAAGGAAATATCCTCAGTTGAAATCTGGAAAGAAGCTTTCAGAGAAACTGCTGAGTGTTCTGTTAATTCATCTCACAGAGTTACATCTGTATTTCGTGGATGTCTTTGCTAGCCTTATTTCTGTGGAATCTGAGAACAGATATTTCGGATCCCTTTGAAGACTATAGGGCCAAAGGAAATATCCTCCTATAACAAAGAGATAGAAGCTTTCTGAGAAACTTCTTTGTGTTCTGTGAAATCATCTCACAGAGGTTCAGCTTTCCCTAGAAGAAGACATTCGCTAAGACAGTTCTTGTGGAATTGGCAAAGTGATATTTGGATGCCCATAGAGGGCTATGGTGAAAAAGGAAATATCCTCAGATGAAATCTGGAAAGAAGTTTTCTGAAGAACTGCTTAGTGTTCTGTTAATTCATCTCACACTGTTACATCTGTATTTCGTGGATCTCTTTGCTAGCCTTATTTCTGTGGAATCTGAGAACAGATATTTCGGATCCCTTTGAAGACGATAGGGCCAAAGGAAATATCCTCCGATAACAAATAGAAAGAAGCTTTCTGAGAAACTTCTTTGTGTTCTGTGAAATCATCTCACAGAGTTACAGCTTCCCCTCAAGAAGCCTTTCGCTAAGACAGTTCTTGTGGAATTGGCAAAGTGATATTTGGAAGCCCATAGAGGGCTATGGTGAAAAAGGAAATATCCTCAGATGAAATCTGGAAAGAAGCTTTCTGAGAAACTGCTTAGTGTTCTGATAATTCATCTCACAGACTTACATCTGTATTTCGTGGATCTCTTTGCTAGCCTTATTTCTGTGGAATCTGAGAACAGATATTTCTCATCCCTCTGAAGACTATATGGCCAAAGGAAATATCCTCCGATAACAAAGAGAAAGAAGCTTTCTGAAAAACTTCTTTGTGTTCTGTGAAATCATCTCACAGAGCTACAAATTTCCCCTCAAGAAGCCTTTCGCTAAGACAGTTCTTGTGGAATTGGCAAAGTGATATTTGGATGCCCATAGAGGGCTATGGTGAAAAAGGAAATATCCTCCGATGAAATCTGGAAAGAAGCTTTCTCAGAAACTGCTTAGTGTTCTGTTAATTCATCTCAGAGAGTTACATCTGTATTTCATGGATGTCTTTGCTAGCCTTATTTCTGTGGAATCTGAGAACAGATATTTCGCATCCCTTTGAAGACGATAGGGCCAAAGGAAATATCCTCCGATAACAAAGAGAAAGAAGCTTTCTGAGAAACTTCTTTGTGTTCTGTGAAATCATCTCACAGAGTTACAGCTTTCCCCTCAAGAATCCTTTCTCTAAGACAGTTCTTGTGGAATTGGCAAAGTGATATTTGGAAGCCCATAGAGGGCTAAGTTGAAAAAGGAGATATCCTCAGATGAAAACTGGAAAGAAGCTTTCTGAGAAACTGCTTAGTGTTCTGTTAATTCATCTCACAGACCACATCTGTATATCGTGGATCTCTTTGCTAGCCTTATTTCTGTGGAATCTGAGAACAGATATTTCGGATCCCTTTGGAGACTATAGGGCCAAAGGAAATATCCTCCGATAACAAAGAGAAAGAAGCTTTCTGAGAAACTTCTTTGTGTTCTGTGAAATCATCTCACAGAGTTACAGCTTTCCCCTCCAGAAGCCTTTCGCTAAGACAGTTCTTGTGGAATTGGCAAAGTGATATTTGGATGCCCATAGAGGGCTATGGTGAAAAAGGAAATATCCTGAGATGAAATCTGGAAAGAAGCTTTCTGAGAAACTGCTTAGTGTTCTGTTAATTCATCTCACAGAGTTACATCTGTATTTCGTGGATGTCTTTGCTAGCCTTATTTCTGTGGAATCTGAGAACAGATATTTCGGATCCCTTTGAAGACTATAGGGCCAAAGGAAATATCCTCCGATAACAAAGAGAAAGAAGCTTTCTGAGAAACTTCTTTGTGTTCTGTGAAATCATCTCACAGAGTTACAAATTTCCCCTCAAGAAGCCTTTCGCTAAGACAGTTCTTGTGGAATTGGCAAAGTGATATTTGGATGCCCATAGAGGGCTATGGTGAAAAAGGAAATATCCTCAGATGAAATCTGGAAAGAAGCTTTCTGAGAAACTGCTTAGTGTTCTGTTAATTCATCTCACAGAGTTACATCTGTATTTCGTGAATCTCTTTGCTAGCCTTATTTCTGTGGAATCTGAGAACAGATATTTTGGATCCCTTTGAAGACGATAGGGCCAAAGGAAATATCCTCCGATAACAAAGAGAAAGAAACTTTCTGAGAAACTTCTTTGTGTTCTGTGAAATAATCTCACTGAGTTACAGCTTTCCCCTCAAGAAGACTTTCGCTAAGACAGTTCTTGTGGAATTGGCAAAGTGATATTTGGATGCCCATAGAGGGCTATGGTGAAAAAGGAAATATCCTGAGATGAAATCTGGAAAGAAGCTTTCTGAGAAACTGCTTAGTGTTCTGTTAATTCATCTCATAGAGTTACATCTGTATTTCGTGGATCTCTTTGCTAGCCTTATTTCTATGGAATCTGAGAACAGATATTTTGGATCCCTTTAAAGACTATAGGGCCAAAGGAAATATCCTCCCATAACAAAGAGAAAGAAGCTTTCTGAGAAACTTCTTTGTGTTCTGTGAAATCATTTCACAGAGTTACAGCTTTCCCCTCCAGAAGCCTTTCGCTAAGACAGTTCTTGTGGAATTGGCAAAGTGGTATTTGGATCCCCATAGAGGGCTATGGTGAAAAAGGAAATATCCTCAAATGAAACCTGGAAAGAAGCTTTCTGAGAAACTGCTTAGTGTTCTGTTAATTCATCTCACAGAGTTACATCTGTATTTCGTGGATCTCTTTGCTAGCCTCATTTCTGTGGAATCTGAGAAGAGATATTTCGGATCCCTTTGAAGACTATATGGCCAAAGGAAATATCCTCTGATAAAAAAGAGAAAGAAGCTTTCTGAGAAACTTCTTTGTGTTCTGTGAAATCATCTCACAGAGGTACAGCTTTCCCTAGATGAATCCATTCGCTAAGACAATTCTTGTGGAATTGGCAAAGTGATATTTGGATGCCCATAGAGGGCTATGGTGAAAAAGGAAATATCCTCAGTTAATTTCTGGAAAGAAGCTTTCTGAGAAACTGCTTAGTGTTCTGTAAATTCATCTCACAGAGTTACATCTGTATTTCGTGGAACTCTTTGCTAGACTTATTTCTGTGGAATCTGAGAACAGATATTTCGGATCCCTTTGAAGACTATACGGCCAAAGGAAATATCCTCCGATAACAAAGACAAAGAAGCTTTCTGAGAAACTTCTTTGTGTTCTGTGAAATCATCTCACGGAGTTACAGCTTTCCCCTCAACAAGCTTTTCGTAAGCCAGTTCTTGTGGAATTGGCAAAGTGATATTTGGAAGCCCTTAGAGGGCTATGGTGAAAAAGGAAATATCCTCAGATGAAATCTGGAAAGAAGCTTTCTGAGAAACTGCTTAGTGTTCTGTTAATTCTTCTCACAGAGTTACATCTGTACTTCATGGATCTCTTTGCTAGCCTTATTTCTGTGGAATCTGAGAACAGATATTTCGGATCCCTTTGAAGACTATAGGGCCAAAGGAAATATCCTCCGATAACAAAGAGAAAGAAGCTTTCTGAGAAACTTCTTTGTGTTCTGTGAAATCATCTCACAGAGTTACAGCTTTCCCCTCAAGAACCCTTTCGCTAAGACAGTTCTTGTGGAATTGGCAAAGTGATATTTGGAAGCCCATAGAGGGCTATGGTGAAAAAGGAAATATCCTCAGATGAAATCTGGAAAGGAGCTTTCTGAAGAACTGCTTGGTGTTCTGTTAATTCATCTCACAGAGTTACATCTGTATTTCGTGGATCTCTTTGCTAGCCTTATTTCTGTGGAATCTGAGAACAGATATTTCGGATCCCTTTGAAGACTATAGGGCCAAAGGAAATATCCTCTGATAACAAAGAGAAAGAAGCTTTCTGAGAAACTTCTTTGTGTTCTGTGAAATCATCTCACAGAGTTACAGCTTTCCCCTCAAGAAGCCTTTCGCTAAGACAGTTCTTGTGGAATTGGCAAAGTGATATTTGGAAACCCTTAGAGGGCTATGGTGAAAAAGGAAATATCCTCAGATGAAATCTGGAAAGAAGCTTTCTGAAGAACTGCTTAGTGTTCTGTTAATTCATCTCACAGACCACATCTGTATATCGTGGATCTCTTTGCTAGCCTTATTTCTGTGGAATCTGAGAACGGATATTTCGGATCCCTTTGAAGACTATATGGCCAAAGGAAATATCCTCCGGTAACAAAGAGAAAGAATCTTTCTGAGAAACTTCTTTGTGTTCTGTGAAATCATCTCACAGAGGTACAGCTTTCCCTAGAAGAAGCCATTTGCTAAGACAGTTCTTGTGGAATTGGCAAAGTGATATTTGGATGCCCATAGAGGGCTATAGTGAAAAAGGAAATATCCTCAGAGGAAATCTGGAAAGAAGCTTTCTGAGAAACTGCTTAGTGTTCTTTTAATTCATCTCACAGAGTTTCATCTGTATTTCGTGGATCTCTTTGCTAGCCTTATTTCTGTGGAATCTGAGAACAGATATTTCGGATCCCTTTGAAGACTACACGGCCAAAGGAAATATCCTCCGATAACAAAGAGAAAGAAGCTTTCTGAGAAACTTCTTTGTGTTCTGTGAAATCATCTCACACAGTTACAGCTTTCCCCTCACGAAGCCTTTCGCCAAGACAGTTCTTGTGGAATTGGCAAAGTGATATTTGGAAGCCCATAGAGGGCTATGGTGAAAAAGGAAATATCCTCCGATGAAATCTGGAAAGAAGCTTTCTGAAGAACTGCTTAGTGCTCTGTTAATTCATCTCACAGAGTTACATCTGTATTTCGTGGATCTCTTTGCTAGCCTTATTTCTGTGGAATCTGAGAACAGATATTTCGGATCCCTTTGAAGACGATAGGGCCAAAGGAAATATCCTCCGATAACAAAGAGAAAGAAGCTTTCTGAGACACTTCTTTGTGTTCTGTGAAATCATCTCACACAGTTACAGCTTTCCCCTCAAGAAGCCTTTCGCCAAGACAGTTCTTGTGGAATTGGCAAAGTGATATTTGGAAGCCCTTAGAGGGCTATGTTGAAAAAGGAAATATCCTCAGATGAAATCTGGATAGAAGTTTTCTGAAGAACTGCTGAGTGTTCTGTTAATTCATATCACAGATTTACATCTGTATTTCGTGGACTGTTTGCTAGCCTTATTTCTGTGGAATCTGAGAACTGATATTTCAGATCCCTTTGAAGACTATAGGGCCAAAGGAAATATCCACCGATAACAAAGAGAAAGAAGCTTTCTGAGAAACTTCTTTGTGTTCTGTGAAATCATCTCACAGAGTTACAGCTTTCCACTCAAGAAGCTTTTTTCTAAGACAGTTCTTGTGGAATTGGCAAAGTGATATTTGGAAGCCCATAGAGGGCTATGGTGAAAAAGGAAATATCCTCAGATGAAATCTGGAAAGAAGCTTTCTGAGAAACTGCTTTGTGTTCTGTTAATTCATCTCACAGACCACATCTGTATATCGTGGATCTCTTTGCTAGCCTTATTTCTGTGGAATCTGAGAACAGATATTTCGGATCCAGTTGAAGACTATATGGCCAAAGGAAATATCCTCCGATAACAAAGAGAAAGAAGCTTTCTGAGAAACTTCTTTGTGTTCTGTGAAATCAACTCACAGAGTTACAGCGTTCCCCTCAAGAAGTCTTTCGCTAAGACAGTTCTTGTGGAATTGGCAAAGTGATATTTGGAAGCCCATAGAGGGCTGCGGTGAAAAAGGAAATATCCTCAGATGAAATCTGGAAAGAAGCTTTCTGAGAAACTGCTTAGTGTTCTGTTAATTCATCTCACAGACTTACATCTGTATTTCGTATATCTCTTTTCTAGCCTTATTTCTGTGGAATCTGAGAACAGATATTTCGAATCCCTTGGAAGACTATATGGCCAAAGGAAATATCCTACGATAACAAAGAGAAAGAAGCTTTCTGAGAAACTCCTTTGTGTTCTGTGAAATCATCTCACAGAGTTACAGCTTTCCCCTCCAGAAGCCTTTCGTTAAGACAATTCTTGTGGAATTGGCAAAGTGATATTTGGAAGCCCTTAGTCGGCTTTGGTGAAAAAGGAAATATCCTCAGATGAAATCTGGAAAGAAGCTTTCTGAGAAACTGCTTAGTGTTCTGTTAATTCATCTCACAGAGTTACATCTGTATTTGTGGATGTCTTTGCTAGCCTTATTTCTGTGGAATCTGAGAACAGATATTTCGGATCCCTTTGAAGACTATATGGCCAAAGGAAATATCCTCCTATAACAAAGAGAAAGAAGCTTTCTGAGAAACTTCTTTGTGTTCTCTGAAATCATCTCACAGAAGTTCAGCTTTCCCTAGAAGAAGACATTCGCTAAGACAGTTCTTGTGGAATTGGCAAAGTGATATTTGGATGCCCATAGAGGGCTATGGTGAAAAAGGAAATATCCTCAGATGAAATCTGGAAAGAAGTTTTCTGAAGAACTGCTTAGTGTTCTGTTAATTCATCTCACAGAGATACATCTGTATTTCGTGGATCTCTTTGCTAGCCTTATTTCTGTGGAATCTGAGAACAGATATTTCGGATCCCTTTGAAGGCTATAGGGCCAAAGGAAATATCCACCGATAACAAAGAGAAAGAAGCTTTCTGAGCACCCTTCTTTGTGTTCTGTGAAATCATCTCACAGAGTTACAGCTTTCCCTTCAAGAAGCCTTTCGCTAAGACAGTTCTTGTGGAATTGGCAAAGTGATATTTGGATGCCCATAGAGGGCTATGGTGAAAAAGGAAATATCCTCAGATGAAATCTGGAAAGAAGCTTTCTGAGAAACTGCTTAGTGTTCTCTTAATTCATCTCACAGAGTTACATCAGTATTTCCTGGATGTCTTTGCTAGCCTTATTTCTGTGGAATCTGAGAACAGATATTTCGGATCCCTTTGAAGACCATAGGGCCAAACGAAATACCCTCCGATAACAAACAGAAAGAAGCTTTCTGAGAAACTTGTTTGTGTTATGAGAAATCATCTCACAGAGTTACAGCTTTCCCCTCAAGAAGCCTTTCTCTAAGACAGTTCTTGTGGAATTGGCAAAGTGATATTTGGAAGCCCATAGAGGGCTATGGTGAAAAAGGAAATATCCTCAGATGAAATCTGGAAAGAAGCTTTCTGAGAAACTGCTTAGTGTTCTGTTAATTCATCTCACAGACTTACATCTGTATTTCGTGGATCTCTTTGCTAGCCTTATTTCTGTGGAATCTGAGAACAGATATTTCGGATCCCTTTGAAGACTATATGGCCAAAGGAAATATCCTCCGATAACAAAGAGAAAGAAGCTTTCTGAGAAACTTCTTTGTGTTCTGTGAAATCATCTCACAGAGTTACAGCTTTCCCCTCAAGAAGTCTTTCGCTAAGACAGTTCTTGTGGAATTGGCAAAGTGATATTTGGAAGCCCATAGAGGGCTATGGTGAAAAAGGAAACATCCTCAGATGAAATCTGGAAAGAAGCTTTCTGAGAAACTTCTTAGTGTTCAGTTAATTCATCTCACAGACTTACATCTGTATTTCGTCGATCTCTTTGCTAGCCTTATTTCTGTGGAATCTGAGAACAGATATTTCGGATCCCTTTGAAGACAATAGGACCAAAGGAAATATCCTCCGATAACAAAGAGATAGAAGCTTTCTGAGAAACTTCTTTGTGTTCTGTGAAATCATCTCACAGAGTTACAGCTTTCCCCTGAAGAAGCCCTTCGCCAAGACAGTTCTTGTGGAATTTGCAAAGTGATATTTGGAAGCCCTTAGAGGGCTATGGTGAAAAAGGAAATATCCTAAGATGAAATCTGGAAAGAAGCTTTCTGAAGAACTCCTTAGTGTTCTGTTAATTCATCTCACAGAGTTACATCTGTATTTCGTGGATCTCTTTGGTGGCCTTATTTCTGTGGAATCTGAGAACAGATATTTCGGATCCCTTTGAAGGCTATAGGGCCAAAGGAAATATCCACCGATAACAAAGAGAAAGAAGCTTTCTGAGCACCCTTCTTTGTGTTCTGTGAAATCATCTCACAGAGTTACAGCTTTCCCCTCAAGAAGCCTTTCGCTAAGACAGTTCTTGTGGAATTGGCAAAGTGATATTTGGATGCCCATAGAGGGCTATGGTGAAAAAGGAAATATCCTCAGATGAAATCTGGAAAGAAGCTTTCTGAGAAACTGCTTAGTGTTCTCTTAATTCATCTCACAGAGTTACATCAGTATTTCCTGGATGTCTTTGCTAGCCTTATTTCTGTGGAATCTGAGAACAGATATTTCGGATCCCTTTGAAGACCATAGGGCCAAACGAAATACCGTCCGATAACAAACAGAAAGAAGCTTTCTGAGAAACTTGTTTGTGTTATGAGAAATCATCTCACAGAGTTACAGCTTTCCCCTCAAGAAGCCTTTCTCTAAGACAGTTCTTGTGGAATTGGCAAAGTGATATTTGGAAGCCCATAGAGGGCTATGGTGAAAAAGGAAATATCCTCAGATGAAATCTGGAAAGAAGCTTTCTGAGAAACTGCTTAGTGTTCTGTTAATTCATCTCACAGAGTTACATCTGTATTTCGTGGATCTCTTTGCTAGCCTTATTTCTGTGGAATCTGAGAACAGATATTTCGGATCCCTTTGAAGACTATATGGCCAAAGGAAATATCCTCCGATAACAAAGAGAAAGAAGCTTTCTGAGAAACTTCTTTGTGTTCTGTGAAATCATCTCACAGAGTTACAGCTTTCCCCTCAAGAATTCTTTCGCTAAGACAGTTCTTGTGGAATTGGCAAAGTGATATTTGGAAGCCCATAGAGGGCTATGGTGAAAAAGGAAACATCCTCAGATGTAATCTGGAAAGAAGCTTTCTGAGAAACTTCTTAGTGTTCAGTTAATTCATCTCACCGACTTACATCTGTATTTCGTGGATCTCTTTGCTAGCCTTATTTCTGTGGAATCTGAGAACAGATATTTCGGATCCCTTTGAAGACAATAGGGCCAAAGGAAATATCCTCCGATAACAAAGAGAAAGAAGCTTTCTGAGAAACTTCTTTGTGTTCTGTGAAATCATCTCACAGAGTTACAGCTTTCCCCTGAAGAAGCCCTTCGCCAAGACAGTTCTTGTGGAATTTGCAAAGTGATATTTGGAAGCCCTTAGAGGGCTATGGTGAAAAAGGAAATATCCTAAGATGAAATCTGGAAAGAAGCTTTCTGAAGAACTCCTTAGTGTTCTGTTAATTCATCTCACAGAGTTACATCTGTATTTCGTGGATCTCTTTGCTAGCCTTATTTCTGTGGAATCTGAGAACAGATATTTCGGATCCCTTTGAAGGCTATAGGGCCAAAGGAAATATCCACCGATAACAAAGAGAAAGAAGCTTTCTGAGCACCCTTCTTTGTGTTCTGTGAAATCATCTCACACAGTTACAGCTTTCCCCTCAAGAAGCCTTTCGCCAAGACAGTTCTTGTGGAATTGGCAAAGTGATATTTGGAAGCCCTTAGAGGGCTATGTTGAAAAAGGAAATATCCTCAGATGAAATCTGGAAAGAAGCTTTCTGAGAAACTGCTTAGTGTTCTGTTAATTCATCTCACAGAGTTACATCTGTATTTCGTGGATCTCTTTGCTAGCCTTATTTCTGTGGAATCTGAGAACAGATATTTCGGATCCCTTTGAAGACTATATGGCCAAAGGAAATATCCTCCGATAACAAAGAGAAAGAAGCTTTCTGAGAAACTTCTTTGTGTTCTGTGAAATCATCTCACAGAGTTACAGCTTTCCCCTCAAGAATTCTTTCGCTAAGACAGTTCTTGTGGAATTGGCAAAGTGATATTTGGAAGCCCATAGAGGGCTATGGTGAAAAAGGAAACATCCTCAGATGTAATCTGGAAAGAAGCTTTCTGAGAAACTTCTTAGTGTTCAGTTAATTCATCTCACCGACTTACATCTGTATTTCGTGGATCTCTTTGCTAGCCTTATTTCTGTGGAATCTGAGAACAGATATTTCGGATCCCTTTGAAGACAATAGGGCCAAAGGAAATATCCTCCGATAACAAAGAGAAAGAAGCTTTCTGAGAAACTTCTTTGTGTTCTGTGAAATCATCTCACAGAGTTACAGCTTTCCCCTGAAGAAGCCCTTCGCCAAGACAGTTCTTGTGGAATTTGCAAAGTGATATTTGGAAGCCCTTAGAGGGCTATGGTGAAAAAGGAAATATCCTAAGATGAAATCTGGAAAGAAGCTTTCTGAAGAACTCCTTAGTGTTCTGTTAATTCATCTCACAGAGTTACATCTGTATTTCGTGGATCTCTTTGCTAGCCTTATTTCTGTGGAATCTGAGAACAGATATTTCGGATCCCTTTGAAGGCTATAGGGCCAAAGGAAATATCCACCGATAACAAAGAGAAAGAAGCTTTCTGAGCACCCTTCTTTGTGTTCTGTGAAATCATCTCACACAGTTACAGCTTTCCCCTCAAGAAGCCTTTCGCCAAGACAGTTCTTGTGGAATTGGCAAAGTGATATTTGGAAGCCCTTAGAGGGCTATGTTGAAAAAGGAAATATCCTCAGATGAAATCTGGATAGAAGTTTTCTGAAGAACTGCTGAGTGTTCTGTTAATTCATATCACAGATTTACATCTGTATTTCGTGGACTGTTTGCTAGCCTTATTTCTGTGGAATCTGAGAACTGATATTTCAGATCCCTTTGAAGACTATAGGGCCAAAGGAAATATCCACCGATAACAAAGAGAAAGAAGCTTTCTGAGAAACTTCTTTGTGTTCTGTGAAATCATCTCACAGAGTTACAGCTTTCCACTCAAGAAGCTTTTTTCTAAGACAGTTCTTGTGGAATTGGCAAAGTGATATTTGGAAGCCCATAGAGGGCTATGGTGAAAAAGGAAATATCCTCAGATGAAATCTGGAAAGAAGCTTTCTGAGAAACTGCTTTGTGTTCTGTTAATTCATCTCACAGACCACATCTGTATATCGTGGATCTCTTTGCTAGCCTTATTTCTGTGGAATCTGAGAACAGATATTTCGGATCCAGTTGAAGACTATATGGCCAAAGGAAATATCCTCCGATAACAAAGAGAAAGAAGCTTTCTGAGAAACTTCTTTGTGTTCTGTGAAATCAACTCACAGAGTTACAGCATTCCCCTCAAGAAGTCTTTCGCTAAGACAGTTCTTGTGGAATTGGCAAAGTGATATTTGGAAGCCCATAGAGGGCTGCGGTGAAAAAGGAAATATCCTCAGATGAAATCTGGAAAGAAGCTTTCTGAGAAACTGCTTAGTGTTCTGTTAATTCATCTCACAGACTTACATCTGTATTTCGTATATCTCTTTTCTAGCCTTATTTCTGTGGAATCTGAGAACAGATATTTCGAATCCCTTGGAAGACTATATGGCCAAAGGAAATATCCTACGATAACAAAGAGAAAGAAGCTTTCTGAGAAACTCCTTTGTGTTCTGTGAAATCATCTCACAGAGTTACAGCTTTCCCCTCCAGAAGCCTTTCGTTAAGACAATTCTTGTGGAATTGGCAAAGTGATATTTGGAAGCCCTTAGTCGGCTTTGGTGAAAAAGGAAATATCCTCAGATGAAATCTGGAAAGAAGCTTTCTGAGAAACTGCTTAGTGTTCTGTTAATTCATCTCACAGAGTTACCTCTGTATTTGTGGATGTCTTTGCTAGCCTTATTTCTGTGGAATCTGAGAACAGATATTTCGGATCCCTTTGAAGACTATATGGCCAAAGGAAATATCCTCCTATAACAAAGAGAAAGAAGCTTTCTGAGAAACTTCTTTGTGTTCTCTGAAATCATCTCACAGAAGTTCAGCTTTCCCTAGAAGAAGACATTCGCTAAGACAGTTCTTGTGGAATTGGCAAAGTGATATTTGGATGCCCATAGAGGGCTATGGTGAAAAAGGAAATATCCTCAGATGAAATCTGGAAAGAAGTTTTCTGAAGAACTGCTTAGTGTTCTGTTAATTCATCTCACAGAGATACATCTGTATTTCGTGGATCTCTTTGCTAGCCTTATTTCTGTGGAATCTGAGAACAGATATTTCGGATCCCTTTGAAGGCTATAGGGCCAAAGGAAATATCCACCGATAACAAAGAGAAAGAAGCTTTCTGAGCACCCTTCTTTGTGTTCTGTGAAATCATCTCACAGAGTTACAGCTTTCCCTTCAAGAAGCCTTTCGCTAAGACAGTTCTTGTGGAATTGGCAAAGTGATATTTGGATGCCCATAGAGGGCTATGGTGAAAAAGGAAATATCCTCAGATGAAATCTGGAAAGAAGCTTTCTGAGAAACTGCTTAGTGTTCTCTTAATTCATCTCACAGAGTTACATCAGTATTTCCTGGATGTCTTTGCTAGCCTTATTTCTGTGGAATCTGAGAACAGATATTTCGGATCCCTTTGAAGACCATAGGGCCAAACGAAATACCCTCCGATAACAAACAGAAAGAAGCTTTCTGAGAAACTTGTTTGTGTTATGAGAAATCATCTCACAGAGTTACAGCTTTCCCCTCAAGAAGCCTTTCTCTAAGACAGTTCTTGTGGAATTGGCAAAGTGATATTTGGAAGCCCATAGAGGGCTATGGTGAAAAAGGAAATATCCTCAGATGAAATCTGGAAAGAAGCTTTCTGAGAAACTGCTTAGTGTTCTGTTAATTCATCTCACAGACTTACATCTGTATTTCGTGGATCTCTTTGCTAGCCTTATTTCTGTGGAATCTGAGAACAGATATTTCGGATCCCTTTGAAGACTATATGGCCAAAGGAAATATCCTCCGATAACAAAGAGAAAGAAGCTTTCTGAGAAACTTCTTTGTGTTCTGTGAAATCATCTCACAGAGTTACAGCTTTCCCCTCAAGAAGTCTTTCGCTAAGACAGTTCTTGTGGAATTGGCAAAGTGATATTTGGAAGCCCATAGAGGGCTATGGTGAAAAAGGAAACATCCTCAGATGAAATCTGGAAAGAAGCTTTCTGAGAAACTTCTTAGTGTTCAGTTAATTCATCTCACAGACTTACATCTGTATTTCGTCGATCTCTTTGCTAGCCTTATTTCTGTGGAATCTGAGAACAGATATTTCGGATCCCTTTGAAGACAATAGGACCAAAGGAAATATCCTCCGATAACAAAGAGAAAGAAGCTTTCTGAGAAACTTCTTTGTGTTCTGTGAAATCATCTCACAGAGTTACAGCTTTCCCCTGAAGAAGCCCTTCGCCAAGACAGTTCTTGTGGAATTTGCAAAGTGATATTTGGAAGCCCTTAGAGGGCTATGGTGAAAAAGGAAATATCCTAAGATGAAATCTGGAAAGAAGCTTTCTGAAGAACTCCTTAGTGTTCTGTTAATTCATCTCACAGAGTTACATCTGTATTTCGTGGATCTCTTTGCTGGCCTTATTTCTGTGGAATCTGAGAACAGATATTTCGGATCCCTTTGAAGGCTATAGGGCCAAAGGAAATATCCACCGATAACAAAGAGAAAGAAGCTTTCTGAGCACCCTTCTTTGTGTTCTGTGAAATCATCTCACAGAGTTACAGCTTTCCCCTCAAGAAGCCTTTCGCTAAGACAGTTCTTGTGGAATTGGCAAAGTGATATTTGGATGCCCATAGAGGGCTATGGTGAAAAAGGAAATATCCTCAGATGAAATCTGGAAAGAAGCTTTCTGAGAAACTGCTTAGTGTTCTCTTAATTCATCTCACAGAGTTACATCAGTATTTCCTGGATGTCTTTGCTAGCCTTATTTCTGTGGAATCTGAGAACAGATATTTCGGATCCCTTTGAAGACCATAGGGCCAAACGAAATACCGTCCGATAACAAACAGAAAGAAGCTTTCTGAGAAACTTGTTTGTGTTATGAGAAATCATCTCACAGAGTTACAGCTTTCCCCTCAAGAAGCCTTTCTCTAAGACAGTTCTTGTGGAATTGGCAAAGTGATATTTGGAAGCCCATAGAGGGCTATGGTGAAAAAGGAAATATCCTCAGATGAAATCTGGAAAGAAGCTTTCTGAGAAACTGCTTAGTGTTCTGTTAATTCATCTCACAGAGTTACATCTGTATTTCGTGGATCTCTTTGCTAGCCTTATTTCTGTGGAATCTGAGAACAGATATTTCGGATCCCTTTGAAGACTATATGGCCAAAGGAAATATCCTCCGATAACAAAGAGAAAGAAGCTTTCTGAGAAACTTCTTTGTGTTCTGTGAAATCATCTCACAGAGTTACAGCTTTCCCCTCAAGAATTCTTTCGCTAAGACAGTTCTTGTGGAATTGGCAAAGTGATATTTGGAAGCCCATAGAGGGCTATGGTGAAAAAGGAAACATCCTCAGATGTAATCTGGAAAGAAGCTTTCTGAGAAACTTCTTAGTGTTCAGTTAATTCATCTCACCGACTTACATCTGTATTTCGTGGATCTCTTTGCTAGCCTTATTTCTGTGGAATCTGAGAACAGATATTTCGGATCCCTTTGAAGACAATAGGGCCAAAGGAAATATCCTCCGATAACAAAGAGAAAGAAGCTTTCTGAGAAACTTCTTTGTGTTCTGTGAAATCATCTCACAGAGTTACAGCTTTCCCCTGAAGAAGCCCTTCGCCAAGACAGTTCTTGTGGAATTTGCAAAGTGATATTTGGAAGCCCTTAGAGGGCTATGGTGAAAAAGGAAATATCCTAAGATGAAATCTGGAAAGAAGCTTTCTGAAGAACTCCTTAGTGTTCTGTTAATTCATCTCACAGAGTTACATCTGTATTTCGTGGATCTCTTTGCTAGCCTTATTTCTGTGGAATCTGAGAACAGATATTTCGGATCCCTTTGAAGGCTATAGGGCCAAAGGAAATATCCACCGATAACAAAGAGAAAGAAGCTTTCTGAGCACCCTTCTTTGTGTTCTGTGAAATCATCTCACAGAGTTACAGCTTTCCCCTCAAGAAGCCTTTCGCTAAGACAGTTCTTGTGGAATTGGCAAAGTGATATTTGGATGCCCATAGAGGGCTATGGTGAAAAAGGAAATATCCTCAGATGAAATCTGGAAAGAAGCTTTCTGAGAAACTGCTTAGTGTTCTCTTAATTCATCTCACAGAGTTACATCAGTATTTCCTGGATGTCTTTGCTAGCCTTATTTCTGTGGAATCTGAGAACAGATATTTCGGATCCCTTTGAAGACCATAGGGCCAAACGAAATACCGTCCGATAACAAACAGAAAGAAGCTTTCTGAGAAACTTGTTTGTGTTATGAGAAATCATCTCACAGAGTTACAGCTTTCCCCTCAAGAAGCCTTTCTCTAAGACAGTTCTTGTGGAATTGGCAAAGTGATATTTGGAAGCCCATAGAGGGCTATGGTGAAAAAGGAAATATCCTCAGATGAAATCTGGAAAGAAGCTTTCTGAGAAACTGCTTAGTGTTCTGTTAATTCATCTCACAGACTTACATCTGTATTTCGTGGATCTCTTTGCTAGCCTTATTTCTGTGGAATCTGAGAACAGATATTTCGGATCCCTTTGAAGACTATATGGCCAAAGGAAATATCCTCCGATAACAAAGAGAAAGAAGCTTTCTGAGAAACTTCTTTGTGTTCTGTGAAATCATCTCACAGAGTTACAGCTTTCCCCTCAAGAATTCTTTCGCTAGACAGTTCTTGTGGAATTGGCAAAGTGATATTTGGAAGCCCATAGAGGGCTATGGTGAAAAAGGAAACATCCTCAGATGAAATCTGGAAAGAAGCTTTCTGAGAAACTTCTTAGTGTTCAGTTAATTCATCTCACCGACTTACATCTGTATTTCGTGGATCTCTTTGCTAGCCTTATTTCTGTGGAATCTGAGAACAGATATTTCGGATCCCTTTGAAGACAATAGGGCCAAAGGAAATATCCTCCGATATCAAAGAGAAAGAAGCTTTCTGAGAAACTTCTTTGTGTTCTGTGAAATCATCTCAAAGAGTTACAGCTTTCCCCTGAAGAAGCCCTTCGCCAAGACAGTTCTTGTGGAATTTGCAAAGTGATATTTGGAAGCCCTTAGAGGGCTATGGTGAAAAAGGAAATATCCTAAGATGAAATCTGGAAAGAAGCTTTCTGAAGAACTCCTTAGTGTTCTGTTAATTCATCTCACAGAGTTACATCTGTATTTCGTGGATCTCTTTGCTAGCCTTATTTCTGTGGAATCTGAGAACAGATATTTCGGATCCCTTTGAAGACGATAGGGCCAAAGGAAATATCCACCGATAACAAAGACAAAGAACCTTTCTGAGAAACTTCTTTTTGTTCTGTGAAATCATCTCACAGAGTTACAGCTTTCACCTCAAGAAGCCTTTCGCTAAGACAGTTCTTGTGGAATTGGCAAAGTGATATTTGGATGCCCATAAAGGGCTATGGTGAAAAAGGAAATATCCTCAGATGAAATCTGGAAAGAAGCTTTCTGAGAAACTGCTTAGTGTTCTGTTAAATCATCTCACAGAGTTACATCTGTATTTCGTGGATGTCTTTGCTAGTCTCATTTCTGTGGAATCTGAGAACACACATTTCGGATCCCTTTGAAGACGATAGGGCCAAAGGAAATATCCTCCGATAACAAAGAGAAAGAAGCTTTCTGAGAAACTTCTTTGTGTTCTGTGAAATCATCTCACAGAGTTACAAATTTCCCCTCAAGAAGCCTTTCGCTAAGACAGTTCTTGTGGAATTGGCAAAGTGATATTTGGAAGCCCATAGAGGGCTATGGTGAAAAAGGAAACATCCTCAGATGAAATCTGGAAAGAAGCTTTCTGAGAAACTTCTTAGTGTTCAGTTAATTCATCTCACAGACTTACATCTGTATTTCGTCGATCTCTTTGCTAGCCTTATTTCTGTGGAATCTGAGAACAGATATTTCGGATCCCTTTGAAGACAATAGGACCAAAGGAAATATCCTCCGATAACAAAGAGAAAGAAGCTTTCTGAGAAACTTCTTTGTGTTCTGTGAAATCATCTCACAGAGTTACAGCTTTCCCCTGAAGAAGCCCTTCGCCAAGACAGTTCTTGTGGAATTTGCAAAGTGATATTTGGAAGCCCTTAGAGGGCTATGGTGAAAAAGGAAATATCCTAAGATGAAATCTGGAAAGAAGCTTTCTGAAGAACTCCTTAGTGTTCTGTTAATTCATCTCACAGAGTTACATCTGTATTTCGTGGATCTCTTTGCTGGCCTTATTTCTGTGGAATCTGAGAACAGATATTTCGGATCCCTTTGAAGGCTATAGGGCCAAAGGAAATATCCACCGATAACAAAGAGAAAGAAGCTTTCTGAGCACCCTTCTTTGTGTTCTGTGAAATCATCTCACAGAGTTACAGCTTTCCCCTCAAGAAGCCTTTCGCTAAGACAGTTCTTGTGGAATTGGCAAAGTGATATTTGGATGCCCATAGAGGGCTATGGTGAAAAAGGAAATATCCTCAGATGAAATCTGGAAAGAAGCTTTCTGAGAAACTGCTTAGTGTTCTCTTAATTCATCTCACAGAGTTACATCAGTATTTCCTGGATGTCTTTGCTAGCCTTATTTCTGTGGAATCTGAGAACAGATATTTCGGATCCCTTTGAAGACCATAGGGCCAAACGAAATACCGTCCGATAACAAACAGAAAGAAGCTTTCTGAGAAACTTGTTTGTGTTATGAGAAATCATCTCACAGAGTTACAGCTTTCCCCTCAAGAAGCCTTTCTCTAAGACAGTTCTTGTGGAATTGGCAAAGTGATATTTGGAAGCCCATAGAGGGCTATGGTGAAAAAGGAAATATCCTCAGATGAAATCTGGAAAGAAGCTTTCTGAGAAACTGCTTAGTGTTCTGTTAATTCATCTCACAGAGTTACATCTGTATTTCGTGGATCTCTTTGCTAGCCTTATTTCTGTGGAATCTGAGAACAGATATTTCGGATCCCTTTGAAGACTATATGGCCAAAGGAAATATCCTCCGATAACAAAGAGAAAGAAGCTTTCTGAGAAACTTCTTTGTGTTCTGTGAAATCATCTCACAGAGTTACAGCTTTCCCCTCAAGAATTCTTTCGCTAAGACAGTTCTTGTGGAATTGGCAAAGTGATATTTGGAAGCCCATAGAGGGCTATGGTGAAAAAGGAAACATCCTCAGATGTAATCTGGAAAGAAGCTTTCTGAGAAACTTCTTAGTGTTCAGTTAATTCATCTCACCGACTTACATCTGTATTTCGTGGATCTCTTTGCTAGCCTTATTTCTGTGGAATCTGAGAACAGATATTTCGGATCCCTTTGAAGACAATAGGGCCAAAGGAAATATCCTCCGATAACAAAGAGAAAGAAGCTTTCTGAGAAACTTCTTTGTGTTCTGTGAAATCATCTCACAGAGTTACAGCTTTCCCCTGAAGAAGCCCTTCGCCAAGACAGTTCTTGTGGAATTTGCAAAGTGATATTTGGAAGCCCTTAGAGGGCTATGGTGAAAAAGGAAATATCCTAAGATGAAATCTGGAAAGAAGCTTTCTGAAGAACTCCTTAGTGTTCTGTTAATTCATCTCACAGAGTTAAATCTGTATTTCGTGGATCTCTTTGCTAGCCTTATTTCTGTGGAATCTGAGAACAGATATTTCGGATCCCTTTGAAGGCTATAGGGCCAAAGGAAATATCCACCGATAACAAAGAGAAAGAAGCTTTCTGAGCACCCTTCTTTGTGTTCTGTGAAATCATCTCACAGAGTTACAGCTTTCCCCTCAAGAAGCCTTTCGCTAAGACAGTTCTTGTGGAATTGGCAAAGTGATATTTGGATGCCCATAGAGGGCTATGGTGAAAAAGGAAATATCCTCAGATGAAATCTGGAAAGAAGCTTTCTGAGAAACTGCTTAGTGTTCTCTTAATTCATCTCACAGAGTTACATCAGTATTTCCTGGATGTCTTTGCTAGCCTTATTTCTGTGGAATCTGAGAACAGATATTTCGGATCCCTTTGAAGACCATAGGGCCAAACGAAATACCGTCCGATAACAAACAGAAAGAAGCTTTCTGAGAAACTTGTTTGTGTTATGAGAAATCATCTCACAGAGTTACAGCTTTCCCCTCAAGAAGCCTTTCTCTAAGACAGTTCTTGTGGAATTGGCAAAGTGATATTTGGAAGCCCATAGAGGGCTATGGTGAAAAAGGAAATATCCTCAGATGAAATCTGGAAAGAAGCTTTCTGAGAAACTGCTTAGTGTTCTGTTAATTCATCTCACAGACTTACATCTGTATTTCGTGGATCTCTTTGCTAGCCTTATTTCTGTGGAATCTGAGAACAGATATTTCGGATCCCTTTGAAGACTATATGGCCAAAGGAAATATCCTCCGATAACAAAGAGAAAGAAGCTTTCTGAGAAACTTCTTTGTGTTCTGTGAAATCATCTCACAGAGTTACAGCTTTCCCCTCAAGAATTCTTTCGCTAGACAGTTCTTGTGGAATTGGCAAAGTGATATTTGGAAGCCCATAGAGGGCTATGGTGAAAAAGGAAACATCCTCAGATGAAATCTGGAAAGAAGCTTTCTGAGAAACTTCTTAGTGTTCAGTTAATTCATCTCACCGACTTACATCTGTATTTCGTGGATCTCTTTGCTAGCCTTATTTCTGTGGAATCTGAGAACAGATATTTCGGATCCCTTTGAAGACAATAGGGCCAAAGGAAATATCCTCCGATATCAAAGAGAAAGAAGCTTTCTGAGAAACTTCTTTGTGTTCTGTGAAATCATCTCAAAGAGTTACAGCTTTCCCCTGAAGAAGCCCTTCGCCAAGACAGTTCTTGTGGAATTTGCAAAGTGATATTTGGAAGCCCTTAGAGGGCTATGGTGAAAAAGGAAATATCCTAAGATGAAATCTGGAAAGAAGCTTTCTGAAGAACTCCTTAGTGTTCTGTTAATTCATCTCACAGAGTTATATCTGTATTTCGTGGATCTCTTTGCTAGCCTTATTTCTGTGGAATCTGAGAACAGATATTTCGGATCCCTTTGAAGACGATAGGGCCAAAGGAAATATCCACCGATAACAAAGACAAAGAACCTTTCTGAGAAACTTCTTTTTGTTCTGTGAAATCATCTCACAGAGTTACAGCTTTCACCTCAAGAAGCCTTTCGCTAAGACAGTTCTTGTGGAATTGGCAAAGTGATATTTGGATGCCCATAGAGGGCTATGGTGAAAAAGGAAATATCCTCCGATGAAATCTGGAAAGAAGCTTTCTGAGAAACTGCTTAGTGTTCTGTTAATTCATCTCACAGAGTTACATCTGTATTTCCTGGATCTCTTTGCTAGCCTTATTTCTGTGCAATCTGAGAACCGATATTTCGGATCCCTTTGAAGACTATAGGGCCAAAGGAAATATCCCCCGATAACAAAGACAAAGAAGCTTTCTGAGAAACTTCTTTGTGTTTTGTGAAATCATCTCACGGAGTTACAGCTTTCCCCTCAACAAGCCTTTCGCTAAGCCAGTTCTTGTGGAATTGGCAAAGTGCTATTGGGAAGCCCATAGACGGCTATGGTGAAAAAGGAAATATCCTCATTTGAAATCTGGAAAGAAGCTTTCTGAGAAACTGCTGAGTGTTCTCTTAATTCATCTCACAGAGTTACATCTGTATTTCGTGGATGTCTTTGCTAGCCTTATTTCTGTGGAATCTGAGAACAGATATTTCGGATCCCTTTGAAGACTATATGGCCAAAGGAAATATCCTCCGATAACAAAGAGAAAGAAGCTTTCTGAGAAACTTCTTTGTGTTCTGTGAAATCATCTCACAGAAGTTCAGCTTTCCCTAGAAGAGGACATTCGCTAAGACAGTTCTTGTGGAATTGGCAAAGTGATATTTGGATGCCCAAAGAGGGCTATGGTGAAAAAGGAAATATCCTCAGATGAAATCTGGAAAGAAGCTTTCTGAGAAACTGCTTAGTGTTCTGTTAATTCATCTCACAGAATTACATCTGTATTTCGTGGATCTCTTTGCTAGCCTTATTTCTGTTGAATCTGAGAACAGATATTTCGGATCCCTTTGAAGTATTTACGGCCAAAGAAAATATCCTCCGATAACAAAGAGAAAGAAGCTTTCTGAGAAACTTCTTTGTGTTCTGTGAAATCATCTCACAGAGTTACAGCTTTCCCCTCAAGAAGCCTTTCGCTAAGACAGTTCTTGTGGAATTGGCAAAGTGATATTTGGATGCCCATAGAGGGCTATGGTGAAAAAGGAAATATCCTCAGATGAAATCTGGAAAGAAGCTTTCTGAGAAACTGCTTAGTGTTCTGTTAATTCATCTCACAGAGTTACAGCTGTATTTCGTCGATGTCTTTGCTAGCCTTATTTCTGTGGAATCTGAGAACAGATATTTCGGATCCCTTTGAAGACGATAGGGTCAAAGGAAATATCCTCCGATAACAAAGAGAAAGAAGCTTTCTGAGAAACTTCTTTGTGTTCTGTGAAATCATCTCACAGAGTTACAGCTTTCCCCTCAAGAAGCCTTTCGCTAAGACAGTTCTTGTGGAATTGGCAATGTGATATTTGGAAACCCTTAGAGGGCTATGGTGAAAAAGGAAATATCCTCAGATGAAATCTGGAAAGAAGCTTTCTGAAGACCTGCTTAGTGTTCTGTTAATTCATCTCACAGACCACATCTGTATATCGTGGATCTCTTTGCTAGCCTTATTTCTGTGGAATCTGAGAACAGATATTTCGGATCCCTTTGAAGACTATATGGCCAAAGGAAATATCCTCCGATAACAAAGAGAAAGAAGCTTTCTGAGAAACTTCTTTGTGTTCTGTGAAATCATCTCACAGAGGTACAGCTTTCCCTAGAAGAAGCCATTTGCTAAGACAGTTCTTGTGGAATTGGCAAAGTGATATTTGGATGCCCATAGAGGGCTATAGTAATAAAGGAAATATCCTCAGATGAAATCTGGAAAGAAGCTTTCTGAGAAACTGCTTAGTGTTCCGTTAATTCATCTCACAGAGTTACATCTGTATTTCGTGGATCTCTTTGCTAGCCTTATTTCTGTGGAATCTGAGAACAGATATTTCGGATCCCTTTGAAGACGATAGTGCCAAATTAAATATCCACCGATAACAAAGAGAAAGAAGGTTTCTGAGAAACTTCTTTGTGTTCTGTGAAATCATCTCACAGAGTTACAGCTTTCCCCTCAAGAATCCTTTCTCTAAGACAGTTGTTGTGGAATTGGCAAAGTTATATTTGGAAGCCCATAGAGGGCTATGGTGAAAAAGGAAATATCCTCAGATGAAATCTGGAAAGAAGCTTTCTGAGAAACTGCTTAGTGTTCTGTTAATTAATCTCACAGACCACATCTGTATATCGTGGATCTCTTTGCTAGCCTTATTTCTGTGGAATCTGAGAACCCATATTTCGGATCCCTTTGAAGACTATATGGCCAAAGGAAATATCGTCCGATAACAAAGAGAAAGAAGCTTTCTGAGAAACTTCTTTGTGTTCTGTGAAATCATCTCACAGAGGTACAGCTTTCCCTAGAAGAAGCCATTCGCTAAGACAGTTCTTGTGGAATTGGCAAAGTGATATTTGGAAGCCCATAGAGGGCTATGGTGAAAAAGGAAATATCCTCAGATGAAATCTGGACAGAAGCTTTCTGAGAAACTGCTTAGTGTTCTGTTAATTCATCTCACAGAGTTACATCTCTATTTCGTGGATCTCTTTGCTAGCCTTATTTTTGTGGAATCTGAGAACAGATATTTCGGATCCCTTTGAAGACTACACGGCCAAAGGAAATATCCTCCGATAACAAAGAGAAAGAAGCTTTCTGAGAAACTTCTTTGTGTTCTGTGAAATCATCTCACAGAGTTACAGCTTTCCCCTCAAGAAGCCTGTCGCCAAGACAGTTCTTGTGGAATTGGCAAAGTGATATTTGGAAGCCCTTAGAGGGCTATGGTGAAAAAGGAAATATCCTCAGATGAAATCTAGATAGAAGTTTTCTGAAGAACTGCTGAGTGTTCTGTTAATTCATCTCACAGAGTTACATCTGTATTTCGTGGACTGTTTGCTAGCCTTATTTCTGTGGAATCTGAGAACTGATATTTCAGATCCCTTTGAAGACTATAGGGCCAAAGGAAATATCCACCGATAACAAAGAGAATGAAGCTTTCTGAGAAACTTCTTTGTGTTCTGTGAAATCATCTCACAGAGTTACAGCTTTCCACTCAAGAAGCTTTTTTCTAAGACAGTTCTTGTGGAATTGGCAAAGTGATATTTGGAAGCCCATAGAGGGCTATGGTGAAAAAGGAAATATCCTCAGATGAAATCTGGAAAGAAGCTTTCTGAGAAACTGCTTACTGTTCTGTTAATTCATCTCACAGACCACATCTGTATATCGTGGATCTCTTTGCTAGCCTTATTTCTGTGGAATCTGAGAACAGATATTTCGGATCCCTTTGAAGACTATAGGGCCAAAGGAAATATCCTCCGATAACAAAGAGAAAGAAGCTTTCTGAGAAACTTCTTTGTGTTCTGTGAAATCATCTCACAGAGTTACAGCTTTCCCCTCAAGAAGCCTTTCGCTAAGACAGTTCTTGTGGAATTGGGAAAGTGATATTTGGAAGCCCATAGAGGGCTATGGTGAAAAAGGAAATATCCTCAGATGAAATCTGGAAAGAAGCTTTCTGAGAAACTGCTTAGTGTTCTGTTAATTCATCTCACAGACTTACATCTGTATTTCGTGGATCTCTTTGCTAGCCTTATTTCTGTGGAATCTGAGAACAGATATTTCGGATCCTTTTGAAGACTATAGGGCCAAAGGAAATATCCTCCGATAACAAAGAGAAAGAAGCTTTCTGAGAAACTTCTTTGTGTTCTGTGAAATCATCTCACAGAGTTACAGCTTTCCCCTCAAGAAGCCTTTCTCTAAGACAGTTCTTGTGGAATTGGCAAAGTGATATTTGGAAGCCCACAGAGGGCTATGGTGAAAAAGGAAATATCCTCAGATGAAATCTGGAAAGAAGCTTTCTGAGAAACTACTTAGTGTTCTGTTAATTCATGTCACAGACTTACATCTGTATTTCTTGGATCTATTTGCTAGCCTTATTTCTGTGAAATCTGAGAACAGATATTTCGGATCCCTTTGAAGACTATATGGCCAAAGGAAATATCCTCCGATAACAAAGAGAAAGAAGCTTTCTGAGAAACTTCTTTGTGTTCTGTGAAATCATCTCACAGAGTTACAGCTTTCCCCTCAGGAAGCCTTTCGCTAAGACAGTTCTTGTGGAATTGGAAAAGTGATATTTGGAAGCCCATAGAGGGATATGGTGAAAAAGGAAATATCCTCAGATGACATCTGGAAAGAAGCTTTCTGAGAAACTGCTTAGTGTTCTGTTAATTCATCTCACAGACTTACATCTGTATTTCGTGGATCTCTTTGCTAGCCTTACTTCTCTGGAATCTGAGAACAGATATTTCGGATCCTTTAGAAGACTATAGGGCCAAAGGAAATATCCTCCGATAACAAAGAGAAAGAAGCTTTCTGAGAAACTTCTTTGTGTTCTGTGAAATCATCTCACAGAGTTACAGCTTTCCCCTCAAGAAGCCTTTCGCCAAGACAGTTCTTGTGGAATTGGCAAAGTGATATTTGGAAGCCCACAGAGGGCTATGGTGAAAAAGGAAATATCCTCAGATGAAATCTGGAAAGAAGCTTTCTGAGAAACTGCTTAGTGTTCTGTTAATTCATCTCGCAGAGTTACATCTGTATTTCGTGGATCTCTTTGCTAGCCTTATTTCTGTGGAATCTGAGAACAGATATTTCGAATACCTTTGAAGACTATATGGCCAAAGGAAATATCCTCCGATAACAAAGAGAAAGAAGCTTTCTGAGAAACTTCTTTGTGTTCTGTGAAATCATCTCACAGAGTTACAGCTTTCCCCTCAAGAAGTCTTTCGCTAAGACAGTTCTTGTGGAATTGGCAAAGTGATATTTGGAAGCCCATAGAGGGCTAGGGTGAAAAAGGAAATATCCTCAGTTGAAATCTGGAAAGAAGCTTTCTGAGAAACTTCTTAGTGTTCTGATAATTCATCTCACAGACTTACATCTGTATTTCGTGGATCTCTTTGCTAGCCTTATTTCTGTGGAATCAGAGAACAGATATTTCGGATCCCTTTGAAGACAATAGGGCCAAAGGAAATATCCTCCGATAACAAAGAGAAAGAAGCTTTCTGAGAAACTTCTTTGTGTTCTGTGAAATCATCTCACAGAGTTACAGTTTTCCCTTCAAGAAGCCTTTCGCCAAGACAGTTCTTGTGGAATTGGCAAAGTGATATTTGGAAGCCCAGAGAGGGCTATGTTGAAAAAGGAAATATCCTCAGATGAAATCTGGAAAGAAGCTTTCTGAAGAACTGCTTAGTGTTCTGTTAATTCATCTCACAGAGTTACATCTGTATTTCGTGGATCTCATTGCTAGCCTTATTTCTGTGGAATCTGAGAACAGATATTTCGGATCCCTTTGAAGACAACACGGCCAGAGGAAATACCCTCCGATAACAAAGAGAAAGAAGCTTTCTGAGAAACTTCTTTGTGTTCTGTGAAATCATCTCACAGAGTTACAGCTTTCCCCTCAAGAAGCCTTTCGCCAAGACAGTTCTTGTGGAATTGGCAAAGTGATATTTGGAAGCCCAGAGAGGGCTATGGTGAAAAAGGAAATATCCTCAGATGAAATCTGGAAAGAAGTTTTCTGAAGAACTGCTTAGTGTTCTGTTAATTCATCTCACAGAGTTACATCTGTATTTCGTGGATCTCTTTGCTAGCCTTATTTCTGTGGAATCTGAGAACAGATATTTCGGATCCCTTTGAAGACTATACGGCCAAAGGAAATATCCACCGATAACAAAGAGAAAGAAGCTTTCTGAGAAACTTCTTTGTGTTCTGTGAAATCATCTCACAGAGTTATAGCTTTCCCCTGAAGAAGCCTTTCGCTAAGACATTTCTTGTGGAATTGGCAAAGTGATATTTGGATGCCCATAGAGGGCTATGGTGAAAAAGGAAATATCCTCAGATGAAATCTGGAAAGAAGCTTTCTGAGAAACTGCTTAGTGTTCTGTTAATTCATCTCACAGAGTTACATCTGTATTTCGTGGATGTCTTTGCTAGCCTTATTTCTGTGCAATGTGAGAACAGATATTTCGGATCCCTTTGAAGACGATAGGGCCAAAGGAAATATCCTCCGATAACAAAGGGAAAGAAGCTTTCTGAGAAACTTCTTTGTGTTCTGTGAAATCATCTCACAGAGTTACAGCTTTCCCCTCAAGAAGCCTTTCGCTAAGACAGTTCTTGTGGAATTGGCAAAGTGATATTTGGATGCCCATAGAGGGCTATGGTGAAAAAGGAAATATCCTCCGATGAAATCTGGAAAGAAGCTTTTTGAGAAACTGCTTAGTGTTCTGTTAATTCATCTCAGAGAGTTACATCTGTATTTCGTGGATGTCTTTGCTAGCTTTATTTCAGTGGAATCTGAGAACAGATATTTCGCATCCCTTTGAAGACGATAGGGCCAAAGGAAATATCCTCTGATAACAAAGAGAAAGAAGCTTTCTGAGAAACTTCTTTGTGTTTTGTGAAATCATGTCACACAGTTGCAGCTTTCCCCTCCGGAAGCCTTTCGGTAAGCCAGTTCCTTTGGAATTGGCAAAGTGATATTTGGAAGCCCATAGAGGGCTACGGTGAAAAAGGAAATATCCTCAGATGAAATCTGGAAAGAAGCTTTCTGAGAAACTGCTTAGTGTTCTGTTAATTCATCTCACAGAGTTACATCTGTATTTCGTGGATCTCTTTGCTTGCCTTATTTCTGTGGAATCTGAGAACAGATATTTCGGATCCCTTTGAAGACTACACGGCCAAAGGAAATATCCTCTGATAACAAAGAGAAAGAAGCTTTCTGAGAAACTTCTTTGTGTTCTGTGAAATCATCTCACACAGTTACAGCTTTCCCCTCAAGAAGCCTTTCGCTAAGCCAGTTCTTGTGGAATTGGCAAAGTGATATTTGGAAGTCCATAGAGGGCTATGGTGAAAAAGGAAATATCCTCAGATGAAATCTGGAAAGAAGCTTTCTGAGAAACTGCTTAGTGTTCTGTTAATTCATCTCACAGAGTTACATCTGTATTTCGTGGATCTCTTTCCTAGCCTTATTTCTGTGAAATCTGAGAACAGATATTTCGGATCCCTTTGGAGACTATAGGGCCAAAGGAAATATCCTCCGATAACAAAGAGGAAGAATCTTTCTGAGAAACTTCTTTGTGTTCTGTGAAATCATCTCACACAGTTACAGCTTTCCCCTCAAGAAGCCTTTCGCTAAGACAGTTCTTGTGGAATTGGCAAGGTGATATTTGGAAGCCCATAGAGGACTATGGTGAAAAAGGAAATATCTTCAGATGAAATCTGGAAAGAACCTTTCTGAGAAACTGCTTAGTGTTCTGTTAATTCATCTCACAGACTTACATCTGTATTTCTTGGATCTCTTTGCTAGCCTTATTTCTGTGGAATCTGAGAACAGATATTTCGGATCCCTTTGAAGACTATATGGCCAAAGGAAATATCCTCCGATAACAAAGAGAAAGAAGCTTTCTGAGAAACTTCTTTGTGTTCTGTGAAATCATCTCACAGAGTTACAGCTTTCCCCTCAAGAAGCCTTTCGCTAAGACAGTTCTTGTGGAATTGGCAAAGTGATATTTGGAAGCCCATAGAGGGCTACAGTGAAAAAGGAAATATCCTCAGATGAAATCTGGAAAGAAGCTTTCTGAGAAACTTCTTAGTGTTCTGTTAATTCACCTCACAGACTTACATCTGTATTTCGTGGATCTCTTTGCTAGCCTTATTTCTGTGGAATCAGATAACAGATATTTCGGATCCCTTTGAAGACAATAGGGCCAAAGGAAATATCCTCCGATAACAAAGAGAAAGAAGCTTTCTGAGAAACTTCTTTGTGTTCTGTGAAATCATCTCACAGAGTTACAGTTTTCCCTTCAAGAAGCCTTTCGCCAAGACAGTTCTTGTGGAATTGGCAAAGTGATATTTGGAAGCCCAGAGAGGGCTATGTTGAAAAAGGAAATATCCTCAGATGAAATCTGGAAAGAAGCTTTCTGAAGAACTGCTTAGTGTTCTGTTAATTCATCTCACAGAGTTACATCTGTATTTCGTGGATCTCATTGCTAGCCTTATTTCTGTGGAATCTGAGAACACATATTTCGGATCCCTTTGAAGACAACACGGCCAGAGGAAATACCCTCCGATAACAAAGAGAAAGAAGCTTTCTGAGAAACTTCTTTGTGTTCTGTGAAATCATCTCACAGAGTTACAGCTTTCCCCTCAAGAAGCCTTTCGCCAAGACAGTTCTTGTGGAATTGGCAAAGTGATATTTGGAAGCCCAGAGAGGGCTATGGTGAAAAAGGAAATATCCTCAGATGAAATCTGGAAAGAAGTTTTCTGAAGAACTGCTTAGTGTTCTGTTAATTCATCTCACAGAGTTACACCTGTATTTCGTGGATCTCTTTGCTAGCCTTATTTCTGTGGAATCTGAGAACAGATATTTCGGATCCCTTTGAAGACTATACGGCCAAAGGAAATATCCACCGATAACAAAGAGAAAGAAGGTTTCTGAGAAACTTCTTTGTGTTCTGTGAAATCATCTCACAGAGTTATAGCTTTCCCCTGAAGAAGCCTTTCGCTAAGACATTTCTTGTGGAATTGGCAAAGTGATATTTGGATGCCCATAGAGGGCTATGGTGAAAAAGGAAATATCCTCAGATGAAATCTGGAAAGAAGCTTTCTGAGAAACTGCTTAGTGTTCTGTTAATTCATCTCACAGAGTTACATCTGTATTTCGTGGATGTCTTTGCTAGCCTTATTTCTGTGCAATGTGAGAACAGATATTTCGGATGCCTTTGAAGACGATAGGGCCAAAGGAAATATCCTCCGATAACAAAGGGAAAGAAGCTTTCTGAGAAACTTCTTTGTGTTCTGTGAAATCATCTCACAGAGTTACAGCTTTCCCCTCAAGAAGCCTTTCGCTAAGACAGTTCTTGTGGAATTGGCAAAGTGATATTTGGATGCCCATAGAGGGCTATGGTGAAAAAGGAAATATCCTCCGATGAAATCTGGAAAGAAGCTTTTTGAGAAACTGCTTAGTGTTCTGTTAATTCATCTCAGAGAGTTACATCTGTATTCGTGGATGTCTTTGCTAGCTTTATTTCAGTGGAATCTGAGAACAGATATTTCGCATCCCTTTGAAGACTATATGGCCAAAGGAAATATCCTCCGATAACAAAGAGAAAGAAGCTTTCTGAGAAACTTCTTTGTGTTCTGTGAAATCATCTCACAGAGTTACAGCATTCCCCTCAAGAAGCCTTTCGCTAAGACAGTTCTTGTGGAATTGGCAAAGTGATATTTGGAAGCCCATAGAGGGCTACAGTGAAAAAGGAAATATCCTCAGATGAAATCTGGAAAGAAGCTTTCTGAGAAACTTCTTAGTGTTCTGTTAATTCACCTCACAGACTTACATCTGTATTTCGTGGATCTCTTTGCTAGCCTTATTTCTGTGGAATCAGATAACAGATATTTCGGATCCCTTTGAAGACAATAGGGCCAAAGGAAATATCCTCCGATAACAAAGAGAAAGAAGCTTTCTGAGAAACTTCTTTGTATTCTGTGAAATCATCTCACAGAGTTACAGTTTTCCCCTCAAGAAGCCTTTCGCCAAGACAGTTCTTGTGGAATTGGCAAACTGATATTTGGAAGCCCTTAGAGGGCTATGGTGAAGAAGGAAATAATCTCCGATGAAATCTGGAAAGAAGCTTTCTGAAGAACTGCTTAGTGTTCTGTTAATTCATCTCACAGAGTTACATCTGTATTTCGTGGATCTCTTTGCTAGCCTTATTTCTGTGAAATCTGAGAACAGATATTTCGGATCACTTTGAAGACTACACGGCCAGAGGAAATACCCTCCGATAACAAAGAGAAAGAAGCTTTCTGAGAAACTTCTTTGTGTTCTGTGAAATCATCTCACAGAGTTACAGCTTTCCCCTCAAGAAGCCTTTCGCTAAGACAGTTCTTGTGGAATTGGCAAAGTGATATTTGGAAGCCCAGAGAGGGCTATGGTGAAAAAGGAAATATCCTCAGATGAAATCTGGAAAGAAGCTTTCTGAGAAACTGCTTAGTGTTCTGTTAATTCATCTCACAGAGTTACATCTGTATTTCGTGGATCTCTTTGCTAGCATTATTTCTGTGGAATCTGAGAACAGATATTTCGGATCCCTTTGAAGACTACACGGCCAAAGGAAATATCCTCCGATAACAAAGAGAAAGAAGCTTTCTGAGAAACTTCTTTGTGTTCTGTGAAATCATCTCACAGAGTTACAGCTTTACCCTCAAGAAGCCTTTCGCCAAGACAGTTCTTGTGGAATTGGCAAAGTGATATTTGGAAGCCCTTAGAGGGCTATGGTGAAAAAGGAAATATCTTCAGATGAAATCTGGAAAGAACCTTTCTGAGAAACTGCTGAGTGTTCTGTTAATTCATCTCACAGAGTTACATCTGTATTTCGTGGACTGTTTGCTAGCCTTATTTCTGTGGAATCTGAGAACTGATATTTCAGATCCCTTTGAAGACTATAGGGCCAAAGGAAATATCCACCGATAACAAAGAGAAAGAAGCTTTCTGAGAAACTTCTTTGTGTTCTGTGAAATCATCTCACAGAGTTACAGCTTTCCACTCAAGAAGCTTTTTTCTAAGACAGTTCTTGTGGAATTGGCAAAGTGATATTTGGAAGCCCATAGAGGGCTAGGGTGAAAAAGGAAATATCCTCAGATGAAATCTGGAAAGAAGCTTTCTGAGAAACTGCTTAGTGTTCTGTTAATTCATCTCACAGACCACATCTGTATATCGTGGATCTCTTTGCTAGCCTTATTTCTGTGGAATCTGAGAACAGATATTTCGGATCCCTTTGAAGACTATATGGCCAAAGGAAATATCCTCCGATAACAAAGAGAAAGAAGTTTTCTGAGAAACTTCTTTGTGTTCTGTGAAATCATCTCACAGAGTTACAGCTTTCCCCTCAAGAAGCCTTTCGCTAAGACGGTTCTTGTGGAATTGGGAAAGTGATATTTGGAAGCCCAAAGAGGGCTATGGTGAAAAAGGAAATATCCTCAGATGAAATCTGGAAAGAAGCTTTCTGAGAAACTGCTTAGTGTTCTGTTAATTCATCTCACAGACTTACATCTGTATTTCTTGGATCTCTTTGCTAGCCTTATTTCTGTGGAATCTGAGAACAGATATTTCGGATCCCTTTGAAGACTATATGGCCAAAGGAAATATCCTCCGATAACAAAGAGAAAGAAGCTTTCTGAGAAACTTCTTTGTGTTCTGTGAAATCATCTCACAGAGTTACAGATTTCCCCTCAGGAAGCCTTTCGCTAAGACAGTTCTTGTGGAATTGGCAAAGTGATATTTGGAAGCCCATTGAGGGCTATGGTGAAAAAGGAAATATCCTCAGATGAAATCTGGAAAGAAGCTTTCTGAGAAACTGCTTAGTGTTCTGTTAATTCATCTCACAGACTTACATCTGTATTTCGTGGATCTCTTTGCTAGCCTTATTTCTCTGGAATCTGAGAACAGATATTTCGGATCCTTTTGAAGACTATAGGGCCAAAGGAAATATCCTCCGATAACAAAGAGAAAGAAGCTTTCTGAGAAACTTCTTTGTGTTCTGTGAAATCATCTCAGAGAGTTACAGCTTTCCCCTCTAGAAGCCTTTCGCCAAGACAGTTCTTGTGGAATTGGCAAAGTGATATTTGGAAGCCCTTAGAGGGCAATGGTGAAAAAGGAAATATCCTCTGATGAAATCTGGAAAGAAGTTTTCTGAAGAACTGCTTAGTGTTCTGTTAATTCATCTCACAGAGTTACATCTGTATTTCGTGGATCTCTGTGCTAGCCTTATTTCTGTGGAATCTGAGAACAGATATTTCGGATCCCTTTGAAGACTATAGGGCCAAAGGAAATATCCAACGATAACAAAGAGAAAGAAGCTCTTTGAGAAACTTCTTTGTGTTCTGTGAAATCATCTCACAGAGTTATAGCTTTCCCCTCCAGAAGCCTTTCTCTAAGACAGTTCTTGTGGAATTGGCAAAGTGATATTTGGAAGCCCACAGAGGGCTATGGTGAAAAAGGAAATATCCTCAGATGAAATCTGGAAAGAAGCTTTCTGAGAAACTGCTTAGTGTTCTGTTAATTCATCTCACAGAGTTACATCTGTATTTCGTGGATCTCTTTGCTAGCCATATTTCTGTGGAATCTGAGAACAGATATTTCGAATACCTTTGAGGACTATATGGCCAAAGGAAATATCCTCCGATAACAAAGAGAAAGAAGCTTTCTGAGAAACTTCTTTGTGTTCTGTGAAATCATCTCACAGAGTTACAGCTTTCCCCTCAAGAAGTCTTTCGCTAAGACAGTTCTTGTGGAATTGGCAAAGTGATATTTGGATGCCCATAGAGGTCTAGGGTGAAAAAGGAAATATCCTCAGATGAAATCTGGAAAGAAGCTTTCTGAGAAACTTCTTAGTGTTCTGTTAATTCATCTCACAGACTTACATCTGTATTTCGTGGATCTCTTTGCTAGCCTTATTTCTGTGGAATCAGAGAACAGATATTTCGGATCCCTTTGAAGACAATAGGGCCAAAGGAAATATCCTCCGATAACAAAGAGAAAGAAGCTTTCTGAGAAACTTCTTTGTGTTCTGTGAAATCATCTCACAGAGTTACAGCTTTCCCCTCAAGAAGCCTTTCGCCAAGACAGTTTTTGTGGAATAGGCAAATTGATATTTGGAATCCCAGAGAGGGCTATGGTGAAAAAGGAAATATCCTCAGATGAAATCTGGAAAGAAGTTTTCTGAAGAACTGCTTAGTGTTCTCTTAATTCATCTCACAGAGTTACATCTGTATTTCGTGGATCTCTTTGCTAGCCTTATTTCTGTGGAATCTGAGAACAGATATTTCGGATCCCTTTGAAGACTATACGGCCAAAGGAAATATCCACCGATAACAAAGAGAAAGCAGCTTTCTGAGAAACTTCTTTGTGTTCTGTGAAATCATCTCACAGAGTTATACCTTTCCCCTGAAGACGCCTTTCGCTAAGACATTTCTTGTGGAATTGGCAAAGTGATATTTGGATGCCCATAGAGGGCTATGGTGAAAAAGGAAATATCCTCAGATGAAATCTGGAAAGAAGCTTTCTGAGAAACTGCTTAGTGTTCTGTTAATTCATCTCACAGAGTTACATCTGTATTTCGTGGATGTCTTTGCTAGCCTTATTTCTGTGCAATGTGAGAACAGATATTTCGGATCCCTTTGAAGAAGATACGGCCAAAGGAAATATCCTCCGATAACAAAGAGAAAGAAGCTTTCTGAGAAACTTCTTTGTATTCTGTGAAATCATCTCACAGAGTTACAGCTTTCCCCTCAAGAAGCCTTTCTCTAAGACAGTTCTTGTGGAATTGGCAAAGTGATATTTGGATGCCCATAGAGGGCTATGGTGAAAAAGGAAATATCCTCCGATGAAATCTGGAAAGAAGCTTTTTGAGAAACTGCTTAGTGTTCTGTTAATTCATCTCAGAGAGTTACATCTGTATTTCGTGTATGTCTTTGCTAGCTTTATTTCAGTGGAATCTGAGAACAGATATTTCGCATCCCTTTGAAGACGATAGGGCCAAAGGAAATATCCTCTGATAACAAAGAGAAAGAAGCTTTCTGAGAAACTTCTTTGTGTTTTGTGAAATCATCTCACACAGTTGCAGCTTTCCCCTCCAGAAGCCTTTCGCTAAGCCAGTTCTTTTGGAATTGGCAAAGTGATATTTGGAAGCCAATAGAGGGCTATGGTGAAAAAGGAAATATCCTCAGATGAAATCTGGAAAGAAGCTTTCTGAGAAACTGCTTAGTGTTCTGTTAATTCATCTCACAGAGTTACATCTGTATTTCGTGGATCTCTTTGCTAGCCTTATTTCTGTGAAATCTGAGAAGAGATATTTCGGATCCCTTTGGAGACTATAGGGCCAAAGGAAATATCCTCCGATAACAAAGAGGAAGAATCTTTCTGAGAAACTTCTTTGTGTTCTGTGAAATCATCTCACACAGTTACAGCTTTCCCCTCAAGAAGCCTTTCGCTAAGACAGTTCTTGTGGAATTGGCAAAGTGATATTTGGAAGCCCATCGAGGACTATGGTGAAAAAGGAAATATCTTCAGATGAAATCTGGAAAGAACCTTTCTGAGAAACTGCTTAGTGTTCTGTTAATTCATCTCACAGAGTTACATCTGTATGTCGTGGATCTCTTTGCTAGCCTTATTTCTGTGGAATCTGAGAACAGATATTTCGGATCCTTTTGAAGACTATAGGGCCAAAGGAAATATCCTCCGATAACAAAGAGAAAGAAGCTTTCTGAGAAACTTCTTTGTGTTCTGTGAAATCATCTCAAGGAGTTACAGCTTTCCCCTCAAGAAGCCTTTCGCCAAGACAGTTCTTGTGGAATTGGCAAAGTGATATTTGGAAGCCCTTAGAGGGCTATGGTGAAAAAGGAAATATCCTCTGATGAAATCTGGAAAGAAGTTTTCTGAAGAACTGCTTAGTGTTCTGTTAATTCATCTCACAGAGTTACATCTGTATTTCGTGGATCTCTGTGCTAGCCTTATTTCTGTGGAATCTGAGAACAGATATTTCGGATCCCATTGAAGACTACAGGGCCAAAGGAAATATCCACCGATAACAAAGAGAAAGAAGCTTTCTGAAAAACTTCTTTGTGTTCTTTGAAATCATCTAACAGAGTTTTAGCTTTCCCCTCAAGAAGCCTTTCGCTAAGACAGTTCTTGTGGAATTGGCAAAGTGATATTTGGATGCCCATAGAGGGCTATGGTGAAAAAGGAAATATCCTCATATGAAATCTGGAAAGAAGTTTTCTGAAGAACTGCTTAGTGTTCTGTTAATTCATCTCACAGAGTTACATCTGTATTGCGTGGATGTCTTTGCTAGCCTTATTTCTGTGGAATCTGAGAAGAGATATTTCGGATCCCTTTGAAGACGATAGGCCCAAAGGAAATATCCTCCGATAAAAAAGAGAAAGAAGCTTTCTGAGAAACTTCTTTGTGTTCTGTGAAATCATCTCACAGAGTTACAGCTTTGCCCTCAAGAAGACTTTCTCTAAGACAGTTCTTGTGGAATTGGCAAAGTGATATTTGGAAGCCCACAGAGGGGTATGGTGAAAAAGGAAATATCCTCAGATGAAATCTGGAAAGAAGCTTTCTGAGAAACTGCTTAGTGTTCTGTTAATTCATCTCACAGACTTACATCTGTATTTCTTGAATCTCTTTGCTAGCCTTATTTCTGTGGAATCTGAGAACAGATATTTCGGATCCCTTTGAAGACTATATGGCCAAAGGAAATATCCTCCGATAACAAAGAGAAAGAAGCTTTCTGAGAAACTTCTTTGTGTTCTGTGAAATCATCTCACAGAGTTACAGCTTTCCCCTCAAGAAGCCTTTCGCTAAGACAGTTCTTGTGGAATTGGCAAAGTGATATTTGGAAGCCCATAGAGGGCTACAGTGAAAAAGGAAATATCCTCAGATGAAATCTGGAAAGAAGCTTTCTGAGAAACTTCTTAGTGTTCTGTTAATTCATCTCACAGGCTTACATCTGTGTTTCGTGGATCTCTTTGCTAGCCTTATTTCTGTGGAATCAGAGAACAGATATTTCGGATCCCTTTGAAGACAATAGGGCCAAAGGAAATATCCTCCGATAACAAAGAGAAAGAAGCTTTCTGAGAAACTTCTTTGTGTTCTGTGAAATCATCTCACAGAGTTACAATTTTCCCCTCAAGAAGCCTTTCGCCAAGACAGTTCTTGTGGAATTGGCAAAGTGATATTTGGAAGCCCTTAGAGGGCTATGGTGAAAAAGGAAATAATCTCCGATGAAATCTGGAAAGAAGCTTTCTGAAGAACTGCTTAGTGTTCTGTTAATTCATCTCACAGAGTTACATCTGTATTTCGTGGATCTCTTTGCTAGCCTTATTTCTGTGAAATCTGAGAACAGATATTTCGGATCCCTTTGAAGGCTACACGGCCAGAGGAAATACCCTCCGATAACAAAGAGAAAGAAGCTTTCTGAGAAACTTCTTTGTGTTCTGTGAAATCATCTCAGAGAGTTACAGCTTTCCCCTCAAGAAGCCTTTCGCTAAGACAGTTCTTGTGGAATTGGCAAAGTGATATTAGGATGCCCATAGAGGGCTATGGTGAAAAAGGAAATATCCTCCGATGAAACCTGGAAAGAACCTTTCTGAGAAACTGCATAGTGTTCTGTTAATTCATCTCTGAGAGTTACATCTGTATTTCGTGGATCTCTCTGCTAGCCTAATGTCTGTGGAATCTGAGAACAGATATTTCGGATCCCTTTGATGACGATAGGGCCAAAGGAAATATCCTCTGATGACAAAGAGAAAGAAGGTTTCTGAGAAACTTCTTTGTGTTCTGTGAAATCATCTCACAGCGTTACAGCTTTCCCCTCAAGAAGCCTTTTTCTAAGACAGTTCTTGTGGCATTGGCAAAGTGATATTTGGAAGCCCTTAGAGGCCTATGTTGAAAAAGGAAATATCCTCAGATGAAATCTGGAAAGAAGCTTTCTGAATAACTGCTTAGTGTTCTGATAATTCATCTCACAGACTTACATCTGTATTTCGTGGATCTCTTTGCTAGCCTTATTTCTGTGGAATCTGAGAACAGATATTTCGGATCCCTTTGAAGACTATATGGCCAAAGGAAATATCCACCGATAACAAAGAGAAAGAAGCTTTCTGAGAAACTTCTTTGTGTTCTGTGAAATCATCTCACAGAGTTACAGCTTTCCCCTCAAGAAGCCTTTCGCTAAGACAGTTCTTGTGGAATTGGCAAAGTGATATTTGGAAGCCCATAGAGGGCTATGGTGAAAAAGGAAATATCCTCAGATGAAATCTGGAAAGAAGCTTTCTGAGAAACTGCTTAGTGTTCTCCAAATTCATCTCAAAGAGTTACATCTGTATTTCGTTGATCTCTTTGCTAGCCTTATTTCTGTAGAATCTGAGAACAGATATTTCGGATCCCTTTGAAGACTATAGGGCCAAAGGAAATATCCTCCGATAACAGAGACAAAGAAGCTTTCTGAGAAACTTCTTTGTGTTCTGTGAATCATCTCACAGAGTTACAGCTTTCCCCTCCAGAAGCCTTTCGCTAAGACAGTTCTTGTGGAATCGGCAAAGTGATATTTGGAAGCCCATAGAGGGCTATGGTGAAAAACGAAATATCCTGAGATGAATCTGGAAAGAAGATTTCTGAGAAACCGCTTAGTGTTCTGTTAATTCATCTCACAGAGTTACATCTGTATTTCGTGGATCTCTTTGCTAGCCTTATTTCTGTGGAATCTGAGAACAGATATTTCGGATCCCTTTGAAGACGATAGGGCCAAAGGAAATATCCTCCGATAACAAAGAGAAAGAAGCTTTCTGAGAAACTTCTTTGTGTTCTCTGAAATCATCTCAAAGAGGTACAGCTTTCCATAGAAGAAGCCTTTCACTAAGACAGTTCTTGTGGAATTGGCAAAGTGATATTTGGATCCCCATAGAGGGCTATGGTGAAAAAGGAAATATCCTCAGATGAAATCTGGAAAGAAGCTTTCTGAGAAACTGCTTAGTGTTCTGTTAATTCACCTCACAGAGTTATATCTGTATTTCGTGGATGTCTTTGCTAGCCTTATTTCTGTGGAATCTGAGAATAGATATTTCGGATCCCTTTGAAGACGATAGGCCCAAAGGAAATATCCTCTGATAACAAAGAGAAAGAAGCTTTCTGAGAAACTTCTTTGTGTTCTGTGAAATCATCTCACAGAGTTACGGCTTTCCCCTCAAGAAGACTTTCGCTAAGACCGTTCTTGTGGAATTGGCAAAGTGATATTTGGAAGCCCATAGAGGGCTATGGTGAAAAAGGAAATATCCTCAGATGAAATCTGGAAAGAAGCTTTCTGAGAAACTTCTTAGTGTTCTGTTAATTCATCTCACAGACTTACATCTGTATTTCCTGGATCTCTTTGCTAGCCTTATTTCTGTGGAATCTGAGAACAGATATTTCGGATCCCTTTGAAGACTATATGGCCAAAGGAAATATCCTCCGATAACAAAGAGAAAGAAGCTTTCTGAGAAACTTCTTTGTGTTCTGTGAAATCATCTCACAGAGTTACAGCTTTCCCCTCAAGAAGCCTTTCGCTAAGACAGTTCTTGTGGAATTCGCAAAGTGATACTTGGAAGCCCATAGAGGGCTATGGTGAAAAAGGAAATATCCTCAGATGAAATCTGGAAAGAAGCTTTCTGAGAAACTGCTTAGTGTTCTGCTAATTCATCTCACAGAGTTACATCTGTATTTCGTGGATCTCTTTGCTAACCTTATTTCTGTAGAATCTGAGAACAGATATTTCGGATCCCTTTGAAGACTATAGGGCCAAAGGAAATATCCTCCGATAACAGAGACAAAGAAGCTTTCTGAGAACCTTCTTTGTGTTCTGTGAAATCATCTCACAGAGTTACAGCTTTCCCCTCAAGAAGCCTTTCGCTAAGACAGTTCTTGTGGAATTGGCAAAGTGATATTTGGAAGCCCATAGAGGGCTACAGTGAAAAAGGAAATATCCTCAGATGAAATCTGGAAAGAAGCTTTCTGAGAAACTTCTTAGTGTTCTGTTAATTCATCTCACAGAGTTACATCTGTATTTCGTGGATCTCTTTGCTAGCCTTATTTCTGTGGAATCAGAGAACAGATATTTCGGATCCCTTTGAAGACAATAGGGCCAAAGGAAATATCCTCCGATAACAAAGAGAAAGAAGCTTTCTGAGAAACTTCTTTGTGTTCTGTGAAATCATCTCACAGAGTTACAGTTTTCCCCTCAAGAAGCCTTTCGCCAAGACAGTTCTTGTGGAATTGGCAAAGTGATATTTGGAAGCCCTTAGAGCGCTATGGTGAAAAAGGAAATAATCTCCGATGAAATCTGGAAAGAAGCTTTCTGAGAAACTGCTTAGTGTTCTGTTAATTCATCTCACAGAGTTACATCCGTATTTCGTGGATCTCTTTGCTAGCCTTATTTCTGTGGAATCTGAGAACAGATATTTCGGATCCCTTTGAAGACTACACGGCCAAAGGAAATATCCTCCGATAACAAAGAGAAAGAAGCTTTCTGAGAAACTTCTTTGTGTTCTGTGAAATCATCTCACACAGGTGCAGCTTTCCCCTCAAGAAGCCTTTCTCTAAGACAGTTCTTGTGGAATTGGCAAAGTGATATTTGGAAGCCCATAGAGGGCTATGGTGAAAAAGGAAATATCCTCAGATGAAATCTGGAAAGAAGCTTTCTGAAGAACTGCTTAGTGTTCTGTTAATTCATCTCACAGAGTTACATCTGTATTTCGTGGATCTCTTTGCTAGCCTTATTTCTGTGGAATCTGAGAACAGATATTTCGGATCCCTTTGAAGATTATAGGGCCAAAGGAAATATCCACCGATAACAAAGAGAAAGAAGCTTTCTGAGAAACTTCTTTGTGTTCTGTGAAATCATCTCAGAGAGTTACAGCTTTCCCCTCAAGAAGCCTTTCGCTAAGACAGTTCTTGTGGAATTGGCAAAGTGATATTAGGATGCCCATAGAGGGCTATGGTGAAAAAGGAAATATCCTCCGATGAAACCTGGAAAGAACCTTTCTGAGAAACTGCATAGTGTTCTGTTATTCATCTCTGAGAGTTACATCTGTATTTCGTGGATCTCTCTGCTATCCTAATTTCTGTGGAATCTGAGAACAGATATTTCGGATCCCTTTGAAGAAGATAGGGCCAAAGGAAATATCCTCTGATGACAAAGAGAAAGAAGATTTCTGAGAAACCGCTTAGTGTTCTGTTAATTCATCTCACAGAGTTACAACTGTATTTCGTGGATCTCTTTGCTAGCCTTATTTCTGTGGAATCTGAGAACAGATATTTCGGATCCCTTTGAAGACGATAGGGTCAAAGGAAATATCCTCCGATAACAAAGAGAAAGAAGCTTTCTGAGAAACTTCTTTGTGTTCTCTGAAATCATCTCACAGAGGTACAGCTTTCCATAGAAGAAGCCTTTCACTAAGACAGTTCTTGTGGAATTGGCAAAGTGATATTTGGAAGCCCATAGAGGGCTCTGGTGAAAAAGGAAATATCCTCAGATGAAATCTGGAAAGAAGCTTTCTGAGAAACTGCTTAGTGTTCTCCTAATTCATCTCACAGAGTTACATCTGTATTTCGTGGATCTCTTTGCTAACCTTATTTCTGTAGAATCTGAGAACAGATATTTCGGATCCCTTTGAAGACTATAGGGCCAAAGGAAATATCCTCCGATAACAGAGACAAAGAAGCTTTCTGAGAACCTTCTTTGTGTTCTGTGAAATCATCTCACAGAGTTACAGCTTTCCCCTCAAGAAGCCTTTCGCTAAGACAGTTCTTGTGGAATTGGCAAAGTGATATTTGGAAGCCCCTAGAGGGCTATGGTGAAAAACGAAATATCCTCAGATGAAATCTGGAAAGAAGCTTTCTGAGAAACTGCTTAGTGTTCTGATAATTCATCTCACAGACTTACATCTGTATTTCCTGGATCTCTTTGCTAGCCTTATTTCTGTGGAATCTGAGAACAGATATTTCGGATCCCTTTGAAGACTATATGGCCAAAGGAAATATCCTCCGATAACAAAGAGAAAGAAGCTTTCTGAGAAACTTCTTTGTGTTCTGTGAAATCATCTCACAGAGTTACAGCTTTCCCCTCCAGAAGCCTTTCGCTAAGACAGTTCTTGTGGAATTGGCAAAGTGATATTTGGAAGCCCGTAGAGGGCTATGGTGAAAAAGGAAATATCCTCAGATGAAATCTGGAAAGAAGCTTTCTGAGCAACTGCTTAGTGTTCTGTTAATTCATCTCGCTAAGACAGGTCTTGTGGAATTGGAAAAGTGATATTTGGAAGCCCTTAGAGGGCTTTGGTGAAAAAGGAAATATCCTCCGATGAAATCTGGAATGAAGCTTTCTGAGAAACTGCTTAGTGTTCTGTTAATTCACCTCAGAGAGTTACATCTGTATTTCGTGGATCTCTTCGCTAGATTATTTCTATGGAATCTGAGAAGAGATATTTCGGAACCCTTTGAAGACGAGGGGCCAAAGGAAATATCCTCCGATAACAAAGAGAAAGAAGCTTTCTGGGAAACTTCTTTGTGTTCTGTGAAATCATCTCACAGAGGTACAGCTTTCCCTAGAAGAAGCCATTCGCTAACACATTTCTTTTGGAATTGGCAAAGTGATATTCGGAAGCCCATAGAGGGCTATGGTGAAAAAGGAAATATCTTCAGATGAAATCTGGAAAGAAGCTTTCTGAGAAACTGCTTAGTGTTCTGTTAATTCATCTCACAGAGTTACATCTGTATATTCGTTTATATCTTTGCTAGTTTATTTCTGTGTAATCTGAGAACAGATATTTCGGATCCCTTTGAAGACGATAGGGCCAAAGGAAATATCCTCCGATAACAAACAGAAAGAAGCTTTCTGAGAAACTTCTTTGTGTTCTGTGAAATCATTTCACAGAGTTACTGCTTTCCCCTCCAGAAGCCTTTCGCTAAGACAGTTCTTGTGGAATTGGCAAAGTGATATTTGGAAGCCCTTAGTCGGCTATGGTGAAAAAGGAAATATCCTCAGATGAAATCTGGAAAGAAGCTTTCTGAGAAAATGCTTAGTGTTCTGTTAATTCATCTCACAGACTTACATCTGTATTTCGTTGATCTCTTTGCTAGCCTTATTTCTGTGGAATCTGAGAACAGATATTTCGGATCCCTTTGAAGACTATAGGGCCAAAGGAAATATCCCCCAATAACAAAGACAAAGAAGCTTTCTGAGAAACTTCTTTGTGTTCTGTGAAATCATCTCACGGAGTTACAGCTTTCCCCTCAACAAGCCTTTCGCTAAGCCAGTTCTTATGGAATTGGCAAAGTGATATTGGGAAGCCCATAGAGGGCTATGATGAAAAAGGAAATATCCTCAGTTGAAATCTGAAAAGAAGCTTTCTGAGAAACTGCCTAGTGTTCTGTTAATTCATCTCACAGACTTACATCTGTATTTCGTGGATCTCTTTGCTAGCCTTATTTCTGTGGAATCTGAGAACAGATATTTCGGATCCCTTTGAAGACTATAGGGACAAAGGAAATATCCACCGATAACAAAGAGAAAGAAGCTTTCTGAGAAACTTGTTTGTGTTCTGTGAAATCATCACACAGAGTTACAGCTTTCCCCTCAAGAAGCCTTTCGCTAAGACAGTTCTTGTGGAATTGGCAAAGTGATATTTCCATGCCCAGAGAGGGCTATGGTGAAAAAGGAAATATCCTCCGATGAAATCTGGAAAGAAGCTTTCTGAGAAACTGCTTACTGTTCTGTTAATTCATCTCAGAGAGTTACATCCGTATTTCGTGGATGTCTTTGCTAGCCTTATTTCTGTGGAATCTGAGAACAGATATTTCGGATCCCTTTGAAGACGATAGGGCCAAAGGAAATATCCTCCGATAACAAAGAGAAAGAAGCTTTCTGAGAAACTTCTTTGTGTTCTGTGAAATCATCTCACAGAGTTACAGCTTTCCCCTGAAGAAGCCTTTCTCTAAGACAGTTCTTGTGGAATTGGCAAAGTGATATTTGGAAGCCTATAGAGGGCTATGGTGAAAAAGGAAATATCCTCTGATGAAATCTGGAAAGAAGCTTTCTGAGAAACTGCTTAGTGTTCTGTTAATTCATCTCACAGACTTACATCTGTATTTCGTGGATCTCTTTGCTAGCCTTATTTCTGTGGAATCTGAGAACAGATATTTCGGATCCCTTTGAAGACTATAGGGCCAAAGGAAATATCCTCCGATAACAAAGAGAAAGAAGCTTTCTGAGAAACTTCTTTGTGTTCTGTGAAATCATCTCACAGAGTTACAGTTTTCCCCTCAAGAAGCCTTTCGCTAACACAGTTCTTGTGGAATTGGCAAAGTGATATTTGGAAGCCCATAGAGGGCTATTTTGAAAAAGGAAATATCCTCAGATGAAATCTGGAAAGAAGCTTTCTGAGAAACTGCTTAGTGTTCTGTTAATTCACCTCACAGAGTTATATCTGTATTTCGTGGATGTCTTTGCTAGCCTTATTTCTGTGGAATCTGAGAATAGATATTTCGGATCCCTTTGAAGACGATAGGCCCAAAGGAAATATCCTCTGATAAAAAAGAGAAGGAAGCTTTCTGAGAAACTTCTTTGTGTTCTGTGAAATCATCTCACAGAGTTACAGCTTTCCCCTCAAGAATCCTTTCTCTAAGACAGTTCTTGTGGAATTGGCAAAGTGATATTTGGAAGACCATAGAGGGCTATGGTGAAAAAGGAAATATCCTCAGATGAAATCTGGAAAGAAGCTTTCTGAGAAACTGCTTAGTGTTCTGTTAATTCATCTCACAGACTTACATCTGTATTTCCTGGATCTCTTTGCTAGCCTTATTTCTGTGGAATCTGAGAACAGATATTTCGGATCCCTTTGAAGACTATATGGCCAAAGGAAATATCCTCCGATAACAAAGAGAAAGAAGCTTTCTGAGAAACTTCTTTGTGTTCTGTGAAATCATCTCACAGAGTTACAGCTTTCCCCTCAAGAAGCCTTTCCCTAAGACAGTTCTTGTGGAATTCGCAAAGTGATACTTGGAAGCCCATAGAGGGCTATGGTGAAAAAGGAAATATCCTCAGATGAAATCTGGAAAGAAGCTTTCTGAGAAACTGCTTAGTGTTCTGCTAATTCATCTCACAGAGTTACATCTGTATTTCGTGGATCTCTTTGCTAACCTTATTTCTGTAGAATCTGAGAACAGATATTTCGGATCCCTTTGAAGACTATAGGGCCAAAGGAAATATCCTCCGATAACAGAGACAAAGAAGCTTTCTGAGAACCTTCTTTGTGTTCTGTGAAATCATCTCACAGAGTTACAGCTTTCCCCTCAAGAAGCCTTTCGCTAAGACAGTTCTTGTGGAATTGACAAAGTGATATTTGGAAGCCCCTAGAGGGCTATGGTGAAAAACGAAATATCCTCAGATGAAATCTGGAAAGAAGCTTTCTGAGAAACTGCTTAGTGTTCTGATAATTCATCTCACAGACTTACATCTGCATTTCGTGGATCTCTTTGCTAGCCTTATTTCTGTGGAATCTGAGAACAGATATTTCGGATCCCTTTGAAGACTATATGGTCAAAGGAAATATCCTCCGATAACAAAGAGAAAGAAGCTTTCTGAGAAACTTCTTTGTGTTCTGTGAAATCATCTCACAGAGTTACAGCTTTCCCCTCCAGAAGCCTTTCGCTAAGACAGTTCTTGTGGAATTGGCAAAGTGATATTTGGAAGCCCTTAGTCGGCTACGGTGAAAAAGGAAATATCCTCAGATGAAATCTGGAAAGAAGCTTTCTGAGAAACTGCTTAGTGTTCTGTTAATTCATCTCACAGACTTACATCTGTATTTCGTTGATCTCTTTGCTAGCCTTATTTCTGTGGAATCTGAGAACAGATATTTCGGATCCCTTTGAAGACTATAGGGCCAAAGGAAATATCCCCCGATAACAAAGACAAAGAAGCTTTCTGAGAAACTTCTTTGTGTTCTGTGAAATCATCTCACGGAGTTACAGCTTTCCCCTCAACAAGCCTTTCGCTAAGCCAGTTCTTATGGAATTGGCAAAGTGATATTGGGAAGCCCATAGACGGCTATGATGAAAAAGGAAATATCCTCAGTTGAAATCTGAAAAGAAGCTTTCTGAGAAACTGCTTAGTGTTCTGTTAATTCATCTCAGAGACTTACATCTGTATTTCGTGGATGTCTTTGCTAGCCTTATTTCTGTGGAATCTGAGAACAGATATTTCGGATCCCTTTGAAGTCGATAGGGCCAAAGGAAATATCCTCCGATAACAAAAAGAAAGAAGCTTTCTGAGAAACTTCTTTGTGTTCTGTGAAATCATCTCACAGAGTTACAGCTTTCCCCTCAATACGCCTTTCTCTAAGACAGTTCTTGTGGAATTGGCAAAGTGATATTTGGAAGCCCATAGAGGGCTATGGTGAAAAAGGAAATATCCGCAGATGAAATCTGGAAAGAAGCTTTCTGAGAAACTGCTTAGTGTTCTGTTAATTCATCTCACAGACTTACATCTGTATTTCGTGGATCTCTTTGCTAGCCTTATTTCTGTGGAATCTGAGAACAGATATTTCGGATCCCTTTGAAGACTATAGGGACAAAGGAAATATCCACCGATAACAAAGAGAAAGAAGCTTTCTGAGAAACTTGTTTGTGTTCTGTGAAATCATCACACAGAGTTACAGCTTTCCCCTCAAGAAGCCTTTCGCTAAGACAGTTCTTGTGGAATTGGCAAAGTGATATTTCCATGCCCAGAGAGGGCTATGGTGAAAAAGGAAATATCCTCCGATGAAATCTGGAAAGAAGCTTTCTGAGAAACTGCTTACTGTTCTGTTAATTCATCTCAGAGAGTTACATCCGTATTTCGTGGATGTCTTTGCTAGCCTTATTTCTGTGGAATCTGAGAACAGATATTTCGGATCCCTTTGAAGACGATAGGGCCAAAGGAAATATCCTCCGATAACAAAGAGAAAGAAGCTTTCTGAGAAACTTCTTTGTGTTCTGTGAAATCATCTCACAGAGTTACAGCTTTCCCCTGAAGAAGCCTTTCTCTAAGACAGTTCTTGTGGAATTGGCAAAGTGATATTTGGAAGCCTATAGAGGGCTATGGTGAAAAAGGAAATATCCTCTGATGAAATCTGGAAAGAAGCTTTCTGAGAAACTGCTTAGTGTTCTGTTAATTCATCTCACAGACTTACATCTGTATTTCGTGGATCTCTTTGCTAGCCTTATTTCTGTGGAATCTGAGAACAGATATTTCGGATACCTTCGAAGAGTATAGGGCCAAAGGAAATATCCTCCGATAACAAAGAGAAAGAAGCTTTCTGAGAAACTTCTTTGTGTTCTGTGAAATCATCTCACAGAGTTACAGTTTTCCCCTCAAGAAGCCTTTCGCTAACACAGTTCTTGTGGAATTGGCAAAGTGATATTTGAAAGCCCATAGAGGGCTATTTTGAAAAAGGAAATATCCTCCGATGAAATCTGGAAAGAAGCTTTCTGAGAAACTGCTTAGTGTTCCGTAAATTCATCTCACAGAGTTACATCTGTATTTCGTGGATATCTTTCCTAGCCTTTTTTCTGTGGAATCTGAGAACAGATAATTCGGATCCCTTTGAAGACGATAGGGCCAAAGGAAATATCCTCCGATAACAAAGAGAAAGAAGCTTTCTGAGAAACTTCTTTGTGTTCTGTGAAATCATCTCACAGAGTTACAGCTTTCCCCTCAAGAAGCCTTTCTCTAAGACAGTTCTTGTGGAATTGGCAAAGTGATATTTGGAAGCCCATAGAGGGCTATGGTGAAAAAGGAAATATCCTCAGATGAAATCTGGAAAGAAGCTTTCTGAGAAACTGCTTAGTGTTCTGTTAATTCATCTCACAGACTTACATCTGTATTTCGTGGATGTCTTTGCTAGCCTTATTTCTGTGGAATCTGAGAACAGATATTTCGGATCCCTTTGAAGACTATATGGCCAAAGGAAATATCCTCTGATAACAAAGAGAAAGAAGCTTTCTGAGAAACTTCTTTGTGTTCTGTGAAATCATCTCACAGAGGTTCATCTTTCCCTAGAAGAAGCCATTAGCTAAGACAGTTCTTGTGGAATTGGCAAAGTGATATGTGGATGTCCATGGAGGGCTATGGTGAAAAAGGAAATATCCTCAGATGAAATCTGGAAAGAAGCTTTCTGAGAAAGTGCTTAGTGTTCTGTTAATTCATCTCACAGACTTACATCTGTATTTCATGGATCTCTTTGCTAGCCTTATTTCTGTGGAATCTGAGAACAGATATTTCGGATCCCTTTGAAGACGAAAGGGCCAAAGGTAATATCCTCCGATAACAAAGACAAAGAAGCTTTCTGAGAAACTTCTTTGTGTTCTGTGAAATCATCTCACAGAGGTACAGCTTTCCATAGAAGAAGCCATTCGCTAAGACAGTTCTTGTGGAATTGGCAAAGTGATATTTGGATGCTTATAGAGGGCTATGGTGAAAAAGGAAATATCCTCAGATGAAATCTGGAAAGGAGCTTTCTGAGAAACTGCTTATTGTTCTGTTAATTCATCTCACAGAGTTACATCTGTATTTCGTGGATCTCTTTGCTAGCCTTATTTCTGTGGAATCTGAGAACAGATATTTCGGATCCCTTTGAAGACTATAGGGCCAATGGAAATATCCACCGATAACAAAGAGAAAGAAGCTTTCTGAGACACTTCTTTGTGTTCTGTGAAATCATCTCACGGAGTTATAGCTTTCCCCTCAAGAAGCCTTTCGCTAAGACAGTTCTTGTGGAATTGGCAAAGTGATACTTGGATGCCCATAGAGGGCTATGGTGAAAAAGGAAATATACTCAGATGAAATCTGGAAAGAAGCTTTCTGAGAAACTGCTTAGTGTTCTGTTAATTCATCTCAGAGAGTTATATCTGTATTTCGTGGATGTCTTTGCTAGCCTTATTTCTGTGGAATCAGGGAACAGATATTTCGGATCCCTTTGAAGACGATAGGGCCAAAGGAAATATACTCCGATAACAAAGACAAAGAAGCTTTCTGAGAAACTTCTTTGTGTTCTGTGAAATCATCTCACAGAGTTACAGCTTTCCGCTCCAGAGGCCTTTCGCTAAGACAGTTCTAGTTGAATTGACAATGTGATATTTGGAAGCCCCTAGAGGGCTATGGTGAAAAAGGAAATATCCTCAGATGAAATCTGGAAAGAAGCTTTCTGAGAAACTGCTTAGTGTTCTGTTAATTCATCTCACAGAGTTACATCTGTATTTCGTGGATGTCTTTGCTAGCCTTATTTCTGTGGAATCTGAGAATAGATATTTCGGATCCCTTTGAAGACGATGGGGCCAAAGGAAATATCCTCCGATAACAAAGAGAAAGAAGCTTTCTGAGAAACTTCTTTGTGTTCTGTGAAATCATCTCACAGAGGAACAGTTTTCCATAGAAGAAGCCATTCCCTAAGACAGTTCTTGTGGAATTGGCAAAGTGGTATTTGGATGCCCATAGAGTTCTCTGGTGAAAAAGGAAACATCCTCAGATGAAATCTGGAAAGAAGCTTTCTGAAGAACTGCTTAGTGTTCTGTTAATTCATCTCACAGAGTTACATCTGTATTTCATGGATCTCTTTGCTAGCCTTATTTCTGTGAAATCTGAGAACAGTTATTTTGGATCCCGTTGAAGACTATAGGGCCAAAGGAAATATCCAACGATAACAAAGAGCAAGAAGCTTGCTGAGAAACTTCTTTGTGTTCTTTGAAATCATCTCACAGAGTTACAGTTCTCCCCTCAATAAGTCTTTCGCTAAGACAGTTCTTGTGGAATTGGCAAAGTGATATTTGGATGCCCTTAGAGGGCTATGGTGAAAAAGGAAATATCCTCCAATGAAATCTGGAAAGAAGCTTTCTGAGAAACTGCTTAGTGTTCTGTTAATTCATCTCAGAGAGTAACATCCGTATTTTGTGGATGTCTTTGCTAACCTTATTTCTGTGGAATCTGAGAACAAATATTTCGGATCCCTTTGAAGACGATAGGGCCAAAGGAAATATCCTCCGATAACAAAGACAAAGAAGCTTTCTGAGAAACTTCTTTGTGTTCTGTGAAATCATCTCACAGAGGTACAGCTTTCCATAGAAGAAGCCATTCGCTAAGACAGTTCTTGTGGAATTGGCAAAGTGATATTTGGATGCCCATAGAGGGCTATGGTGAAAAAGGAAATATCCTCAGATGAAATCTGGAAAGAAGCTTTCTTAGAAACTGCTTAGTGTTCTGTTAATTCATCTCAGAGAGTTACATCCGTATTTCTTGGATGTCTTTGCTACCCTTATTTCTGTGGAATCTGAGAACAGATATTTCGGATCCCTTTGAAGACTATATGGTCAAAGGAAATATCCTCCGATAACAAAGAGAAAGAAGCTTTCTGAGAAACTTCTTTGTGTTCTGTGAAATCATCTCACAGAGGTTCATCTTTCCCTAGAAGAAGCCATTAGCTAAGACAGTTCTTGTGGAATTGGCAAAGTGATATGTGGATGTCCATGGAGGGCTATGGTGAAAAAGGAAATATCCTCAGATGAAATCTGGAAAGAAGCTTTCTGAGAAAGTGCTTAGTGTTCTGTTAATTCATCTCACAGACTTACATCTGTATTTCATGGATCTCTTTGCTAGCCTTATTTCTGTGGAATCTGAGAACAGATATTTCGGATCCCTTTGAAGACGAAAGGGCCAAAGGTAATATCCTCCGATAACAAAGACAAAGAAGCTTTCTGAGAAACTTCTTTGTGTTCTGTGAAATCATCTCACAGAGGTACAGCTTTCCATAGAAGAAGCCATTCGCTAAGACAGTTCTTGTGGAATTGGCAAAGTGATATTTGGATGCCTATAGAGGGCTATGGTGAAAAAGGAAATATCCTCATATGAAATCTGGAAAGGAGCTTTCTGAGAAACTGCTTATTGTTCTGTTAATTCATCTCAGAGAGTTACATCCGTATTTCGTGGATGTCTTTGCTAGCCTTATTTCTGTGGAATCTGAGAACAGATATTTCGGATCCCTTTGAAGACGATAGGGACAAAGTAAATATCCTCCGATAACAAAGAGAAAGAAGCTTTTTGAGAAACTTCTTTGTGTTCTGTGAAATCATCTCACAGAGTTACAGCTTTCCCCTCAACAAGCCTTTCGTTAAGCCAGTTCTTGTGGAATTGGCAAAGTGATATTTGGAAGCCCTTAGAGGGCTATGGTGAAAAAGGAAATATCCCCAGTTGAAATCTTGAAAGAAGCTTTCTGAGAAACTGCTGAGTGTTCTGTTAATTCATCTCACAGAGTTACATCTGTATTTCGTGGATCTCTTTGCTAGCCTTATTTCTGTGGAATCTGAGAACAGATATTTCGGATCCCTTTGAAGACTATAGGGCCAATGGAAATATCCACCGATAACAAAGAGAAAGAAGCTTTCTGAGACACTTCTTTGTGTTCTGTGAAATCATCTCACGGAGTTATAGCTTTCCCCTCAAGAAGCCTTTCGCTAAGACAGTTCTTGTGGAATTGGCAAAGTGATACTTGGATGCCCATAGAGGGCTATGGTGAAAAAGGAAATATACTCAGATGAAATCTGGAAAGAAGCTTTCTGAGAAACTGCTTAGTGTTCTGTTAATTCATCTCAGAGAGTTACATCTGTATTTCGTGGATGTCTTTGCTAGCCTTATTTCTGTGGAATCAGGGAACAGATATTTCGGATCCCTTTGAAGACTATAGGGCCAAAGGAAATATACTCCGATAACAAAGACAAAGAAGCTTTCTGGGAAACTTCTTTGTGTTCTGTGAAATCATCTCACAGAGTTACAGCTTTCCGCTCCAGAGGCCTTTCGCTAAGACAGTTCTTGTGGAATTGACAAAGTGATATTTGGAAGCCCCTAGAGGGCTATGGTGAAAAAGGAAATATCCTCAGATGAAATCTGGAAAGAAGCTTTCTGAGAAACTGCTTAGTGTTCTGTTAATTCATCTCACAGAGTTACATCTGTATTTCGTGGATGTCTTTGCTAGCCTTATTTCTGTGGAATCTGAGAATAGATATTTCGGATCCCTTTGAAGACGATGGGGCCAAGGGAAATATCCTCCGATAACAAAGAGAAAGAAGCTTTCTGAGAAACTTCTTTGTGTTCTGTGAAATCATCTCACAGAAGAACAGTTTTCCATAGAAGAAGCCATCCCTAAGACAGTTCTTGTAGAATTGGCAAAGTGGTATTTGGATGCCCATAGAGTTCTCTGGTGAAAAAGGAAACATCCTCAGATGAAATCTGGAAAGAAGCTTTCTGAAGAACTGCTTAGTGTTCTGTTAATTCATCTCACAGAGTTACATCTGTATTTCATGGATCTCTTTGCTAGCCTTATTTCTGTGAAATCTGAGAACAGTTATTTTGGATCCCGTTGAAGACTATAGGGCCAAAGGAAATATCCAACGATAACAAAGAGCAAGAAGCTTTCTGAGAAACTTCTTTGTGTTCTTTGAAATCATCTCACAGAGTTACAGTTCTCCCCTCAATAAGTCTTTCGCTAAGACAGTTCTTGTGCAATTGGCAAAGTGATATTTGGATGCCCTTAGAGGGCTATGGTGAAAAAGGAAATATCCTCCAATGAAATCTGGAAAGAAGCTTTCTGAGAAACTGCTTAGTGTTCTGTTAATTCATCTCAGAGAGTAACATCCGTATTTTGTGGATGTCTTTGCTAGCCTTATTTCTGTGGAATCTGAGAACAAATATTTCGGATCCCTTTGAAGACGATAGGGCCAAAGGAAATATCCTCCGATAACAAAGACAAAGAAGCTTTCTGAGAAACTTCTTTGTGTTCTGTGAAATCATCTCACAGAGGTACAGCTTTCCATAGAAGAAGCCATTCGCTAAGACAGTTCTTGTGGAATTGGCAAAGTGATATTTGGATGCCCATGGAGGGCTATGGTGAAAAAGGAAATATCCTCAGATGAAATCTGGAAAGAAGCTTTCTTAGAAACTGCTTAGTGTTCTGTTAATTCATCTCAGAGAGTTACATCCGTATTTCGTGGATGTCTTTGCTAGCCTTATTTCTGTGGAATCTGAGAACAGATATTTCGGATCCCTTTGAAGACTATATGGTCAAAGGAAATATCCTCCGATAACAAAGAGAAAGAAGCTTTCTGAGAAACTTCTTTGTGTTCTGTGAAATCATCTCACAGAGTTACAGCTTTCCCCTCCAGAAGCCTTTCGCTAAGACAGTTCTTGTGGAATTGGCAAAGTGATATTTGGAAGCCCGTAGAGGGCTATGGTGAAAAAGGAAATATCCTCAGATGAAATCCGGAAAGAAGCTTTCTGAGAAACTGCTTAGTGTTCTGCTAATTCATCTCACAGAGTTATATCTGTATTTCGTGGATCTCTTTGATAGCCTTATTTCTGTAGAATCTGAGAACAGATATTTCGGATCCCTTTGAAGACTATAGGGCCAAAGGAAATATCCTCCGATAACAGAGACAAAGAAGCTTTCTGAGAAACTTCTTTGTGTTCTGTGAAATCATCTCACAGAGTTACAGCTTTCCCCTCCAGAAGCCTTTCGCTAAGACAGTTCTTGTGGAATTGGCAAAGTGATATTTGGAAGCCCTTAGTCGGCTATGGTGAAAAAGGAAATATCCTCAGATGAAATCTGGAAAGAAGCTTTCTGAGAAACTGCTTAGTGTTCTGTTAATTCATCTCACAGACTTACATCTGTATTTCGTTGATCTCTTTGCTAGCCTTATTTCTGTGGAATCTGAGAACAGATATTTCGGATCCCTTTGAAGACTATAGGGCCAAAGGAAATATCCCCCGATAACAAAGACAAAGAAGCTTTCTGAGAAACTTCTTTGTGTTCTGTGAAATCATCTCACGGAGTTACAGCTTTCCCCTCAACAAGCCTTTCGCTAAGCCAGTTCTTATGGAATTGGCAAAGTGATATTGGGAAGCCCATAGACGGCTATGATGAAAAAGGAAATATCCTCAGTTGAAATCTGAAAAGAAGCTTTCTGAGAAACTGCTTAGTGTTCTGTTAATTCATCTCAGAGAGTTACATCTGTATTTCGTGGATGTCTTTGCTAGCCTTATTTCTGTGGAATCTGAGAACAGATATTTCGGATCCCTTTGAAGTCGATAGGGCCAAAGGAAATATCCTCCGATAACAAAAAGAAAGAAGCTTTCTGAGAAACTTCTTTGTGTTCTGTGAAATCATCTCACAGAGTTACAGCTTTCCCCTCAATACGCCTTTCTCTAAGACAGTTCTTGTGGAATTGGCAAAGTGATATTTGGAAGCCCATAGAGGGCTATGGTGAAAAAGGAAATATCCGCAGATGAAATCTGGAAAGAAGCTTTCTGAGAAACTGCTTAGTGTTCTGTTAATTCATCTCACAGACTTACATCTGTATTTCGTGGATCTCTTTGCTAGCCTTATTTCTGTGGAATCTGAGAACAGATATTTCGGATCCCTTTGAAGACTATAGGGACAAAGGAAATATCCACCGATAACAAAGAGAAAGAAGCTTTCTGAGAAACTTGTTTGTGTTCTGTGAAATCATCACACAGAGTTACAGCTTACCCCTCAAGAAGCCTTTCGCTAAGACAGTTCTTGTGGAATTGGCAAAGTGATATTTCCATGCCCAGAGAGGGCTATGGTGAAAAAGGAAATATCCTCCGATGAAATCTGGAAAGAAGCTTTCTGAGAAACTGCTTACTGTTCTGTTAATTCATCTCAGAGAGTTACATCCGTATTTCGTGGATGTCTTTGCTAGCCTTATTTCTGTGGAATCTGAGAACAGATATTTCGGATCCCTTTGAAGACGATAGGGCCAAAGGATATATCCTCCGATAACAAAGAGAAAGAAGCTTTCTGAGAAACTTCTTTGTGTTCTGTGAAATCATCTCACAGAGTTACAGCTTTCCCCTGAAGAAGCCTTTCTCTAAGACAGTTCTTGTGGAATTGGCAAAGTGATATTTGGAAGCGTATAGAGGGCTATGGTGAAAAAGGAAATATCCTCTGATGAAATCTGGAAAGAAGCTTTCTGAGAAACTGCTTAGTGTTCTGTTAATTCATCTCACAGACTTACATCTGTATTTCGTGGATCTCTTTGCTAGCCTTATTTCTGTGGAATCTGAGAACAGATATTTCGGATACCTTTGAAGACTATAGGGCCAAAGGAAATATCCTCCGATAACAAAGAGAAAGAAGCTTTCTGAGAAACTTCTTTGTGTTCTGTGAAATCATCTCACAGAGTTACAGTTTTCCCCTCAAGAAGCCTTTCGCTAACACAGTTCTTGTGGAATTGGCAAAGTGATATTTGAAAGCCCATAGAGGGCTATTTTGAAAAAGGAAATATCCTCCGATGAAATCTGGAAAGAAGCTTTCTGAGAAACTGCTTAGTGTTCCGTAAATTCATCTCACAGAGTTACATCTGTATTTCGTGGATGTCTTTCCTAGCCTTTTTTCTGTGGAATCTGAGAATAGATATTTCGGATCCCTTTGAAGACGATGGGGCCAAAGGAAATATCCTCCGATAACAAAGAGAAAGAAGCTTTCTGAGAAACTTCTTTGTGTTCTGTGAAATCATCTCACAGAGGAACAGTTTTACATAGAAGAAGCCATTCCCTAAGACAGTTCTTGTGGAATTGGCAAAGTGGTATTTGGATGCCCATAGAGTTCTCTGGTGAAAAAGGAAACATCCTCAGATGAAATCTGGAAAGAAGCTTTCTGAAGAACTGCTTAGTGTTCTGTTAATTCATCTCACAGAGTTACATCTGTATTTCATGGATCTCTTTGCTAGCCTTATTTCTGTGAAATCTGAGAACAGTTATTTTGGATCCCGTTGAAGACTATAGGGCCAAAGGAAATATCCAACGATAACAAAGAGCAAGAAGCTTGCTGAGAAACTTCTTTGTGTTCTTTGAAATCATCTCACAGAGTTACAGCTCTCCCCTCAATAAGTCTTTCGCTAAGACAGTTCTTGTGGAATTGGCAAAGTGATATTTGGATGCCCTTAGAGGGCTATGGTGAAAAAGGAAATATCCTCCAATGAAATCTGGAAAGAAGCTTTCTGAGAAACTGCTTAGTGTTCTGTTAATTCATCTCAGAGAGTAACATCCGTATTTTGTGGATGTCTTTGCTAGCCTTATTTCTGTGGAATCTGAGAACAAATATTTCGGATCCCTTTGAAGACGATAGGGCCAAAGGAAATATCCTCCGATAACAAAGACAAAGAAGCTTTCTGAGAAACTTCTTGTGGAAGTTTGGCAAAGTGATATTTGGATGCCCTTAGAGGGCTATGGTGAAAAAGGAAATATCCTCAGATGAAATCTGGAAACAAGCTTTCTTAGAAACTGCTTAGTGTTCTGTTAATTCATCTCAGAGAGTTACATCCGTATTTCGTGGATGTCTTTGCTAGCCTTATTTCTGTGGAATCTGAGAACAGATATTTCGGATCCCTTTGAAGACTATATGGTCAAAGGAAATATCCTCCGATAACAAAGAGAAAGAAGCTTTCTGAGAAACTTCTTTGTGTTCTGTGAAATCATCTCACAGAGTTACAGCTTTCCCCTCCAGAAGCCTTTCGCTAAGACAGTTCTTGTGGAATTGGCAAAGTGATATTTGGAAGCCCGTAGAGGGCTATGGTGAAAAAGGAAATATCCTCAGATGAAATCTGGAAAGAAGCTTTCTGAGAAACTGCTTAGTGTTCTGCTAATTCATCTCACAGAGTTACATCTGTATTTCCTGGATCTCTTTGCTAGCCTTATTTCTGTAGAATCTGAGAACAGATATTTCGGATCCCTTTGAAGACTATAGGGCCAAAGGAAATATCCTCCGATAACAGAGACAAAGAAGCTTTCTGAGAAACTTCTTTGTGTTCTGTGAAATCATCTCACAGAGTTACAGCTTTCCCCTCCAGAAGCCTTTCGCTAAGACAGTTCTTGTGGAATTGGCAAAGTGATATTTGGAAGCCCTTAGTCGGCTATGGTGAAAAAGGAAATATCCTCAGATGAAATCTGGAAAGAAGCTTTCTTAGAAACTGCTTAGTGTTCTGTTAATTCATCTCACAGACTTACATCTGTATTTCGTTGATCTCTTTGCTAGCCTTATTTCTGTGGAATCTGAGAACAGATATTTCGGATCCCTTTGAAGACTATAGGGCCAAAGGAAATATTCCCCGATAACAAAGACAAAGAAGCTTTCTGAGAAACTTCTTTGTGTTCTGTGAAATCATCTCACGGAGTTACAGCTTTCCCCTCAACAAGCCTTTCGCTAAGCCAGTTCTTATGGAATTGGCAAAGTGATATTGGGAAGCCCATAGACGGCTATGATGAAAAAGGAAATATCCTCAGTTGAAATCTGAAAAGAAGCTTTCTGAGAAACTGCTTAGTGTTCTGTTAATTCATCTCAGAGAGTTACATCTGTATTTCGTGGATGTCTTTGCTAGCCTTATTTCTGTGGAATCTGAGAACAGATATTTCGGATCCCTTTGAAGTCGATAGGGCCAAAGGAAATATCCTCCGATAACAAAAAGAAAGAAGCTTTCTGAGAAACTTCTTTGTGTTCTGTGAAATCATCTCACAGAGGTACAGCTTTCCCCTCAATACGCCTTTCTCTAAGACAGTTCTTGTGGAATTGGCAAAGTGATATTTGGAAGCCCATAGAGGGCTATGGTGAAAAAGGAAATATCCGCAGATGAAATCTGGAAAGAAGCTTTCTGAGAAACTGCTTAGTGTTCTGTTAATTCATCTCACAGACTTACATCTGTATTTCGTGGATCTCTTTGCTAGCCTTATTTCTGTGGAATCTGAGAACAGATATTTCGGATCCCTTTGAAGACTATAGGGACAAAGGAAATATCCACTGATAACAAAGAGAAAGAAGCTTTCTGAGAAACTTGTTTGTGTTCTGTGAAATCATCACACAGAGTTACAGCTTTCCCCTCAAGAAGCCTTTCGCTAAGACAGTTCTTGTGGAATTGGCAAAGTGATATTTCCATGCCCAGAGAGGGCTATGGTGAAAAAGGAAATATCCTCCGATGAAATCTGGAAAGAAGCTTTCTGAGAAACTGCTTAGTGTTCTGTTAATTCATCTCACAGACTTACATCTGTATTTCATGGATCTCTTTGCTAGCCTTATTTCTGTGGAATCTGAGAACAGATATTTCGGATCCCTTTGAAGATGAAAGGGCCAAAGGAAATATCCTCCGATAACAAAGACAAAGAAGCTTTCTGAGAAACTTCTTTGTGTTCTGTGAAATCATCTCACAGAGGTACAGCTTTCCATAGAAGAAGCCATTCGCTAAGACAGTTCTTGTGGAATTGGCAAAGTGATATTTGGATGCCCATAGAGGGCTATGGTGAAAAAGGAAATATCCTCAGATGAAATCTGGAAAGAAGCATTCTGAGAAACTGCTTATTGTTCTGTTAATTCATCTCAGAGAGTTACATCCGTATTTCGTGGATGTCTTTGCTAGCCTTATTTCTGTGGAATCTGAGAACAGATATTTCGGATCCCTTTGAAGACGATAGGGACAAAGTAAATATCCTCCGATAACAAAGAGAAAGAAGCTTTCTGAGAAACTTCTTTGTGTTCTGTGAAATCATCTCACAGAGTTACAGCTTTCCCCTCAAGAAGCCTTTCGTTAAGCCAGTTCTTGTGGAATTGGCAAAGTGATATTTGGAAGCCCTTAGAGGGCTATGGTGAAAAAGGAAATATCCCCAGTTGAAATCTTGAAAGAAGCTTTCTGAGAAACTGCTGAGTGTTCTGTTAATTCATCTCACAGAGTTACATCTGTATTTCGTGGATCTCTTTGCTAGCCTTATTTCTGTGGAATCTGAGAACAGATATTTCGGATCCCTTTGAAGACTATAGGGCCAATGGAAATATCCACCGATAACAAAGAGAAAGAATCTTTCTGAGACACTTCTTTGTGTTCTGTGAAATCATCTCACGGAGTTATAGCTTTCCCCTCAAGAAGCCTTTCGCTAAGACAGTTCTTGTGGAATTGGCAAAGTGATATTTAGATGCCCTTAGAGGGCTATGGTGAAAAAGGAAATATCCTCCAATGAAATCTGGAAAGAAGCTTTCTGAGAAACTGCTTAGTGTTCTGTTAATTCATCTCAGAGAGTTACATCCGTATTTCGTGGATGTCTTTGCTAGCCTTATTTCTGTGGAATCTGAGAACAAGTATTTCGGATCCCTTTGAAGACGATAGGGCCAAAGGAAATATCCTCCGATAACAAAGACAAAGAAGCTTTCTGAGAAACTTGTTTGTGTTCTGTGAAATCATCACACAGAGTTACAGCTTACCCCTCAAGAAGCCTTTCGCTAAGACAGTTCTTGTGGAATTGGCAAAGTGATATTTCCATGCCCAGAGAGGGCTATGGTGAAAAAGGAAATATCCTCCGATGAAATCTGGAAAGAAGCTTTCTGAGAAACTGCTTACTGTTCTGTTAATTCATCTCAGAGAGTTACATCCGTATTTCGTGGATGTCTTTGCTAGCCTTATTTCTGTGGAATCTGAGAACAGATATTTCGGATCCCTTTGAAGACGATAGGGCCAAAGGATATATCCTCCGATAACAAAGAGAAAGAAGCTTTCTGAGAAACTTCTTTGTGTTCTGTGAAATCATCTCACAGAGTTACAGCTTTCCCCTGAAGAAGCCTTTCTCTAAGACAGTTCTTGTGGAATTGGCAAAGTGATATTTGGAAGCGTATAGAGGGCTATGGTGAAAAAGGAAATATCCTCTGATGAAATCTGGAAAGAAGCTTTCTGAGAAACTGCTTAGTGTTCTGTTAATTCATCTCACAGACTTACATCTGTATTTCGTGGATCTCTTTGCTAGCCTTATTTCTGTGGAATCTGAGAACAGATATTTCGGATACCTTTGAAGACTATAGGGCCAAAGGAAATATCCTCCGATAACAAAGAGAAAGAAGCTTTCTGAGAAACTTCTTTGTGTTCTGTGAAATCATCTCACAGAGTTACAGTTTTCCCCTCAAGAAGCCTTTCGCTAACACAGTTCTTGTGGAATTGGCAAAGTGATATTTGAAAGCCCATAGAGGGCTATTTTGAAAAAGGAAATATCCTCCGATGAAATCTGGAAAGAAGCTTTCTGAGAAACTGCTTAGTGTTCCGTAAATTCATCTCACAGAGTTACATCTGTATTTCGTGGATGTCTTTCCTAGCCTTTTTTCTGTGGAATCTGAGAATAGATATTTCGGATCCCTTTGAAGACGATGGGGCCAAAGGAAATATCCTCCGATAACAAAGAGAAAGAAGCTTTCTGAGAAACTTCTTTGTGTTCTGTGAAATCATCTCACAGAGGAACAGTTTTACATAGAAGAAGCCATTCCCTAAGACAGTTCTTGTGGAATTGGCAAAGTGGTATTTGGATGCCCATAGAGTTCTCTGGTGAAAAAGGAAACATCCTCAGATGAAATCTGGAAAGAAGCTTTCTGAAGAACTGCTTAGTGTTCTGTTAATTCATCTCACAGAGTTACATCTGTATTTCATGGATCTCTTTGCTAGCCTTATTTCTGTGAAATCTGAGAACAGTTATTTTGGATCCCGTTGAAGACTATAGGGCCAAAGGAAATATCCAACGATAACAAAGAGCAAGAAGCTTGCTGAGAAACTTCTTTGTGTTCTTTGAAATCATCTCACAGAGTTACAGCTCTCCCCTCAATAAGTCTTTCGCTAAGACAGTTCTTGTGGAATTGGCAAAGTGATATTTGGATGCCCTTAGAGGGCTATGGTGAAAAAGGAAATATCCTCCAATGAAATCTGGAAAGAAGCTTTCTGAGAAACTGCTTAGTGTTCTGTTAATTCATCTCAGAGAGTAACATCCGTATTTTGTGGATGTCTTTGCTAGCCTTATTTCTGTGGAATCTGAGAACAAATATTTCGGATCCCTTTGAAGACGATAGGGCCAAAGGAAATATCCTCCGATAACAAAGACAAAGAAGCTTTCTGAGAAACTTCTTGTGGAAGTTTGGCAAAGTGATATTTGGATGCCCTTAGAGGGCTATGGTGAAAAAGGAAATATCCTCAGATGAAATCTGGAAACAAGCTTTCTTAGAAACTGCTTAGTGTTCTGTTAATTCATCTCAGAGAGTTACATCCGTATTTCGTGGATGTCTTTGCTAGCCTTATTTCTGTGGAATCTGAGAACAGATATTTCGGATCCCTTTGAAGACTATATGGTCAAAGGAAATATCCTCCGATAACAAAGAGAAAGAAGCTTTCTGAGAAACTTCTTTGTGTTCTGTGAAATCATCTCACAGAGTTACAGCTTTCCCCTCCAGAAGCCTTTCGCTAAGACAGTTCTTGTGGAATTGGCAAAGTGATATTTGGAAGCCCGTAGAGGGCTATGGTGAAAAAGGAAATATCCTCAGATGAAATCTGGAAAGAAGCTTTCTGAGAAACTGCTTAGTGTTCTGCTAATTCATCTCACAGAGTTACATCTGTATTTCCTGGATCTCTTTGCTAGCCTTATTTCTGTAGAATCTGAGAACAGATATTTCGGATCCCTTTGAAGACTATAGGGCCAAAGGAAATATCCTCCGATAACAGAGACAAAGAAGCTTTCTGAGAAACTTCTTTGTGTTCTGTGAAATCATCTCACAGAGTTACAGCTTTCCCCTCCAGAAGCCTTTCGCTAAGACAGTTCTTGTGGAATTGGCAAAGTGATATTTGGAAGCCCTTAGTCGGCTATGGTGAAAAAGGAAATATCCTCAGATGAAATCTGGAAAGAAGCTTTCTTAGAAACTGCTTAGTGTTCTGTTAATTCATCTCACAGACTTACATCTGTATTTCGTTGATCTCTTTGCTAGCCTTATTTCTGTGGAATCTGAGAACAGATATTTCGGATCCCTTTGAAGACTATAGGGCCAAAGGAAATATTCCCCGATAACAAAGACAAAGAAGCTTTCTGAGAAACTTCTTTGTGTTCTGTGAAATCATCTCACGGAGTTACAGCTTTCCCCTCAACAAGCCTTTCGCTAAGCCAGTTCTTATGGAATTGGCAAAGTGATATTGGGAAGCCCATAGACGGCTATGATGAAAAAGGAAATATCCTCAGTTGAAATCTGAAAAGAAGCTTTCTGAGAAACTGCTTAGTGTTCTGTTAATTCATCTCAGAGAGTTACATCTGTATTTCGTGGATGTCTTTGCTAGCCTTATTTCTGTGGAATCTGAGAACAGATATTTCGGATCCCTTTGAAGTCGATAGGGCCAAAGGAAATATCCTCCGATAACAAAAAGAAAGAAGCTTTCTGAGAAACTTCTTTGTGTTCTGTGAAATCATCTCACAGAGGTACAGCTTTCCCCTCAATACGCCTTTCTCTAAGACAGTTCTTGTGGAATTGGCAAAGTGATATTTGGAAGCCCATAGAGGGCTATGGTGAAAAAGGAAATATCCGCAGATGAAATCTGGAAAGAAGCTTTCTGAGAAACTGCTTAGTGTTCTGTTAATTCATCTCACAGACTTACATCTGTATTTCGTGGATCTCTTTGCTAGCCTTATTTCTGTGGAATCTGAGAACAGATATTTCGGATCCCTTTGAAGACTATAGGGACAAAGGAAATATCCACTGATAACAAAGAGAAAGAAGCTTTCTGAGAAACTTGTTTGTGTTCTGTGAAATCATCACACAGAGTTACAGCTTTCCCCTCAAGAAGCCTTTCGCTAAGACAGTTCTTGTGGAATTGGCAAAGTGATATTTCCATGCCCAGAGAGGGCTATGGTGAAAAAGGAAATATCCTCCGATGAAATCTGGAAAGAAGCTTTCTGAGAAACTGCTTAGTGTTCTGTTAATTCATCTCACAGACTTACATCTGTATTTCATGGATCTCTTTGCTAGCCTTATTTCTGTGGAATCTGAGAACAGATATTTCGGATCCCTTTGAAGACGAAAGGGCCAAAGGAAATATCCTCCGATAACAAAGACAAAGAAGCTTTCTGAGAAACTTCTTTGTGTTCTGTGAAATCATCTCACAGAGGTACAGCTTTCCATAGAAGAAGCCATTCGCTAAGACAGTTCTTGTGGAATTGGCAAAGTGATATTTGGATGCCCATAGAGGGCTATGGTGAAAAAGGAAATATCCTCAGATGAAATCTGGAAAGAAGCATTCTGAGAAACTGCTTATTGTTCTGTTAATTCATCTCAGAGAGTTACATCCGTATTTCGTGGATGTCTTTGCTAGCCTTATTTCTGTGGAATCTGAGAACAGATATTTCGGATCCCTTTGAAGACGATAGGGACAAAGTAAATATCCTCCGATAACAAAGAGAAAGAAGCTTTCTGAGAAACTTCTTTGTGTTCTGTGAAATCATCTCACAGAGTTACAGCTTTCCCCTCAAGAAGCCTTTCGTTAAGCCAGTTCTTGTGGAATTGGCAAAGTGATATTTGGAAGCCCTTAGAGGGCTATGGTGAAAAAGGAAATATCCCCAGTTGAAATCTTGAAAGAAGCTTTCTGAGAAACTGCTGAGTGTTCTGTTAATTCATCTCACAGAGTTACATCTGTATTTCGTGGATCTCTTTGCTAGCCTTATTTCTGTGGAATCTGAGAACAGATATTTCGGATCCCTTTGAAGACTATAGGGCCAATGGAAATATCCACCGATAACAAAGAGAAAGAATCTTTCTGAGACACTTCTTTGTGTTCTGTGAAATCATCTCACGGAGTTATAGCTTTCCCCTCAAGAAGCCTTTCGCTAAGACAGTTCTTGTGGAATTGGCAAAGTGATATTTAGATGCCCTTAGAGGGCTATGGTGAAAAAGGAAATATCCTCCAATGAAATCTGGAAAGAAGCTTTCTGAGAAACTGCTTAGTGTTCTGTTAATTCATCTCAGAGAGTTACATCCGTATTTCGTGGATGTCTTTGCTAGCCTTATTTCTGTGGAATCTGAGAACAAGTATTTCGGATCCCTTTGAAGACGATAGGGCCAAAGGAAATATCCTCCGATAACAAAGACAAAGAAGCTTTCTGAGAAACTTCTTTGTGTTCTGTGAAATCATCTCACAGAGGTACAGCTTTCCATAGAAGAAGCCATTCGCTAAGACAGTTCTTGTGGAATTGGCAAAGTGATATTTGGATGCCCATAGTGGGCTATGGTGAAAAAGGAAATATCCTCAGATGAAATCTGGAAAGAAGCTTTCTTAGAAACTGCTTAGTGTTCTGTTAATTCATCTCAGAGAGTTACATCCGTATTTCGTGGATGTCTTTGCTAGCCTTATTTCTGTGGAATCTGAGAACAGATATTTCGGATCCCTTTGAAGACGATAGGGCCAAAGGAAATATCCTCCGATAACAAAGAGAAAGAAGCTTTCTGAGAAACTTCTTTGTGTTCTGTGAAATCATCACACAGAGTTACAGCTTTCCCCTCAAGAAGCCTTTCGCTAAGACAGTTCTTGTGGAATTGGCAAAGTGATATTTGGAAGCCCCTAGAGGGCTTTGGTGAAAAAGGAAATATCCTCAGATGAAATCTGGAAAGAAGCTTTCTGAGAAACTGCTTAGTGTTCTGTTAATTCATCTCACAGAGTTACATCTGTATTTCGTGGATCTCTTTGCTAGCCTTATTTCTGTGGAATCTGAGAACAGATATTTCGGATCCCTTTGAAGACGATAGGGCCAAAGGAAATATCCTCCGATAACAAAGAGAAAGAAGCTTTCTGAGAAACCTCTTTGTGTTTTGTGAAATCATCTCACAGAGGTACAGCTTTCCATAGAAGAAGTCATTCGCTAAGACAGTTCTTGTGGAATTGGCAAAGTGATATTTGGATGCCCATAGAGGGCTATGGTGAAAAAGGAAATATCCTCAGATGAAATCTGGAAAGAAGCTTTCTGAGAAACTGCTTAGTGTTCTGTTAATTCATCTCACAGAGTTACATCTGTACTTCGTGGATCTCTTTGCTAGCCTTATTTCTGTGGAATCTGAGAACAGATATTTCGGATCCCTTTGAAGACGATAGGGCCAAAGGAATTATCCTCCGATAACAAAGAGAAAGAAGCTTTCTGAGAAACTTCTTTGTGTTCTGTGAAATCATCTCACAGAGTTACAGCTTTCACCTCAACAAGCCTTTCGTTAAGCCAGTTCTTGTGGAATTGGCAAAGTGATATTTGGAAGCCCATAGAGGGCTATGGTGAAAAAGGAAATATCCTCAGTTGAAATCTTGAAAGAAGCTTTCTGAGAAACTGCTGAGTGTTCTGTTAATTCATCTCACAGAGTTACATCTGTATTTCGTGGATCTCTTTGCTAGCCTTATTTCTGTGGAATCTGAGAACAGATATTTCGGATCCCTTTGAAGACTATAGGGCCAATGGAAATATCCACCGATAACAAAGAGAAAGAAGCTTTCTGAGACACTTCTTTGTGTTCTGTGAAATCATCTCACGGAGTTATAGCTTTCCCCTCAAGAAGCCTTTCGCTAAGACAGTTCTTGTGGAATTGGCAAAGTGATATTTAGATGCCCTTAGAGGGCTACGGTGAAAAAGGAAATATCCTCCAATGAAATCTGGAAAGAAGCTTTCTGAGAAACTGCTTAGTGTTCTGTTAATTCATCTCAGAGAGTTACATCCGTATTTCGTGGATGTCTTTGCTAGCCTTATTTCTGTGGAATCTGAGAACAAATATTTCGGATCCCTTTGAAGACGATAGGGCCAAAGGAAATATCCTCCGATAACAAAGACAAAGAAGCTTTCTGAGAAACTTCTTTGTGTTCTGTGAAATCATCTCACAGAGGTACAGCTTTCCATAGAAGAAGCCATTCGCTAAGACAGTTCTTGTGGAATTGGCAAAGTGATATTTGGATGCCCATAGTGGGCTATGGTGAAAAAGGAAATATCCTCAGATGAAATCTGGAAAGAAGCTTTCTTAGAAACTGCTTAGTGTTCTGTTAATTCATCTCAGAGAGTTACATCCGTATTTCGTGGATGTCTTTGCTAGCCTTATTTCTGTGGAATCTGAGAACAGATATTTCGGATCCCTTTGAAGACGATAGGGCCAAAGGAAATATCCTCCGATAACAAAGAGAAAGAAGCTTTCTGAGAAACTTCTTTGTGTTCTGTGAAATCATCACACAGAGTTACAGCTTTCCCCTCAAGAAGCCTTTCGCTAAGACAGTTCTTGTGGAATTGGCAAAGTGATATTTGGAAGCCCCTAGAGGGCTTTGGTGAAAAAGGAAATATCCTCAGATGAAATCTGGAAAGAAGCTTTCTGAGAAACTGCTTAGTGTTCTGTTAATTCATCTCACAGAGTTACATCTGTATTTCGTGGATCTCTTTGCTAGCCTTATTTCTGTGGAATCTGAGAACAGATATTTCGGATCCCTTTGAAGACGATAGGGCCAAAGGAAATATCCTCCGATAACAAAGAGAAAGAAGCTTTCTGAGAAACCTCTTTGTGTTTTGTGAAATCATCTCACAGAGGTACAGCTTTCCATAGAAGAAGTCATTCGCTAAGACAGTTCTTGTGGAATTGGCAAAGTGATATTTGGATGCCCATAGAGGGCTATGGTGAAAAAGGAAATATCCTCAGATGAAATCTGGAAAGAAGCTTTCTGAGAAACTGCTTAGTGTTCTGTTAATTCATCTCACAGAGTTACATCTGTACTTCGTGGATCTCTTTGCTAGCCTTATTTCTGTGGAATCTGAGAACAGATATTTCGGATCCCTTTGAAGACGATAGGGCCAAAGGAATTATCCTCCGATAACAAAGAGAAAGAAGCTTTCTGAGAAACTTCTTTGTGTTCTGTGAAATCATCTCACAGAGTTACAGCTTTCACCTCAACAAGCCTTTCGTTAAGCCAGTTCTTGTGGAATTGGCAAAGTGATATTTGGAAGCCCATAGAGGGCTATGGTGAAAAAGGAAATATCCTCAGTTGAAATCTTGAAAGAAGCTTTCTGAGAAACTGCTGAGTGTTCTGTTAATTCATCTCACAGAGTTATATCTGTATTTCGTGGATCTCTTTGCTAGCCTTATTTCTGTGGAATCTGAGAACAGATATTTCGGAACCCTTTGAAGACTATAGGGCCAATGGAAATATCCACCGATAACAAAGAGAAAGAAGCTTTCTGAGACACTTCTTTGTGTTCTGTGAAATCATCTCACGGAGTTATAGCTTTCCCCTCAAGAAGCCTTTCGCTAAGACAGTTCTTGTGGAATTGGCAAAGTGATATTTGGAAGCCCATAGAGGGCTATGGTGAAAAAGGAAATATCCTCAGATGAAATCTGGAAAGAAGCTTTCTGAGAAACTGCTTAGTGTTCTGTTAATTCATCTCACAGAGTTACATCTGTATTTCGTGGATCTCTTTGCTAGCCTTATTTCTGTGGAATCTGAGAACAGATATTTCGGATCCCTTTGAAGACGATAGGGTCAAAGGAAATATCCTCCGATAACAAAGACAAAGAAGCTTTCTGAGAAACTTCTTTGTGTTCTGTGAAATCATCTCACAGAGGTACAGCTTTCCATAGAAGAAGCCATTCGCTAAGACAGTTCTTGTGGAATTGGCAAAGTGATATTTGGATGCCCATAGTGGGCTATGGTAAAAAAGGAAATATCCTCAGATGAAATCTGGAAAGAAGCTTTCTGAGAAATTGCTTAGTGTTCTGTTAATTCATCTCATAGAGTTACATCCGTATTTCGTGGATGTCTTTGCTAGCCTTATTTCTGTGGAATCTGAGAACAGATATTTCGGATCCCTTTGAAGACTATAGGGCCAATGGAAATATCCACCGATAACAAAGAGAAAGAAGCTTTCTGAGACACTTCTTTGTGTTCTGTGAAATCATCTCACGGAGTTATAGCTTTCCCCTCAAGAAGCCTTTCGCTAAGACAGTTCTTGTGGAATTGGCAAAGTGATATTTTGATGCCCTTAGAGGGCTATGGTGAAAAAGGAAATATCCTCGGATGAAATCTGGAAAGAAGCTTTCTGAGAAACTGCTTAGTGTTCTGTTAATTCATCTCAGAGAGTTACATCTGTATTTCGTTGATGTCTTTGCTAGCCTTATTTCTGTGGAATCTGGGAACAGATATTTCGGATCCCTTTGAAGACGATAGGGCCAAAGGAAATATCCTCTGATAACAAAGAGAAAGAAGCTTTCTGAGAAACTTCTTTGTGTTCTTTGAAATCATCTCACAGAGTTACAGCTTTCCCCTCAAGAAGCCTTTCTCTAAGACAGTTCTTGTGGAATTGGCAACGTGATATTTGGAAGCCCATAGAGGGCTATGGTGAAAAAGGAAATATCCTAAGATGAAATCTGGAAAGAAGCTTTCTGAGAAACTGCTTAGTGTTCTGTTAATTCATCTCACAGAGTTACATCTGTATTTCGTGGATCTCTTTGCTAGCCTTATTTCTGTGGAATCTGAGAACAGATATTTCGGATCCCTTTGAAGACGATAGGGCCAAAGGAAATATCCTCCGATAACAAAGAGAAAGAAGCTTTCTGAGAAACTTCTTTGTGTTCTGTGAAATCATCTCACAGAGTTACAGCTTTCCCCTCAAGAAGCCTTTCGCTAAGACAGTTCTTGTGGAATTGGCAAAGTGATGTTTGGAAGCCCATAGAGGGCTATGGTGAAAAAGGAAATATCCTAAGATGAAATCTGGAAAGAAGCTTTCTGAGAAACTGCTTAGTGTTCTGTTAATTCATCTCACAGTGTTACATCTGTATTTCGTGGATCTCTTTGCTAGCCTTATTTCTGTGGAATCGGAGAACAGATATTTCGGATCCCTTTGAAGACGATAGGGAAAAAGGAAATATCCTCCGATAACAAAGAGAAAGAAGCTTTCTGAGAAACTTCTTTGTGTTCTGTGAAATCATCTCACAGAGTTACAGCTTTCCCCTCAAGAAGCCTTTCGCTAAGACAGTTCTTGTGGAATTGGCAAAGTGATATTTAGAAGCCCTTAGAGGGCTATGGTGAAAAAGGAAATATCCTCAGATGAAATCTGGAGAGAAGCTTTCTAAGAAACTGCTTAGTGTTCTTAATTCATCTCACAGAGTTACATCTGTATTTCGTGGATCTCTTTGCTAGCCTTATTTCTGTGGAATCTGGGAACAGATATTTCGGATCCCTTTGAAGACGATAGGGCCAAAGGAAATATCCTCCGATAACAAAGACAAAGAAGCTTTCTGAGAAACTTCTTTGTGTTCTGTGAAATCATCTCACAGAGGTACAGCTTTCCATAGAAGACGCCATTCGCTAAGACAGTTCTTGTGGAATTGGCAAAGTGATATTTGGATGCCCATAGAGGGCTATGGTGAAAAAGGAAATATCCTCAGATGAAATCTGGAAAGAAGCTTTCTGAGAAACTGCTTAGTGTTCTGTTAATTCATCTCAGAGAGTTACATCCGTATTTCGTGGATGTCTTTGCTAGCCTTATTTCTGTGGAATCTGAGAACAGATATTTCGGATCCCTTTGAAGACAATAGGGCCAAAGGAAATATCCTCCGATAACAAAGAGAAAGAAGCTTTCTGAGAAACTTCTTTGTGTTCTGTGAAATCATCACACAGAGTTACAGCTTTCCCCTCAAGAAGGCTTTCGCTAAGACAGTTCTTGTGGAATTGGCAAAGTGATATTTGGAAGCCCCTAGAGGGCTTTGGTGAAAAAGGAAATATCCTCAGATGAAATCTGGAAAGAAGCTTTCTGAGAAACTGCTTAGTGTTCTGTTAATTCATCTCACAGAGTTACATCTGTATTTCGTGGATCTCTTTGCTAGCCTTATTTCTGTGGAATCTGAGAACAGATATTTCGGATCCCTTTGAAGACGATAGGGCCAAAGGAAATATCCTCCGATAACAAAGAGAAAGAAGCTTTCTGAGAAACCTCTTTGTGTTTTGTGAAATCATCTCACAGAGGTACAGCTTTCCATAGAAGAAGTCATTCGCTAAGACAGTTCTTGTGGAATTGGCAAAGTGATATTTGGATGCCCATAGAGGGCTATGGTGAAAAAGGAAATATCCTCAGATGAAATCTGGAAAGAAGCTTTCTGAGAAACTGCTTAGTGTTCTGTTAATTCATCTCAGAGAGTTACATCCGTATTTCGTGGATGTCTTTGCTAACCTTATTTCTGTGGAATGTGAGAACAAATATTTCGGATCCCTTTGGAGACGATAGGGACAAAGGAAATATCCTCCGATAACAAAGAGAAAGAAGCTTTCTGAGAAACCTCTTTGTGTTTTGTGAAATCATCTCACAGAGGTACAGCTTTCCATAGAAGAAGTCATTCGCTAAGACAGTTCTTGTGGAATTGGCAAAGTGATATTCGGATGCCCATAGAGGGCTATGGTGAAAAAGGAAATATCCTCAGATGAAATCTGGAAAGAAGCTTTCTGAGAAACTGCTTAGTGTTCTGTTAATTCATCTCACAGAGTTACATCTGTACTTCGTGGATCTCTTTGCTAGCCTTATTTCTGTGGAATCTGAGAACAGATATTTCGGATCCCTTTGAAGACGATAGGGCCAAAGGAATTATCCTCCGATAACAAAGAGAAAGAAGCTTTCTGAGAAACTTCTTTGTGTTCTGTGAAATCATCTCACAGAGTTACAGCTTTCACCTCAACAAGCCTTTCGTTAAGCCAGTTCTTGTGGAATTGGCAAAGTGATATTTGGAAGCCCATAGAGGGCTATGGTGAAAAAGGAAATATCCTCAGTTGAAATCTTGAAAGAAGCTTTCTGAGAAACTGCTGAGTGTTCTGTTAATTCATCTCACAGAGTTATATCTGTATTTCGTGGATCTCTTTGCTAGCCTTATTTCTGTGGAATCTGAGAACATATATTTCGGAACCCTTTGAAGACTATAGGGCCAATGGAAATATCCACCGATAACAAAGAGAAAGAAGCTTTCTGAGACACTTCTTTGTGTTTTGTGAAATCATCTCACGGAGTTATAGCTTTCCCCTCAAGAAGCCTTTCGCTAAGACAGTTCTTGTGGAATTGGCAAAGTGATATTTGGAAGCCCATAGAGGGCTATGGTGAAAAAGGAAATATCCTCAGATGAAATCTGGAAAGAAGCTTTCTGAGAAACTGCTTAGTGTTCTGTTAATTCATCTCACAGAGTTACATCTGTATTTCGTGGATCTCTTTGCTAGCCTTATTTCTGTGGAATCTGAGAACAGATATTTCGGATCCCTTTGAAGACTATATGGCCAAAGGAAATATCCTCCGATAACAAAGAGAAAGAAGCTTTCTGAGAAACTTCTTTGAGTTCTGTGAAATCATCTCACAGAGGTTCATCTTTCCCTAGAAGAAGCCATTAGCTAAGACAGTTCTTGTGGAATTGGCAAAGTGATATGTGGATGTCCATGGAGGGCTATGGTGAAAAAGGAAATATCCTCTGATGAAATCTGGAAAGAAGCTTTCTGAGAAACTGCTTAGTGTTCTGTTAATTCATCTCACAGACTTACATCTGTATTTCGTGGATCTCTTTTCTAGCCTTATTTCTGTGGAATCTGAGAACAGATATTTCGGTCCCTTTGAAGACGATAGGGCCAAAGGAAATATCCTCCGATAACAAAGACAAAGAAGCTTTCTGAGAAACTTCTTTGTGTTCTGTGAAATCATCTCACAGAGGTACAGCTTTCCATAGAAGAAGCCATTCGCTAAGACAGTTCTTGTGGAATTGGCAAAGTGATATTTGGATGCCCATAGAGGGCTATGGTGAAAAAGGAAATATCCTCAGATGAAATCTGGAAAGAAGCTTTCTTAGAAACTGCTTAGTGTTCTGTTAATTCATCTCAGAGAGTTACATCCGTATTTCGTGGATGTCTTTGCTAGCCTTATTTCTGTGGAATCTGAGAACAGATATTTCGGATCCCTTTGAAGACTATAGGGCCAATGGAAATATCCACCGATAACAAAGAGAAAGAAGCTTTCTGAGACACTTCTTTGTGTTCTGTGAAATCATCTCACGGAGTTTTAGCTTTCCCCTCAAGAAGCCTTTCGCTAAGACAGTTCTTGTGGAATTGGCAAAGTGATACTTGCATGCCCATAGAGGGCTATGGTGAAAAACGAAATATCCTCGGATGAAATCTGGAAAGAAGCTTTCTGAGAAACTGCTTAGTGTTCTGTTAATTCATCTCAGAGTGTTACATCTGAATTTCGTGGATGTCTTTGCTAGCCTTATTTCTGTGGAATCAGGGAACAGATATTTCGGATCCCTTTGATGACGATAGGGCCAAAGGAAATATCCTCCGATAACAAAGAGAAAGAAGCTTTCTGAGAAACTTCTTTGTGTTCTTTGAAATCATCTCACAGAGTTACAGCTTTCCCCTCAAGAAGCCTTTCTCTAAGACAGTTCTTGTGGAATTGGCAAAGTGATATTTGGAAGCCCCTAGAGGGCTATGGTGAAAAAGGAAATATCCTAAGATGAAATCTGGAAAGAAGCTTTCTGAGAAACTGCTTAGTGTTCTGTGAATTCATCTCACAGACTTACATCTGTATTTCGTGGATCTCTTTGCTAGCCTTATTTCTGTGGAATCTGAGAACAGATATTTCGGATCCCTTTGAAGACTATATGGCCAAAGGAAATATCCTCCGATAACAAAGAGAAAGATGCTTTCTGAGAAACTTCTTTGTGTTCTGTGAAATCATGTCACACAGGTTCAGCCTTCCCCTCATGAAGCCATTCGCTAAGACAGTTCTTGTGGAATTGGCAAAGTGATATTTGGATGCCCATAGAGTGCTATGGTGAAAAAGGAAATATCTTCCGATGGAACCTGGAAAGAAGCTTTCTGAGAAACTGCTTAGTGTTCTGTTAATTCATCTCACAGAGTTACATCTGTATTTCGTGGATCTCTTTGCTAGCCTTATTTCTGTGGAATCTGAGAACAGATATTTCGGATCCCTTTGAAGACGATAGGGCCAAAGGAAATATCCTCCGATAACAAAGAGAAAGAAGCTTTCTGAGAAACTTCTTTGTGTTCTGTGAAATCATCTCACAGAGTTACAGCTTTCCCGTCAAGAAGCCTTTCGCTAAGACAGTTCTTGTGGAATTGGCAAAGTGATATTTGGAAGCCCTTAGAGGGCTATGGTGAAAAAGGAAATATCCTCAGATGAAATCTGGAAAGAAGCTTTCTGAGAAACTGCTTAGTGTTCTTAATTCATCTCACAGAGTTACATCTGTGTTTCGTGGATCTCTTTGCTAGCCTTATTTCTGTGGAATCTGAGAACAGATATTTCGGATCCCTTTGAAGACGATAGGGCCAAAGGAAATATCCTCCGATAACAAAGACAAAGAAGCTTTCTGAGAAACTTCTTTGTGTTCTGTGAAATCATCTCACAGAGGTACAGCTTTCCATAGAAGAAGCCATTCGCTAAGACAGTTCTTGTGGAATTGGCAAAGTGATATTTGGATGCCCATAGTGGGCTATGGTAAAAAAGGAAATATCCTCAGATGAAATCTGGAAAGAAGCTTTCTGAGAAATTGCTTAGTGTTCTGTTAATTCATCTCAGAGAGTTACATCCGTATTTCGTGGATGTCTTTGCTAGCCTTATTTCTGTGGAATCTGAGAACAGATATTTCTGATCCCTTTGAAGACGATAGGGCCAAAGGAAATATCCTCCGATAACAAAGAGAAAGAAGCTTTCTGAGAAACTTCTTTGTGTTCTGTGAAATCATCTCACAGAGTTACAGCTTTCCCCTCAACAAGCCTTTCGTTAAGCCAGTTTTGTGGAATTGGCAAAGTGATTTTTGGAAGCCCAAAGAGGGCTATGGTGAAAAAGGAAATATCCTCAGTTGAAATCTTGAAAGAAGCTTTCTGAGAAACTGCTGAGTGTTCTGTTAATTCATCTCACAGAGTTACATCTGTATTTCGTGGATCTCTTTGCTAGCCTTATTTCTGTGGAATCTGAGAACAGATATTTCGGATCCCTTTGAAGACTATAGGGCCAATGGAAATATCCACCGATAACAAAGAGAAAGAAGCTTTCTGAGACACTTCTTTGTGTTCTGTGAAATCATCTCACGGAGTTATAGCTTTCCCCTCAAGAAGCCTTTCGCTAAGACAGTTCTTGTGGAATTGGCAAAGTGATATTTGGATGCCCTTAGAGGGCTATGGTGAAAAAGGAAATATCCTCGGATGAAATCTGGAAAGAAGCTTTCTGAGAAACTGCTTAGTGTTCTGTTAATTCATCTCAGAGAGTTACATCTGTATTTCGTTGATGTCTTTGCTAGCCTTATTTCTGTGGAATCTGGGAACAGATATTTCGGATCCCTTTGAAGACGATAGGGCCAAAGGAAATATCCTCTGATAACAAAGAGAAAGAAGCTTTCTGAGAAACTTCTTTGTGTTCTTTGAAATCATCTCACAGAGTTACAGCTTTCCCCTCAAGAAGCCTTTCTCTAAGACAGTTCTTGTGGAATTGGCAACGTGATATTTGGAAGCCCATAGAGGGCTATGGTGAAAAAGGAAATATCCTAAGATGAAATCTGGAAAGAAGCTTTCTGAGAAACTGCTTAGTGTTCTGTTAATTCATCTCACAGAGTTACATCTGTATTTCGTGGATCTCTTTGCTAGCCTTATTTCTGTGGAATCTGAGAACAGATATTTCGGATCCCTTTGAAGACGATAGGGCCAAAGGAAATATACTCCGATAACAAAGAGAAAGAAGCTTTCTGAGAAACTTCTTTGTGTTCTGTGAAATCATCTCACAGAGTTACAGCTTTCCCCTCAAGAAGCCTTTCGCTAAGACAGTTCTTGTGGAATTGGCAAAGTGATGTTTGGAAGCCCATAGAGGGCTATGGTGAAAAAGGAAATATCCTCAGATGAAATCTGGAAAGAAGCTTTCTGAGAAACTGCTTAGTGTTCTGTTAATTCATCTCACAGTGTTACATCTGTATTTCGTGGATCTCTTTGCTAGCCTTATTTCTGTGGAATCGGAGAACAGATATTTCGGATCCCTTTGAAGACGATAGGGAAAAAGGAAATATCCTCCGATAACAAAGAGAAAGAAGCTTTCTGAGAAACTTCTTTGTGTTCTGTGAAATCATCTCACAGAGTTACAGCTTTCCCCTCAAGAAGCCTTTCGCTAAGACAGTTCTTGTGGAATTGGCAAAGTGATATTTAGAAGCCCTTAGAGGGCTATGGTGAAAAAGGAAATATCCTCAGATGAAATCTGGAGAGAAGCTTTCTGAGAAACTGCTTAGTGTTCTTAATTCATCTCACAGAGTTACATCTGTATTTCTTGGATCTCTTTGCTAGCCTTATTTCTGTGGAATCTGGGAACAGATATTTCGGATCCCTTTGAAGACGATAGGGCCAAAGGAAATATCCTCCGATAACAAAGACAAAGAAGCTTTCTGAGAAACTTCTTTGTGTTCTGTGAAATCATCTCACAGAGGTACAGCTTTCCATAGAAGACGCCATTCGCTAAGACAGTTCTTGTGGAATTGGCAAAGTGATATTTGGATGCCCATAGAGGGCTATGGTGAAAAAGGAAATATCCTCAGATGAAATCTGGAAAGAAGCTTTCTGAGAAACTGCTTAGTGTTCTGTTAATTCATCTCAGAGAGTTACATCCCTATTTCGTGGATGTCTTTGCTAGCCTTATTTCTGTGGAATCTGAGAACAGTTATTTCGGATCCCTTTGAAGACAATAGGGCCAAAGGAAATATCCTCCGATAACAAAGAGAAAGAAGCTTTCTGAGAAACTTCTTTGTGTTCTGTGAAATCATCACACAGAGTTACAGCTTTCCCCTCAAGAAGCCTTTCGCTAAGACAGTTCTTGTAGAATTGGCAAAGTGATATTTGGAAGCCCCTAGAGGGCTTTGGTGAAAAAGGAAATATCCTCAGATGAAATCTGGAAAGAAGCTTTCTGAGAAACTGCTTAGTGTTCTGTTAATTCATCTCACAGAGTTACATCTGTATTTCGTGGATCTCTTTGCTAGCCTTATTTCTGTGGAATCTGAGAACAGATATTTCGGATCCCTTTGAAGACGATAGGGCCAAAGGAAATATCCTCCGATAACAAAGAGAAAGAAGCTTTCTGAGAAACCTCTTTGTGTTTTATGAAATCATCTCACAGAGGTACAGCTTTCCATAGAAGAAGTCATTCGCTAAGACAGTTCTTGTGGAATTGGCAAAGTGATATTTGGATGCCCATAGAGGGCTATGGTGAAAAAGGAAATATCCTCAGATGAAATCTGGAAAGAAGCTTTCTGAGAAACTGCTTAGTGTTCTGTTAATTCATCTCAGAGAGTTACATCCGTATTTCGTGGATGTCTTTGCTAGCCTTATTTCTGTGGAATCTGAGAACAAATATTTCGGATCCCTTTGGAGACGATAGGGCCAAAGGAAATATCCTCCGATAACAAAGAGAAAGAAGCTTTCTGAGAAACTTCTTTGTGTTCTGTGAAATCATCTCACAGAGTTACAGCTTTCCCCTGAAGAAGCCTTTCTCTAAGACAGTTCTTGTGGAATTGGCAAAGTGATATTTGGAAGCCTATAGAGGGCTATGGTGAAAAAGGAAATATCCTCCGATGAAATCTGCAAAGAAGCTTTCTGAGAAACTGCTTAGTGTTCCGTTAATTCATCTCACAGAGTTACATCTGTATTTCGTGGATGTCTTTGCTAGCCTTTTTTCTGTGGAATCTGAGAACAGATATTTCGGATCCCTTTGAAGACGATAGGGCCAAAGGAAATATTCTCCGACAACAAAGAGAAAGAAGCTTTCTGAGAAACTTCTTTGTGTTCTGTGAAATCATCTCACAGAGTTACAGCTTTCCCCTCAAGAAGCCTTCCTCTAAGACAGTTCTTCTGGAATTGGCAAAGTGATATTTGGATGCCCATAGAGGGCTATGGTAAAAAAGGAAATATCCTCAGATGAAATCTGGAAAGAAGCTTTCTGAGAAACTGCTTAGTGTTCTGTTAATTCATCTCACAGAGTTACATCTGTATTTCGTGGATGTCTTTGCTAGCCTTATTTCTGTGGAATCTGAGAACAGATATTTCGGATCCCTTTGAAGACTATATGGCCAAAGGAAATATCCTCCGATAACAAAGAGAAAGAAGCTTTCTGAGAAACTTCTTTGTGTTCTGTGAAATCATCTCACAGAGGTTCATCTTTCCCTAGAAGAAGCCATTAGCTAAGACAGTTCTTGTGGAATTGGCAAAGTGATATTTGGAAGCCCATAGAGGGCTATGGTGAAAAAGGAAATATCCTAAGATGAAATCTGGAAAGAAGCTTTCCGAGAAACTGCTTAGTGTTCTGTTAATTCATCTCACAGAGTTACATCTGTATTTCGTGGATCTCTTTGCTACCCTTATTTCTGTGGAATCTGAGAACAGATATTTCGGATCCCTTTGAAGATGATAGGGCCAAAGGAAATATCCTCCGATAACAAAGAGAAAGAAGCTTTCTGAGAAACTTCTTTGTGTTCTTTGAAATCATCTCACAGAGTTACAGCTTTCCCCTCAAGAAGCCTTTCTCTAAGACAGTTCTTGTGGAATTGGCAAAGTGATATTTGGAAGCCCCTAGAGGGCTATGGTGAAAAAGGAAATATCCTAAGATGAAATCTGGAAAGAAGCTTTCTGAGAAACTGCTTAGTGTTCTGTTAATTCATCTCACAGACTTACATCTGTATTTCGTGGATCTCTTTGCTAGCCTTATTTCTGTGGAATCTGAGAACAGATATTTCGGATCCCTTTGAAGACTATATGGCCAAAGGAAATATCCTCCGATAACAAAGAGAAAGATGCTTTCTGAGAAACTTCTTTGTGTTCTGTGAAATCATGTCACACAGGTTCAGCCTTCCCCTCATGAAGCCATTCGCTAAGACAGTTCTTGTGGAATTGGCAAAGTGATATTTGGATGCCCATAGAGTGCTATGGTGACAAAGGAAATATCTTCCGATGGAACCTGGAAAGAAGCTTTCTGAGAAACTGCTTAGTGTTCTGTTAATTCATCTCACAGAGTTACATCTGTATTTCGTGGATCTCTTTGCTAGCCTTATTTCTGTGGAATCTGAGAACAGATATTTCGGATCCCTTTGAAGACGATAGGGCCAAAGGAAATATCCTCCGATAACAAAGAGAAAGAAGCTTTCTGAGAAACTTCTTTGTGTTCTGTGAAATCATCTCACAGAGTTACAGCTTTCCCGTCAAGAAGCCTTTCGCTAAGACAGTTCTTGTGGAATTGGCAAAGTGATATTTGGAAGCCCATAGAGGGCTATGGTGAAAAAGGAAATATCCTCAGATGAAATCTGGAAAGAAGCTTTCTGAGAAACTGCTTAGTGTTCTTAATTCATCTCACAGAGTTACATCTGTGTTTCGTGGATCTCTATGCTAGCCTTATTTCTGTGGAATCTGAGAACAGATTTTTTGAATCCCTTTGAAGACTACACGGCCAAAGGAAATATCCTCCGATAACAAAGACAAAGAAGCTTTCTGAGAAACTTCTTTGTGTTCTGTGAAATCATCTCACAGAGTTACAGCTTTCCGCTCCAGAAGCCTTTCGCTAAGACAGTTCTTGTGGAATTGACAAAGTGATATTTGGAAGCCCCTAGAGGGCTATGGTGAAAAAGGAAATATCCTCAGATGAAATCTGGAAAGAAGCTTTCTGAGAAGCTGCTTAGTGTTCTGTTAATTCATCTCACAGAGTTACATCTGTATTTCGTGGATGTCTTTGCTAGCCTTATTTCTGTGGAATCTGAGAACAGATATTTCGGATCCCTTTGAAGACGATGGGGCCAAAGGAAATATCCTCCGATAACAAAGAGAAAGAAGCTTTCTGAGAAACTTCTTTGTGTTCTGTGAAATCATCTCACAGAGGAACAGTTTTCCATAGAAGAATCCATTCGCTAAGACAGTTCTTGTGGAATTGGCAAAGTGGTATTTGGATGCCCATAGAGTTCTATGGTGAAAAAGGAAACATCCTCAGATGAAATCTGGAAAGAAGCTTTCTGAAGAAGTGCTTAGTGTTCTGTTAATTCATCTCACAGAGTTACATCTGTATTTCATGGATCTCTTTGCTAGCCTTATTTCTGTGAAATCTGAGAACAGTTATTTTGGATCCCTTTGAAGACTATAGGGCCAAAGGAAATATCCAACGATAACAAAGAGCAAGAAGCTTGCTGAGAAACTTCTTTGTGTTCTGTGTAATCATCTCACAGAGTTACAGCTCTCCCCTCAAGAAGTCTTTCGCTAAGACAGTTCTTGTGGAATTGGCAAAGTGATATTTGGATGCCCATAGAGGGCTATGGTAAAAAAGGAAATATCCTCAGATGAAATCTGGAAAGAAGCTTTCTGAGAAATTGCTTAGTGTTCGGTTAATTCATCTCAGAGAGTTACATCCGTATATCGTGGATGTCTTTGCTAGCCTTATTTCTGTGGAATCTGAGAACAGATATTTCGGATCCCTTTGAAGACGATAGGGCCAAAGGAAATATCCTCCAATAACAAAGAGAAAGAAGCTTTCTGAGAAACTTCTTTGTGTTCTGTGAAATCATCTCACAGAGTTACAGCTTTCCCCTCAACAAGCCTTTCGTTAAGCCAGTTCTTGTGGAATTGGCAAACTGATATTTGGAAGCCCATAGAGGGCTATGGTGAAAAAGGAAATATCCTCAGTTGAAATCTTGAAAGAAGCTTTCTGAGAAACTGCTGAGTGTTCTGTTAATTCATCTCACAGAGTTACCTCTGTATTTCGTGGATCTCTTTGCTAGCCTTATTTCTGTGGAATCTGAGAACAGATATTTCGGATCCCTTTGAAGACTATAGGGCCAATGGAAATATCCACCGATAACAAAGAGAAAGAAGCTTTCTGAGACACTTCTTTGTGTTCTGTGAAATCATCTCACGGAGTTATAGCTTTCCCCTCAAGAAGCCTTTCGCTAAGACAGTTCTTTTGGAATTGGCAAAGTGATATTTGGATGCCCATAGAGGGCTATGGTGAAAAAGGAAATATCCTCGGATGAAATCTGGAAAGAAGCTTTCTGAGAAACTGCTTAGTGTTCTGTTAATTCATCTCAGAGAGTTACATCTGTATTTCGTGGATGTCTTTGCTAGCCTTATTTCTGTGGAGTCTGGGAACAGATATTTCGGATCCCTTTGAAGACGATAGGGCCAAAGGAAATATCCTCCGATAACAAAGAGAAAGAAGCTTTCTGAGAAACTTCTTTGTGTTCTTTGAAATCATCTCACAGAGTTACAGCTTTCCCCTCAAGAAGCCTTTCTCTAAGACAGTTCTTGTGGAATTGGCAAAGTGATATTTGGAAGCCCATAGAGGGCTATGGTGAAAAAGGAAATATCCTAAGATGAAATCTGGAAAGAAGCTTTCCGAGAAACTGCTTAGTGTTCTGTTAATTCATCTCACAGAGTTACATCTGTATTTCGTGGATCTCTTTGCAAGCCTTATTTCTGTGGAATCTGAGAACAGATATTTCGGATCCCTATGAAGATGATAGGGCCAAAGGAAATATCCTCCGATAACAAAGAGAAAGAAGCTTTCTGAGAGACTTCTTTGTGTTCTGTGAAATCATCTCACAGAGTTACAGCTTTCCCCTCAAGAAGCATTTCGCTAAGACAGTTCTTGTGGAATTGGCAAAGTGATATTTGGAAGCCCCTAGAGGGCTTTGGTGAAAAAGGAAATATCCTCAGATGAAATCTGGAAAGAAGCTTTCTGAGAAACTGCTTAGTGTTCTGTTAATTCATCTCACAGAGTTACATCTGTATTTCGTGGATCTCTTTGCTAGCCTTATTTCTGTGGAATCTGAGAACAGATATTTCGGATCCCTTTGAAGACGATAGGGCCAAAGGAAATATCCTCCGATAACAAAGAGAAAGAAGCTTTCTGAGAAACCTCTTTGTGTTTTGTGAAATCATCTCACAGAGGTACAACTTTCCATAGAAGAAGTCATTCGCTAAGACAGTTCTTGTGGAATTGGCAAAGTGATATTTGGATGCCCATAGAGGGCTATGGTGAAAAAGGAAATATCCTCAGATGAAATCTGGAAAGAAGCTTTCTGAGAAACTGCTTAGTGTTCTGTTAATTCATCTTACAGAGTTACATCTGTATTTCGTGGATCTCTTTGCTAGCCTTGTTTCTGTGGAATCTGAGAACAGATATTTCGGATCCCTTTGAAGACGATAGGGCCAAAGGAAATATCCTCCGATAACAAAAGAAAGAAGCTTTCTGAGAAACTTCTTTGTGTTCTGTGAAATCATCTCACAGAGTTACAGCTTTCCCCTCAAGAAGCCTTTCGCTAAGACAGTTCTTGTGGAATTGGCAAAGTGATATTTGGAAGCCCTTAGAGGGCTATGGTGAAAAAGGAAATATCCTCAGATGAAATCTGGAGAGAAGCTTTCTGAGAAACTGCTTAGTTTTCTTAATTCATCTCACAGAGTTACATCTGTATTTCGTGGATCTCTTTGCTAGCCTTATTTCTGTGGAATCTGAGAACAGATATTTCAGATCCCTTTGAAGACTATAGGGCCAAAGGAAATGTCCTCCGATAACAAAGAGAAAGAAGCTTTCTGAGAAACTTCTTTGTGTTCTGTGAAATCATCTGACAGAGGAACAGTTTTCCATAGAAGAAGCCATTCGCTAAGACAGTTCTTGTGGAATTGGCAAAGTGGTATTTGGATGCCCATAGAGTTCTATGGTGAAAAAGGAAATATCCTCAGATGAAATCTGGAAAGAAGCTTTCTGAGAAACTGCTTAGTGTTCTGTTAATTCATCTCACAGACTTACATCTGTACTTCGTGGATCTCTTTGCTAGCCTTATTTCTGTGGATTCTGAGAACAGATATTTCGGATCCCTTTGAAGACGATAGGGCCAAAGGAAATATCCTCCGATAACAAAGAGAAAGAAGCTTTCTGAGAAACTTCTTTGTGTTCTGTGAAATCATCTCACAGAGTTACAGCTTTCCCCTCAAGAAGACTTTCGCTAAGACCGTTCTTGTGGAATTGGCAAAGTGATATTTGGAAGCCCATAGAGGGCTATGGTGAAAAAGGAAATATCCTCAGATGAAATCTGGAAAGAAGCTTTCTGAGAAACTGCTTAGTGTTCTGTTAATTCATCTCACAGACTTACATCTGTATTTCGTGTATCTCTTTGCTAGCCTTATTTCTGTGGAATCTGAGAACAGATATTTCGGATCCCTTTGAAGACTATAGGGCCAAAGGAAATATCCTCCGATAACAAAGAGAAAGAAGCTTTCTGAGAAACTTCTTTGTGTTCTGTGAAATCATCGCACAGAGTTACAGCTTTCCCCTCCAGAAGCCTTTCGCTATGACAGTTCTTGTGGAATTGGCAAAGTGATATTTGGAAGCCCTTAGAGGGCTGTGGTGAAAAAGGAAATATCCTCAGTTGAAATCTTGAAAGAAGCTTTCTGAGAAACTGCTGAGTGTTCTGTTAATTCATCTCACAGAGTTACCTCTGTATTTCGTGGATCTCTTTGCTAGCCTTATTTCTGTGGAATCTGAGAACAGATATTTCGGATCCCTTTGAAGACTATAGGGCCAATGGAAATATCCACCGATAACAAAGAGAAAGAAGCTTTCTGAGACACTTCTTTGTGTTCTGTGAAATCATCTCACGGAGTTATAGCTTTCCCCTCAAGAAGCCTTTCGCTAAGACAGTTCTTTTGGAATTGGCAAAGTGATATTTGGATGCCCATAGAGGGCTATGGTGAAAAAGGAAATATCCTCGGATGAAATCTGGAAAGAAGCTTTCTGAGAAACTGCTTAGTGTTCTGTTAATTCATCTCAGAGAGTTACATCTGTATTTCGTGGATGTCTTTGCTAGCCTTATTTCTGTGGAGTCTGGGAACAGATATTTCGGATCCCTTTGAAGACGATAGGGCCAAAGGAAATATCCTCCGATAACAAAGAGAAAGAAGCTTTCTGAGAAACTTCTTTGTGTTCTTTGAAATCATCTCACAGAGTTACAGCTTTCCCCTCAAGAAGCCTTTCTCTAAGACAGTTCTTGTGGAATTGGCAAAGTGATATTTGGAAGCCCATAGAGGGCTATGGTGAAAAAGGAAATATCCTAAGATGAAATCTGGAAAGAAGCTTTCCGAGAAACTGCTTAGTGTTCTGTTAATTCATCTCACAGAGTTACATCTGTATTTCGTGGATCTCTTTGCAAGCCTTATTTCTGTGGAATCTGAGAACAGATATTTCGGATCCCTATGAAGATGATAGGGCCAAAGGAAATATCCTCCGATAACAAAGAGAAAGAAGCTTTCTGAGAGACTTCTTTGTGTTCTGTGAAATCATCTCACAGAGTTACAGCTTTCCCCTCAAGAAGCATTTCGCTAAGACAGTTCTTGTGGAATTGGCAAAGTGATATTTGGAAGCCCCTAGAGGGCTTTGGTGAAAAAGGAAATATCCTCAGATGAAATCTGGAAAGAAGCTTTCTGAGAAACTGCTTAGTGTTCTGTTAATTCATCTCACAGAGTTACATCTGTATTTCGTGGATCTCTTTGCTAGCCTTATTTCTGTGGAATCTGAGAACAGATATTTCGGATCCCTTTGAAGACGATAGGGCCAAAGGAAATATCCTCCGATAACAAAGAGAAAGAAGCTTTCTGAGAAACCTCTTTGTGTTTTGTGAAATCATCTCACAGAGGTACAACTTTCCATAGAAGAAGTCATTCGCTAAGACAGTTCTTGTGGAATTGGCAAAGTGATATTTGGATGCCCATAGAGGGCTATGGTGAAAAAGGAAATATCCTCAGATGAAATCTGGAAAGAAGCTTTCTGAGAAACTGCTTAGTGTTCTGTTAATTCATCTCACAGAGATACATCTGTACTTCGTGGATCTCTTTGCTAGCCTTATTTCTGTGGAATCTGAGAACAGATATTTCAGATCCCTTTGAAGACGATAGGGCCAAAGGAAATATCCTCCGATAACAAAGAGAAAGAAGCTTTCTGAGAAACTTCTTTGTGTTCTGTGAAATCATCTCACGGAGTTATAGCTTTCCCCTCAAGAAGCCTTTCTCTAAGACAGTTCTTGTGGAATTGGCAAAGTGATATTTGGATGCCCATAGAGGGCTATGGTGAAAAAGGAAATATCCTCGGATGAAATCTGGAAAGAAGCTTTCTGAGAAACTGCTTGGTGTTCTGTTAATTCATCTCAGAGAGTTACATCTGTATTTCGTGGATGTCTTTGCTAGCCTTATTTCTGTGGAATCTGGGAACAGATATTTCGGATCCCTTTGAAGACGATAGGGCCAAAGGAAATATCCTCCGATAACAAAGAGAAAGAAGCTTTCTGAGAAACTTCTTTGTGTTCTGTGAAATCATCACACAGAGTTACAGCTTTCCCCTCAAGAAGCCTTTCGCTAAGACAGTTCTTGTGGAATTGGCAAAGTGATATTTGGAAGCCCCTAGAGGGCTTTGGTGAAAAAGGAAATATCCTCAGATGAAATCTGGAAAGAAGCTTTCTGAGAAACTGCTTAGTGTTCTGTTAATTCATCTCACAGAGTTACATCTGTATTTCGTGGATCTCTTTGCTAGCCTTATTTCTGTGGAATCTGAGAACAGATATTTCGGATCCCTTTGAAGACGATAGGGCCAAAGGAAATATCCTCTGATAACAAAGACAAAGAAGCTTTCTGAGAAACTTCTTTGTGTTCTGTGAAATCATCTCACAGAGGTACAGCTTTCCATAGAAGAAGCCATTCGCTAAGACAGTTCTTGTGGAATTGGCAAAGTGATATTTGGAAGCCCATAGAGGGCTATGGTGAAAAAGGAAATATCCTCAGATGAAATCTGGAAAGAAGCTTTCTGAGAAACTGCTTAGTGTTCTGTTAATTCATCTTACAGAGTTACATCTGTATTTCGTGGATCTCTTTGCTAGCCTTGTTTCTGTGGAATCTGAGAACAGATATTTCGGATTCCTTTGAAGACGATAGGGCCAAAGGAAATATCCTCCGATAACAAAAGAAAGAAGCTTTCTGAGAAACTTCTTTGTGTTCTGTGAAATCATCTCACAGAGTTACAGCTTTCCCCTCAAGAAGCCTTTCGCTAAGACAGTTCTTGTGGAATTGGCAAAGTGATATTTGGAAGCCCTTAGAGGGCTATGGTGAAAAAGGAAATATCCTCAGATGAAATCTGGAGAGAAGCTTTCTGAGAAACTGCTTAGTTTTCTTAATTCATCTCACAGAGTTACATCTGTATTTCGTGGATCTCTTTGCTAGCCTTATTTCTGTGGAATCTGAGAACAGATATTTCAGATCCCTTTGAAGACTATAGGGCCAAAGGAAATGTCCTCCGATAACAAAGAGAAAGAAGCTTTCTGAGAAACTTCTTTGTGTTCTGTGAAATCATCTGACAGAGGAACAGTTTTCCATAGAAGAAGCCATTCGCTAAGACAGTTCTTGTGGAATTGGCAAAGTGGTATTTGGATGCCCATAGAGTTCTATGGTGAAAAAGGAAATATCCTCAGATGAAATCTGGAAAGAAGCTTTCTGAGAAACTGCTTAGTGTTCTGTTAATTCATCTCACAGACTTACATCTGTACTTCGTGGATCTCTTTGCTAGCCTTATTTCTGTGGATTCTGAGAACAGATATTTCGGATCCCTTTGAAGACGATAGGGCCAAAGGAAATATCCTCCGATAACAAAGAGAAAGAAGCTTTCTGAGAAACTTCTTTGTGTTCTGTGAAATCATCTCACAGAGTTACAGCTTTCCCCTCAAGAAGACTTTCGCTAAGACCGTTCTTGTGGAATTGGCAAAGTGATATTTGGAAGACCATAGAGGGCTATGGTGAAAAAGGAAATATCCTCAGATGAAATCTGGAAAGAAGCTTTCTGAGAAACTGCTTAGTGTTCTGTTAATTCATCTCACAGACTTACATCTGTATTTCGTGTATCTCTTTGCTAGCCTTATTTCTGTGGAATCTGAGAACAGATATTTCGGATCCCTTTGAAGACTATAGGGCCAAAGGAAATATCCTCCGATAACAAAGAGAAAGAAGCTTTCTGAGAAACTTCTTTGTGTTCTGTGAAATCATCGCACAGAGTTACAGCTTTCCCCTCCAGAAGCCTTTCGCTATGACAGTTCTTGTGGAATTGGCAAAGTGATATTTGGAAGCCCTTAGAGGGCTGTGGTGAAAAAGGAAATATCCTCAGATGAAATCTGGAAAGAAGCTTTCTGAGAAACTGCTTAGTGTTCTGTTAATTCATCTCACAAAGTTACATCTGTATTTCCTGGATCTCTTTGCCAGCCTTATTTCTGTGGAATCTGACAACAGATATTTCGGATCCCTTTGAAGACTATAGGGCCAAAGGAAATATCCCCCGATAACAAAGACAAAGATGCTTTCTGAGAAACTTCTTTGTGTTCTGTGAAATCATCTCACAGAGGTACTGCTTTCCCTAGAAGAAGCCATTCGCTAAGACAGTTCTTCTGGAATTGGCAAAGTGATATTTGGAAGCCCATAGAGAGCTATGGTGAAAAAGGAAACATCCTCAGATGAAATCTGGAAAGAAGCTTTCTGAGAAACTGCTTAGTGTTCTGTTAATTCATCTCACAGAGTTACATCTGTATTTCGTGGATGTCTTTGCTAGCCTTATTTCTGTGGAATCTGAGAACAGATATTTCGGATCCCTTTGAAGACGATGGGGCCAAAGGAAATATCCTCCGATAACAAAGAGAAAGAAGCTTTCTGAGAAACTTCTTTGTGTTCTATGAAATCATCTCACAGAGGAACAGTTTTCCATAGAAGAAGCCATTCGCTAAGACAGTTCTTGTGGAATTGGCAAAGTGGTATTTGGATGCCCATAGAGTTCTATGGTGAAAAAGGAAACATCCTCAGATGAAATCTGGAAAGAAGCTTTCTGAAGAACTGCTTAGTGTTCTGTTAATTCATCTCACAGAGTTACATCTGTATTTCATGGATCTCTTTGCTAGCCTTATTTCTGTGAAATCTGAGAACAGTTATTTTGGATCCCGTTGAAGACTATAGGGCCAAAGGAAATATCCAACGATAACAAAGAGCAAGAAGCTTGCTGAGAAACTTCTTTGTGTTCTGTGTAATCATCTCACAGAGTTACAGCTCTCCCCTCAAGAAGTCTTTCGCTAAGACAGTTCTTGTGGAATTGGCAAAGTGATATTTGGATGCCCATAGAGGGCTATGGTAAAAAAGGAAATATCCTCAGATGAAATCTGGAAAGAAGCTTTCTGAGAAATTGCTTAGTGTTCGGTTAATTCATCTCAGAGAGTTACATCCGTATTTCGTGGATGTCTTTGCTAGCCTTATTTCTGTGGAATCTGAGAACAGATATTTCGGATCCCTTTGAAGACGATAGGGCCAAAGGAAATATCCTCCGATAACAAAGAGAAAGAAGCTTTCTGAGAAACTTCTTTGTGTTCTGTGAAATCATCTCACAGAGTTACAGCTTTCCCCTCAAAAAGCCTTTCGTTAAGCCAGTTCTTGTGTAATTGGCAAAGTGATATTTGGAAGCCCATAGAGGGCTATGGTGAAAAAGGAAATATCCTCAGTTGAAATCTGGAAAGAAGCTTTCTGAGAAACTGCTGAGTGTTCTGTTAATTCATCTCACAGAGTTACATCTGTATTTCGTGGATCTCTTTGCTAGCCTTATTTCTGTGGAATCTGAGAACAGATATTTCAGATCCCTTTGAAGACTATAGGGCCAATGGAAATATCCACCGATAACAAAGAGAAAGAAGCTTTCTGAGACACTTCTTTGTGTTCTGTGAAATCATCTCACGGAGTTATAGCTTTCCCCTCAAGAAGCCTTTCGCTAAGACAGTTCTTGTGTAATTGGCAAAGTGATATTTGGATGCCCATAGAGGGCTATGGTGAAAAAGGAAATATCCTCGGATGAAATCTGGAAAGAAGCTTTCTGAGAAACTGCTTGGTGTTCTGTTAATTCATCTCAGAGAGTTACATCTGTATTTCGTGGATCTCTTTGCTAGCCTTATTTCTGTGGAATCTGGGAACAGATATTTCGGATCCCTTTGAAGACGATAGGCCCAAAGGAAATATCCTCCGATAACAAAGAGAAAGAAGCTTTCTGAGAAACTTCTTTGTGTTCTGTGAAATCATCTCACAGAGTTACAGCTTTCCCCTCAAGAAGCCTTTCGCTAAGACAGTTCTTGTGGAATTGGCAAAGTGATATTTGGAAGCCCATACAGGGCTATGGTGAAAAAGGAAATATCCTCAGATGAAATCTGGAAAGAAGCTTTCTGAGAAACTGCTTAGTGTTCTGTTAATTCATCTCACAGAGTTACATCTGTATTTCGTGGATCTCTTTGCTAGCCTTATTTCTGTGGATTCTGAGAACAGATATTTCGGATCCCTTTGAAGACGATAGGGAAAAAGGAAATATCCTCCGATAACAAAGAGAAAGAAGCTTTCTGAGAAACTTCTTTGTGTTCTGTGAAATCATCTCACAGAGTTACAGCTTTCCCCTCAAGAAGCCTTTCGCTAAGACAGTTCTTGTGGAATTGGCAAAGTGATATTTGGAAGCCCTTAGAGGGTTATGGTGAAAAAGGAAATATCCTCAGATGAAATCTGGAGAGAAGCTTTCTGAGAAACTGCTTAGTGTTCTTATTTCATCTCACAGAGTTACATCTGTATTTCGTGGATCTCTTTGCTAGCCTTATTTCTGTGGAATCTGGGAACAGATATTTCGGATCCCTTTGAAGACTACACGGCCAAAGGAAATATCCTCCGATAACAAAGACAAAGAAGCTTTCTGAGAAACTTCTTTGTGTTCTGTGAAATCATCTCACAGAGGTACAGCTTTCCATAGAAGACGCCATTCGCTAAGACAGTTCTTGTGGAATTGGCAAAGTGATATTTGGATGCCCATAGAGGGCTATGGTGAAAAAGGAAATATCCTCAGATGAAATCTGGAAAGAAGCTTTCTTAGAAACTGCTTAGTGTTCTGTTAATTCATCTCAGAGAGTTACATCCGTATTTCGTGGATGTCTTTGCTAGCCTTATTTCTGTGGAATCTGAGAACAGATATTTCGGATCCCTTTGAAGACGATAGGGCCAAAGGAAATATCCTCCGATAACAAAGAGAAAGAAGCTTTCTGAGAAACTTCTTTGTGTTCTGTGAAATCATCACACAGAGTTACAGCTTTCCCCTCAAGAAGCCTTTCG